>NW_021939189.1:9577997-9836821 GCF_001715985.3 Manacus vitellinus | reverse complement strand
GCGCCCGCTCCCGCGCGGCGCGTCCCTGGACCTGCGGCGGCATCACCTCGGGGAGGGTCTCCTTCGGCGTTACCGCCGGGTCCTTGGCTGGTGGTGTTGCCTCTGAGCCTCTTGGGTTGATCCTCACAGGAGAGGGTTGCCCGTTCCCTTCTCTTGCTTGGGGTCTTCTAGTTATTACTGTTTGTTGTTTAATGCTGGATTCGTGATCATGCTTTGAGGCCTCAGTTAAAGCTGCAGCCTGTAGGATAGCAGCTTTCCCCTAAATAGTTCATTGTGTTGATCTTCCAAAAATCGCTGGTTTATTATCGTACCTGGAATGCCACGTATTTGTCCTGCAGAGGGTATCAGATGTTTCTAGAGTTTTCCCTCTTTTTCTAGATGCTTTTCCAGGATGACCCTTCATCTTCTCCCGACCCCATTTAACTCTTTTGTAATGTGCTTCGCTTTAATAGTGTAGCTGATTTCTTTTAAGAGAGAAGCTCCTTTCTGTCAAGCAGGTGAACTGGCTGAACTCCATGGCACCAGAGTGGCCCACAGGGCTCAGGAAGTGGCCACAGTAGGATTCTTCCACTGAAGGTGTTTAGAAGCCTCAGCTGCTTTGCCAGCTTGCACCAAGCCAAAGAGATCTGTGTTTCCTCTGTCTGTCATTAACGATAGTGGTAATATTGAAATTAGTGTACATAACATATTCAGGCAAATCCAGTAACTGCTCTTGTCTTGGTGAGAGTGGCAAAAATAAAGATTCATTGAGTGCTTAGCTGTCATCTTTCTAGGGCTTCCTTCAGATACGCAGCTTGTCAGCAGCCCAAGTGCAGAATGTTCACTTTGTTTGGATATAGAGATGCTAAATATTTGTATCTAATGTTTCAGTAGTGTGCTCGCTTCGAGAATGTACTGATCCTGAAAAATGTCATGCAACTGTATCTTTTCGTTAACTGTCACTGTTCCTTTGAGAAAATTCTGGACTTGCAGGGTAAACAAATCCAAGGACAATTTATTCAAATTTTGGCTTGTTTTGCATCTGACTTACGTGGGTGAGTGATGAAGCCTTTGCTATGGTGAGTGTGTAACTCAAGAATCAGAAGGTATTTAACTGAGGGAGTTAGAGAGGTAACCACAAGAAGTGCCATCTTGTCTAGCAGCTGGTAACAGTGCAAGTTACTTAATCCTGCCTAGATGTCAGGTAAACACTAACAAAAGAAAGGAGGGTTGGAATCTGATAAAGTTAGTAGTACTGGCAAAAAGGAACAGTAGAATAGATTGGATTGGAACTGTGCATTTATTGAAAAGTTGTGGTATGATTTTCAGTGTTCATTACAGTAAGGAATTGTGATGCACAGTCATGGAATATTCTCTGGATGGGTCAAAGGTAAAGTTTCCACTTATTTTCGATGGCAGGACTGAGCAAGGAATTAAAATCAGTGGATTTAAAAAGCCTTTCTTTAAGGAAAGAAATACTCTTTAAATACTCTTTAGGAAATTAACATGCAGGAATAAGATACTGGAATTTAATTTTTTTAATTTTTTTTTTGGTACCTGTGGTAACAGAAGACACTTCTTGAGAGCTCATTCTGGAAGAATTAAGATAAGATGTTGGGCAAAAACAGTAGTGGGAAAATAACAGAAGAAATAGCATATATATGTGTATTAGGTGAAAATATCCAGGTCTAAATTACGGAAATATTTATCTCTGACACACAGAGACACAGTCATGTGCAGACATGTAAAGTCGTTGAACTAATAAAAATAAGGTGGAACTTGCAAAATGGAAATATTGGGACTCCATCTTTTAGTGGAATTCTTTTACAAACTGCTAATCCAAGCAAATGCAGAGCATGAAAAAGTATTTGTCAAAGATGGTTTGTTAGATCTCCAAGTGGATCACTTAAGGAGACATAGACCTTTGTGTATTGAATGGATGGGAGATGCCAAGGAAAAACTGTTAACAGCAGAGACAGGCATTGCTTGGGGAAAGAATGAAATTAATTCCTTTAGTGTTCCCAAAGGAGAATGGGGGCAGATGACAAAAACTGGCTAATGTCCCAGAGGACACTGAGGAATACTGGAGGGAATGAGACTTGTGCCAGGACATGTGATTAAGGAATAAGAGTAATATTTGAATGCTGATAGAATCTAATGACAAAAAATCTGAAGGGTGAAGAAGGTGGATTAAAACAGTCTGTGTTTAATAGTTTATTCAGAAATGTGAATAAATATCAGAAAAGTGACAAGATCTATATGCTTTCAAAAGATAGTATTTCCATGCTAAAATAGACTTCTGGTCAGCTGAAATAAACCACAGTTCTAAGTGAGATATAGAGTACTATGGATGTATAGTTATAAAAAGGTAAATTAAAGTAAAATAAATGGAGTTATAGAATAACTCTACTCTTAGGAAGCCACTGAACTGTTGCAGAACTTTTTTGCACCAGAAATGCATTTCAGTTTTTGTTTCTGTAAATAGCCTACCTCTTCTGTGTGTCTTTATGTACAGCTTTAGTATTGACTAGCAGTGATCACCTTTGTGTGTAGGCTTAAATTCCAAGTTGCGAGAATCCAGGAGAAAAGCAAGGAATACTTAGGATTTTATACATGCACTGGAGGTTTCTGGGATGTTTGTCTGGTGCCTGTCAGCTTGGTTTCTCTGAAGTTACAGTTAAGTAAATTAATGTTTGCTTTATAAAAGGTCAGCAACTAACTTTTTATGGTCGCTAAAGACCTTGCCAAAGTCAGGCATGACACACTATTGCAGACTTGGTTGGTGTAGTAAAAAGTCACCATGGCTCTGTTTGTAATCTAGTAATTCACAAGATGTGTTCTTGTTGGTTTCCCCCTAGAATTTTTTACCCAACTGTATTTTTTTTTTCACTGAAAATAGCATGTGTGTATTGGTTTTCACCTTAGTGTCTGGTAGTGAGATCTAGAAGACAACTCTTGTGTTATGATCATTTGCTGGAATTACTGCAGTCAGGTCTGCACCCCACAGTGAGTCATGTTTTAGCTATTTTTCTATACATTCCAGTATATAAAACTGCAGTGCTGTGCATTATCTGTACCCTAATGATTGCTTCCTCTGGTGTCACAGAACTGATAGACACAAAGCTCATATGTAACTTAAAGTTTGTGTATGTGTTACGTAGTGATAATACCCTTCAGGTCCATTAGCGTTTTCTTTGCAATGCTTTTTATTTAGGCTTGAAGTTCTTTAAATTGAAGTTCTTTAAATTGAAAGTGGACTGGAATGAGGATCACTTCCATTCTGTCCATTTAATATCAGCAGTGATCCCTTGAGTATAATACATTTGGCTGATAAAATACCCAGCAGAACTCGTGTGGTGTCTGACCACATCTCACTGGCTGATAAGCGAGGGCAGACTGTTCCTCAGGGCTGATTAAATTGTGTGCAAGTCTGGTGGAATTCAGCTTTTCTTTTCTCAGGTTTTTTTTTTTTTAAATATAGTTTCAAATATAATTATTTTAAATTAACCTTCAGGAAGTTCTGTTCATGAATTTGTGTCCTGTCACTGTCAGCCTCTGGCACATCTGATCTCTTTTCCTGTTTTCAGTTTGAAACCTTTTGATGTAGGTGTGTGTTATCTCTGCCTACTGTTTTTGTAGGCCTTGTTCTCATGGTGGTTGTGCATGTGGGATAACCCAGATGGTGGGAGGACTGCATCTTCTGGTGTGTACTGGGAGTATTTTTAGAGTGATGTTTCTGTTTAGAAAAGCAGGAAGCCTAAAGAGTGAAGAAGAAAGCCTTAATATGTGTCAGATGCTTTTGTAATTTCTGCTGTGCTCTGAAACTGCAGCCAGGTTAGGATCTCTGTGTAAAGATGTGTGATTTTTCAAAGTATTTGGAGGCTGGTGAGCTCAGAACCTTTCTGCCTTAGAGTGTTTTGAAAGCTCAGCCATGATACTGGCATAGAAAATCTGCTGTTGACTTTGAATTCACATGCTTTTTATGTATTTTTTTAATTAATTGTAGCTAAAGGCTATGTATAGCAGCAGTCTCCTTCTCAACAGCTTATTCATATTGTGTTTCATAAGCTTAAATTCTCAGAGACAGTGGAAAGTAATGCTTTTCTGAGGAAACACATGACTGCCAATTATTGTGAATATCTTATTTGTGATGTGGTCATCAACAGCTACTGTAGCCTATGCAGACTGGTTTCTTAAACCTTCTCCTATTGTAAGGGAAGAAAGAGAGGCTCCAAGAGAGTGTGAATCAGGAGCTGGCTCTATTGTCTATACATAGAGCCCAAGGGGGAGCAGATTTTCTAACCAAACAACCAAAATCTGTTACTACATTTTTGCTTTCTGAAAGTGATTTAACCTAGTGTAGTAAAATATGTGCTCTGTGCTTTCATTTCTTACATATCCTGAATAACATTTGTCTTCTCAGGCACTGCATTTTTTTAGCAATTTTTTAAAAGCCTTTTTTCTATTTTTTAATGCTTTTTAAACTTTTGGCTGTCACCAACAGTTGCAGGGGTACTGCTTCTTATCTTCCAGATTTCTGCTTTTGCTCCATTGATTTATGTGGCATTTTGGTCCAGTGTGTTGGAATGAAGACCACATCAGATTCAAGACCACCTTGTTCCCAGACAGAAGTCATGTGATTGGATTTTGTTGTTGGGTTGTTTGGGGCTTTTTTTGTTCTCTTGACTATTTTTCTTTTCTCTTATGTAGTAGAAACCAGCCTAGACATAATATTTAAGCCTTTTTTAAAGTCCATGTTGACATGAAGTTAATACACAAAAACTGTAATTACACAAGTGCTTGCTAGCAAAGGAAGTACTATGGTAAACTGTATACAAAGAGAACATGAATTTGACAGTAAGATGTGATAAGAAACTTTTATTGACTACATGCAGATATATTTATTTCCTCGGACTATAAGCTGTTATCTTACAGTCTGTTAGAGATACTGTGCTTTCACATCCAGTCTGAACTCGGCATGATGAATCCATGACATTAGTAGAGAGAGAGAGAGCTTCTATCCTGTTCCTAGTTTTTATTAGATAATTGAATTTACTCTTCTGCAAATCTTACAGAATTGTGGAGGTAGGACAGTGGTCAAAAGGACATTAGAATTTAGTTTCTTGTCTGATATGTTTTGAAATGAATATTTCCCGTGTGTTTCGAGAGTAAATCCTCAGCCACTGGCAAGGACAAAAGATAACATCCCTCTATGTATATGTAGATATCTAATGAGACAGCATTGTTTGTCTTTATCTGTGTCATGGCTGGAGACTGTTGTTACTCAGTCCAGTAATTATAAAATTATAATGTAGATTATACACTGTTCATCTTAAATTCCTAAAATGACACGAGGAGAAGCCAAGGGTTTGTGTAAAATTATTGGTGTAAGGGAAATGTGGCCCTGTGGCAAAGATCAGCGTGGATTTGGTGGGGAGGGTGTGCAGTAATGGCACAGTCATTTGCAATTCAACCCCTCTTCCTTTGGCATTAGTAGCACTGACTCACTTTTGAATCAGTGGGCTGACTTGTGGTTGTGCAGCCCACCCTTCTTACACTGAAGCTTGTTTCAGGAGATCAGTGCTGGGCTAAGAGCTGGAAAATAGGAAGGCAGTTCCTGGTGGCATAAAACTGATCTTCAGTAGTAAAAAAAATATCTGATGGAGTTGGGAGGAGGGGAAAACTAACTCTCAAGTTTTACGTTTACAGTCACATCTACAACTATATTTGTCCCTTGCTAAGGTAGCCTGCCAGCAGGGCATAACTGCAGCAAAAAGAACCGCTGAGTGCTTCAGTCAGCACAGGTACAAATTAGCAGAAGATGGTGGTCATGTGCTCTGCAGCCTTTAACAACACAGCTCTCAAAGCTTATGAGAGAGGGATCGTAATTCAGTAAATTGGGAATCTAGCAGAGATGCAGCTACAATTTGGAAGGAGGTTATTTATATTTTATACATAAAATATTTATATACAGAAGTCCGAATGTTATTGCAGTAGAAAATAGCGTGGCATAATAGAAGGGAAGCTGAACTTTCTCCTTGAACTCATCTCCTTTTATAGATTGTTGGCTTTGCTGAAGAGTTTTGCACAGGCATCCTGAAAGTTCAAGTGAGAGCTGGCACTCCATCCCAAACTCCTGCTGCTGCCTGAGTCACTGCGGCACATGCTGGGTAATACATTGCAGTGCCGTCTCCTGAGAATCCTGCAATGCTGAAAAACAAATAGCCAAGTGAAGCACAGCAGCAGCACTGCATTGAAGTTTTCTTCAGCATCACTTGCTAAGAGTTACTTAAAGTTGCTTAGAACAGATACATTTCTACCAAGAAGCTGCATTCCTCTATAGAATTTGGGCCGGATTTTATGATACAGGTATAGGAGGACAAATTCTGCTCAAGTTATACTGATAGAAATCCTGGATGACTCAATGAAGGTCTCCTATATAGGTATGTGCAGTATACTTGTGTAACTGAGAGCAGAATATGGTCCACTCAGTCCAAGTGCTTGGCTTGCTTCCTATTAAGACAAGAAAGATGTAAATACTCAGTGGCAGAATATAGCTGCAGTTCCAGAACAAACTATTGCTGAAGAATAGAAGTGTTCTTAACATAACATTTCGTCTGTTGTGCCATCCAAACATCAACACTTTCTGTAACACATGTAATTCCAGTTATAAAGTGAGTCCCATTCTTCATAGCTTCTGGTAAGACCCATGTAAAACCCAAAGTTGGTCTTATAATGATATTGTTAATAACAGACTGCTCCTGTTTGTGTTAATGCCCCTTTCACCCCAGTTTATTGCAGTAGTCTGATTCTATACTGTGCTGAGTTCTCATTGTTGGTCTCTTTCCTGTTCCTGGAAAGGAAGGCACAGCTGGAGTTTTATGCTTAGTTGAGAGTTGAAGATGCAGGTTTTAACAATGTTTTTAACAAGCCCACTGAGAAAAGGGCTATTCAAATGTCAGATTGCACCTTGAATTCTATTTTCTAGAGCCCTAGTGTCCTATCAGTGTGTACATGTTTCTGTTATCGAAGTTACTAAGAATTATATGCATTGAGGAGAGAATATACCAGTTAATTTTCTGCAACATCTCAGATAGCAGCAGCTGTGTATGTGAAACACAAAAATAACTTGGCCTTACATGCTTTCTATTCAAAGGACAATGCCAAGCCTCTGATGAGAATCAATTCTGTTTCTGTACTACCCTAATTAAATTACATTTTTGATACTGTACTTGTGTTTAATGAACTGTAATGACTACAGCGAAATTAGCCTGGTTAAGAACTGAACATGACTTAAGAATCCAGGACTCAAAGAAAATCAAGGGGTTCTAAAATTCTGTTTTCTATGATTGGCAGTATTTCTGTTATTGTGTAGACAGGTTACAGATCTAAGATGAAAAAGTGGGGAAAATATTTTTAATATTTTTTTAACCAAGCAAAAAAGAGATAAAATAATGAAACCAAGTATCAATGGTCCTAGATAGTAACAGCCCCTTTATTCCCTTGTGAGAGCATTGCAAATGCAAGTAGGTCTCACTGCTCCCATTCTTTTTCAGTGGCAGAACCAAAAGCAGATTATGTGTTTTCAGACTTCAGATGCTATGTCCAGTCACTGTATTGTTTGTGGGTTTTTAAAAATTTATTGTGCATAAGATGTATGGATAAATGGAAAATGTAGATACGAGTTTGGATTAAAGTTTCCGTATAAATGCAATTTGATTCCACTGACTGCAGCAGGGCTGAACATGCTATTTTCAATTAACTTTACTGTATTTAATACTGCTCTAGAATGGGCAAGGAGTGTTTTAGAAACTGGGATTTTCAGGCAACGGTATCTCCTTGCCTGAAAGGAGATTTCAGGCAGAGAATAATAAGTGTGTGTGGGAAATTTACTCAGTGCCATAAACAATATGTAGTATTGGAGGTCAGAAAGTCAGTGTTTTGATTCAAAATTATGCATTTCCCCTTTGCAGTCCTGTTGAGAGAGCTAGAAAGTGAAATTTGGTGCCTGTGCCGTCTGTGTGGTCAGAGGATGCCACAAACATGGGAATGCTTTGTCCTTCTTTCCCGCAGAGAATGCAGCACCTGTCAGCTTGGCATCTGGGTCACAATAGATGTGTGCATGGTGAGAGGGGAAGAAGACCCATTAAATGAGTAAATTACTAATCAAGGACTATAAATTTCATCAACTCAGAACCAGCAGTTCCAGTCTGCTCTTTAGAAATTCCTTTCAGAGAAAATAATAAGATTTTTAAAGGCATCAGGATGAATTCTGTGTTTGGTGTGAGCTGCTTGGATGTCTGCCTGAGGCACTGGAACACAGCAACTGTTACTTACCTTTAGGATTAACTGTTTATCATTATATGGCTTTAGTTTATGAATGATCACTACTTGCTTTTTTCCCCCTGTAAGTTCTAGTAACCACCTGAGATTCAAGGGGCCATATCCACTGCTGTGTTTTGTATGGAGAATGCAGGAACCATGGCATTTTCACTGTGAGTTTGATGATTTGGGATTTCCCTTCAGTGATCTCTTTAGCTGTGGTTAAAGGTTCCTGTTTCATGGCACTTGGCTTGTTCTGCTATAGATGGATGTACTGCCTTCCTTTGTAGGAATTTCTTGCTGCAAAGCCACGTGCCCACACAGGAGGACAGAGCCGTTTGACCTCGTTTGCACTAGTGCTTTAGAGCTCATTGGGGAATTGTGTTCTCTGCATAAATCATACTTGGGATTTTTTTTCAGCTTTCTGTCATTTGTTTAATTTGATGACAGTGGAAGTCAGTTGTGTGTGCATGGTGAGGGGAGTTCTTTTCTGTCCCCATGGATGAAGTCAGCATTTCTGCAGTGCTGCTCTTACAACTAGAAAGAATTGTACCTTGTGGAGACTCAGGACAGTGTGTGCCTTTCTTAGAAGTGGGGCTGGGAAGCCCTGTTATCCCCAACTGCATTTGAGTTTGTGGCATTGCTGTAACAATGTCTTGCTGCCTAAAACCACTGGTATGTTTTGAAATGGAGTTACGAAAATAAGGCAAAAATGTACAATGACTTCCTCTCCAAACTAGTCATGGTGAACAAAGTGATGAAGTAATATTTTTTTTCTTCTCCACTTTTCACTGTGTTACATGGAGTTTTTCTATTAAGTGAATGAAGGGAGCGTGGATTATTACAAACTTTCAGGTACACAGGAGTGTTTGTTTGTTCCATTTAGATTTTGCAACTGCTGAAGAGCACAGGTTACATTAGCAGAGCAAAAAATATCTTAAGTCCTTTCTTTTTTCCCGATGGGTAATGTTGCTAAGGGCCTCTCACGGATCCCAGAGAAATCAGTAATGCTGCAGAGCTGCTGGGAGCACACCGATGGGTTTTTAAAAATATTTGGGTAATGAGACTGTAAAACCATTAAAAATTCAGTTGCATTTGCAGTAGACCCAGGAACAGGAAGCACATTACTTTGCAGTGCTCTGATGCTGAATGTGAACTTAGACTTGGGAAAACTGAACTAAAATGGCTTAAAAAAAAATAAGAAAAATAGACAAGAAACCTTTCAAGCAGTGCAGACAAAATTCTTGCTGATACACAGGACAAGTGTGCACTCCATGTACAGCAGGACCAGGTGGATTGCCTTGAGTAGCAAGTAACAGGGAGTGACTGTGTGGCAGAAGAATGTGGGTGTTTCACGCTGTCCCAAAAGCACAGGAAACTACAGGAGTGGCTGCTCATATAAGTAGGAATGATGCCACTTAAATCAAAATAATATGCAGTAAAAAGTAAGGGTAAGAGAAGAAGTTCTCAGTCCATTTTATAGTGGCTTCAAATCCACATGGCTAGTGTGAGTGCTAAAAAGTGCAAGCAGCAATTTAATAACACTGAAGAACAAAATTTTAACTTGATTATGTGGATTGGAATTGTGTAAGAATTCCTGTGTGATGAAAACTAGTTTCTGAAAGAGCAATAAACATTATTTGTCACTTTTCATGCATACAAGGTAGACTTGCTGATAAACATGCTGAAGTGTTGAGGAGAAATAGTATCCTGATGTGGGGAGAAGTTAATTCTAAACCAAATCAACTTAAAATTATGATTTTTGATGTCAGTGTGTCTTGCTTTATACAACTTCTGTTGACAGTCTTGTTCTCCTTCCCCTGCACAACTCTCCTGGGGCTCTGTAGTGGATGATCTTGACCACATCTTTTTGCTGATAATGGATTCACTAAAACTGTCACTTTAGCCTATGGCTCTGCCAAGGAACTTTAGATAAATATGTAGTTCTGCAGTAACTTTAAAAAATAATACTCCTAAATATTTGGAACATATTCCTTTAGTGTTAGCAGCTCTTGAACTGTGACAAATATAAGAATATTTGACCCAAATACATAAATTTTGAGCTTAAAGCTGTAAATCACTATTAAAAGTGCCCACATCTTGTCTATGTTGTTTTTCCTGTGGTTGGCCTGCACTGATGCTTAAAAGTATTTGCCAGATAATTACTAGGATGCAAATTTACTACTTGTGGTGTTCAATGTATAATGAATAGGTCTGACTTCAGTGGAGATGAGGAAAGTATATTCTGGCTTTACAGAAGTCAGAATTAGGTTAGCCCTGACTTTTTCCTGACCTTTCACAGGGCTCTCTGACATCAGCTGTGAATAAGTGATCTTTTTAGTCTTGCATGTGGATATTGAGGGTGTGTAGGTGCTTGGTGTCCTAATTATGTATTCAGTCTTAAAAAAATAAATAAATTGAACTTTTAAGTTTTAGATCACAGCTGATTTTTATTGAAATGGGTTTTCAGTAAAGCTGTGGAATAAGCAGAAAATTCTGGTCATGGAGTTGCAGGATGGCAATTGTATAGTCATGGAATATGCAGTGCAGTTTAGTGTTTTCAAGAAGAAAAAATATTTACGTTTTATGAATTTTAATTCCATATTCTGCACATGCAGGCTGTGATTTCTGTGTTAGTTGATCTCACTTGTTTGAAGAAGTAGGATTTAATTTTTTTGTTTTGAATGATGAAAAGAGATAACAATAGCATGTTACTATAACAGAAAAATGTTGCAATTGGCTATTGTGCAACAACTCTACATACTTTATACAGGACCCAGCTGCAGGGTAACACACTGAGATGTGGTTCCATGAAGTCTTGAAATACTTACACAGCTTCACATCAGTGACAGCTCTGGGACTGCTGATGTGTTGAAAGCTGGTGAGACCCTCCTGAGGTCAGGCCTGTGCTACAATCAGTGACATATTTAGTGTCAACTTTTGCAAGAGCCAGAGGGAGCCACCTTCTTGAATAAGCTTGAGTAATTTAACTGAGAAAAGAGTGAAGGATCCACTTTCTGGGTTTAATTCCAGATTATTGTGCTGGAACTGGTCACATAATGTTCTGGGAACATGAAGTGCAATCGATTCCTCTTAGGAGCTATGAATCAGAGTAGTGCTCTCATCCAGAACTATGACTGACAATATGCCAACATTTTCTAGAACAAGGCAAAGCACAGATTTTCACTAGACTGAGTGGCAGTTGTAGTTGTCACATGAAGACAACAGAAATGAACAGGTATTGATGGACAAAGTAAAACTGGCTTAGGGCAGAGAGGTCATTACTGAAGTCAGACTACCTCAGTGGGTGGTTAGAGTGGTTTTTGTACACACCCCTTCCCACTGCATGTGCAAGTACAATGTTAATGCAATCAGCTTTAACAGCTGGATGCCCTCATACAGGGGATGCAGTTCATGGCAACTTGCATCACCCTCAGTCTAGGCTATGGTGGCCTCGCTCTACCCTCAGAGAAAGGTCCTGCTCACTTCCTTGAGTCAGCTCTGGTGCTCTGAGCTGTTAGAGGCAGCTTAGCCATCTGAAAACTAACCCAGCTCAAATGTGTGAGTAGCTTTCAGATGGATTAACTCACTGGAGCAGCTCACAGTATAGGCACACAAGAGCTACTATCAGTGCGTGGGAAGTGGAGGGAATGTCTCCACAGGGATGAAAAAGATTTAGAGAAGGCTAAGCAGCTATGCAAAAATACCTGAATGAATATCAGAATACTTTGTTCACAGAGTAGAATAAGCTATGCTTTGTAAGAGTTGTATCTCATTGATATTCTGAATGATTAGCCAACAAGGAATCTCTGATACCAGCTCCCCCTGTGGTTAGTGGTGACTGTTGTGATTATGATAATCATTTGAGGGCAAAGAAAGGAGTCAAAAAGATGTCTCTGTATTCCAGCAAGTCTGGAGTCCCAGCAGGACAAATGAGTGGTTTAAGTGAAATGGTGATCAACGTGGATGTAAAGAAAAGGAGTGTTCCTGGTGAAAGCAGCACCTCAAGCCATGTAACCTACAATTCCTTTGAGTGATAGGGCTTACACAGCATGATCTGAGAGGCTTCAGTCTGACTTCAGTGGAAGACTGAGAAGGCTGTTGAAGGAGGGAGGAAACAACATTTTCCTCAGGGAAGGAAAGAATGCCTTTATTTCAACTGAGAGGAGTGTAAGAGGAAGGAAGTTCTGCTCAACTGGAGTAAGGACTAGTGTGACAAATGATGTAGAACAAAGAAACACAAGTTAAGGTGAAGGTGTAAAAGGATGTTAAAGGTAGCAAGAAATAAGCTAACACAGTAAAGAATAAATGTGTAACTTCTCATGTTCTCTCAATATTCTGGGTAAAACAGAACATTGTAAGGGACTTCTCTGACAATTACTTATTAGCATCTGTAAAAGCAACCTTTAAATTCAATCATGAGAACCATCCAATGCAGAAACATCTTAAATCACACAGGAGTAAGGAGTAAGAAGACAATGTGAAAGGTTCTCATATTACTTGGAAAGGAGGTGTGTAAAGGGGTTATTTAAATGTCTGATTTTAAGTGTTTTGGTTTACAGCTTAATCACTCTTTCTCATCTTTGCAGTGGGTATATATGTGTATCTCAAAAGGAAGCCACACCTTCCTTACAAGCACAGAGAACAACTTCAGAAAGAGGGATTGTTTTAAGGCCAGATCAGGATGATATTACTGCCAAGTGAATTTTTGCACTGGGAACTTTGTGCAGGGAGGAAGAAGTGTTAATGTGAGAACAGCCAGTGAGAACACACAGTGTGTAACTTGTCATTCACAGCTCTAGCTCCTCTCCATGCAGAGAAAAGGGGGTAAAATATTGCCCAGTTGTACCTGAAACAAGCTGCCAGAAGAGAGGCAGGGAATGGTTCCTGCAGGGTGTGTATCCAGCACTGAGTCTTGCTGCTCCTCCTGGTCACCCCGAGAAGGAAGGACTGTGGATGCACCCACTGCTGCCACTTGCCTGCAGTGCTCATGCACATTCTGTCTCACTATATTGGCTGGATAAGCAAGTGCCAGACAGATCATAGTTTGGAATAAAAATCCCGAGGTTTTGCTTTTCAAAGAAATTCAGAATGTTTTCTTTAACAAATTTTGGAACAGTCAGTGAAAGTGAAAAGTGAAGGAGGATGTTAACTACAGGTATTTTTTTATGGCCCTTTGACTTTACACTTCTGTTTTTAGGGTATTCTAACTTTCACAAACAAGATTTTAGACAGATTAGGGAACAATATTTTAGATTTGAAAAATGAAATATGGAAGTAAAAGTTTGTCTGTGTGGAGCTTTATGGTTTCAGGTATGTCATTGTTCTTGGCTACTTGAAATCTCACATCAATGAATTTGAATTACTGTCAGACTTTAGTGTAATCAGGTTTTCTTATTAAAAGCACTTGTATCTGCTCTTCTGAAAAGTGGACAGTCTTGAGTCTGACACTATTACAGTCTTTTAAGTAGGCTTGCAGAGCAAGCAGTGTGTCTGCATCTAAAAATTTAGATAGGTTACTTTATTACATTTGAATACTTACAAATATGTTTTCCTTCAGAGAGATGTACAGTAATGATTACTTTCAATTCACTAATTTAGAAATGCATGTGTAGGCATCAGTGTTGAGTTCTTTGGAAAACAGTGGAGGTTTGTCAGGAGAGCATTCAAGGTTTTGCAAGACAAAGTAGTTTTTGTTGTACAGTGCATGTGCTAAAGAATAGCTTTAGCAGACAAGTTTGACTAAAATGCTCAGTAATAGTGTGACGTGTCACCGCCTGGTGCGAAATGAGTCACTCCCTATAGAAATGCAAAATCACATTATAGAGTCCCGAGTCTTGTACATCATTCATATATGGACAAGACTATCCTTTGTCCATGGTACTGTTTTTCTTCAATATCTGTATGCATTTAATTTAAGCCTGTAGACAACATTGCATTGGTGTGCATACCATCTCCTGCTAATGATGTGATTTGTACCATTTGCCTTAGTTTTTTACGGGTTCAGTGTCCTATTGTCCTTTTTCACTGCTTTTTTAGGTTTGGTTGAAGAGGAGGTATAGTTAGCAAACTGGAGAGGCTATTTGGTCATATGTTGAAATACTGGCCTCAGAGCAGTATTTATTTGGGCTTGTTTCAGAATAGTTTTTTATGTTCTGACTGAACAGTTGCAATGAGTAGGAAAGGTCATGTAGTGGGACTTGGAAAGATCACGGCTTGAAGTCATCAAAGGGCAATGTGAAACCTTTCTATGCAGAGAACCAGAACAAGTCTGCAGAAAGTATGAGTAGTAGTTACTGGAGCTCCATGGTTTATGCAGTGGCATGGAGTTGAAGGCTTTATTTAGGAATAGGATTTTACTTGCTGGAAGGTGTCTGAATTTGGCCACAAGGAAGTTGGATTTATAGGCAAGGAGGAGTAGGTGGCATGTAGATAACTTTGCAAAACTACGAGTTTGCAATGAGGTGGATGCAGTTTCTGGAATGTACTTCTCATTGGTTTTGCTGCCTCCAAAGTTCAGTAGCTGCCAAGGGCATCAAGAATAAAAGCACTGTAGTTTAGAAATGCTTATGTGAAGCCCTTGTTTCTCGCTTTCTCATCCCACTGGCATGGTCAAACAGTTAAAGTGAAAATTGCAGTGTTAGTGGGTGCACTCAGAAATCCTGTCTGGATACATGGGGTGTTAAGTGTGATATGGATTTCCAGTTTAAAGCATTTGAGATGGTGGATCACCATGCCCAAAGGAAAGACTTTATATCACAATCACAATGTGTCTCAGAATTACAGCACTAGAAGCAGTGGCTGTGCCCAAGTTCAGCTGGTTTAAGAGCCTACAGGACCTAGAGGTGAAAGTCCATCTTCAGGATAATGGTATTACTGCAGAAGATTGCCTGGGTAAGTTAATAACAGGCTCCATGAATCACTGGGTGGTCCAGCTCATTTGTGAGAGACTGTGGGGGAGCAATGGGAGAAGAATTGTGTTTGAGTTGTTCTTTATTGGAGTTCAAGTCCTTTGACCAGAATGACTTTGAGTAGCAAATGCCAGGCCACTGCCATTGAGATGTTGTTCTAGGTCTCTGTGGCTGGAATCAAACTTCTGCTTTTTGGAATCAAGCTTCTGCTTCATGGCAGCTGCTCTTTTTTCCTTTAAATGTACAACACACATTTCCTCTCACATTGTTCAGTGGCTAATGTTTGAACTCTCTGTTAGTGGTTAAAAAGAATAAGGAATGCATGTAATTAGGAAGCTGAGAAAGCTGCCCTATGTTAGGGGAAAGAAATAAAAGACACTTTTACAACTGTGGTTGAGGGTCTTGCCATAATTATCTGCATGTGATTACTGATTACTTAATATTTTTCTGTCAAAAAGCTTAGTAAGGAAAATTATCTCAAAGAAATACTGTATGCATTATAGGAGAAAGAACATAGCATTTTAGGTTTAGAAGTGCTGGAAACATGTTCATTTAAACATTTTCTGCTAGGATAACATTAAACATTCTGTATGCTTCTAGTTCATGTATTTATTCTTACCTGGTAGAGCTGTAGGGTCTCACCTGGAACTTAAAAAGTGTTTTGCTGTTGACAGATCTGAAGGCAGGAGAAGACTTGAGTTTAATGAGTTTAATGACTTGAAGAGTTTAATACATTTTGGTGACAATTTTTCTGAGTGACAGACTTCTGACCAAAGACCTTCACTCTTGCAGGTGGTTTAGAACCAAGGTGTATTGCATTTTCTGAGCTGGCACTGCAGTACTTTATAAGCCCTTTGGCAAGTAGGTGTTCACAGTAAGTGATGTGGTGATGCTGATCTGTTGTGTCCTGCAGTTCCAGTGGCCACGATGTGTGGGAAAGGGCTTTTGCAATTTTAAAGCCAGAAGGTCAAACATAGTGAAATGTGGAGTCATAAAGGGTACAGAACTGTGATAGAAAGCAAAGCTGATAGAAGGTTTTCAAGGAAAGGTTTATTGCAACTCTCCTTGAAAGCAAAGATAGGTTTTATCTCTTTCTAACTGTTTTCCTTCCGCTCCTTTTGTTATTATCTGTTTCTCAAAATAACAGCAAGTACAGGATCTTCTCTGGGATGTTCTCTACAACATTTCTGCCCCAGGACTCTTCATTCTTTCAACCTTGAGTTGAAATTATAAATTAACACGATAAACCAGTCTTGTACTTTGATAAAAGAACATGAGGGTGTACCGATAAATGACTCCTGAACAGAGTACTGAAAAGAAAAATAGTATATGCATCTCTTGCTGGAAACAGAAAGCAGAGACTGGCAGGGAAAAAGGAAGGAGGAGCTGGCTTGTGACAGAGAATATTTTAGAAGGTTGAATCAATTATTATCATTTGTAGATGCACAAAGTAACTGATATTTCTAAAATGTTTCGTTTCCTGCCTAAGTATAATTTTTCTGAACAATTTATCAAACCACTGCTCCAACCTATGGGAATATTTTTTTTCAAAACTTAAGTACCAAAATGGAACCATATCTGGACTGCTCTTTGTCCCTCCGAGTTGGGCTTAGCACTGGAAATAACATCATGATTAGACCTTTTTCTGGAAAATTAGCTTTCAGTGGTGTAATTATGAATTGTTTCATAGGACCGATATATACTGATAGCGAGGCCAGATGGAACTCAAGTCCCTCTTTATTCCATCCTCATCCCACTGTGATGAGGAAAATGACTTTAGTGGAAAAACCATTTCTTTTGAAATTACCGTGGTTCAGCAGTGTCAATATTTTGCATGTGAGAGGTGCTTTAGCATCAATGGAAAATGGGCTCTAGATGGTTTTAAATCTAAAATCACAATATCAGGGAATCTGTTTCATGAAACCAGTTATTTGAAGAGCTATTCATGGAAGAAAATTAATAAGGAAGTTTGATGGAAGAAAATGGAAGAAATTACCCCTCTTTTCTCTCCCTCTCAGGAGCTCTGAGCTACTTGCTGGCAGCTGCTGGAGGCTGCCAGCTCAAATACAGCTGCTCTTTTTTTTTTTCCTTTGTCTTTTTTATTTTTCCCTTGTGCACGTGTGATTTGCTCAGGTTTTGAGCAGGGCCATACATACAGCATAGGTGGAGAGAAGTGTGTGCTAGAACAAACTAACAGAAACTGAAACATAAAGCAAAGAGAGGTAAGTGATAATGAGGATTGAGGCAACTGAGAGGAAATCAAACCAAACGGAAGCAGTGGTAGTGAAAGGAGACTAAACTGAAAAACAAGTGCAAGGGTACCAGTGTTTAATAAACGAGGAGAAAACATTTCTCAAGGTGCGTGGCTGCCTTTCTGTGAGAAAGAAAAATCTGCAGAGCTTAGATGAAATACTCAAGAGATGGGCAAAAGTGGCAGCTCTGCACTTCTGTGCTGTCAGGTGAGGTGAGTACACACTCACTGCCAGGAAAACCTGACGCAGGAGGTGAGTGCCTTGATAGAGCTGAGTGCCCTTGGCACAGAGCTGGGTAATACAATCGCTGTCAGTGCTAAAGTGGTTGCTTTGCACTCCCCTCCCCTGCTTCTTGTTTCAGTTTTTGAGCACTGAGCCAAACTCCCCTGTTTCTCAATCTCATGAAGACGATGATCCTCTAGCAAAGAGCAGGCTTTGTGCCTGGCATTGGAACTGTGGCATTGATTTAACCTCGATGGGACAGAGGAGCATCAGTTTTGCTGTCTCCTTCCCAGGGAGGCAGGCAGGCAGTGTTTATACTTCAGCCTTGCACCGAACACTTCAGCAATCTTTTAGTTGTCACTAGGGCTCTGGGAACCCAGCTGGTAGTGGCTGCTTAGGGAATGCACTAAATTGCTACATAGCCTCTTATCAGGGACATGTTCCATTCCTGCACCTCTTTTCCAGTGTCAGAACTGCGTTGGCTGTCGGAGGATGACTGGTGCAGCTACAGGCCACCTCTCATCAAAGGCTCTGAAAGTGGGATCCTCAGGCTGAAAGGAGAAATTGCAGCAAGCCTCTTCTGAAAGTAGACTAAATTTGAAAAGATTCACAAATGAAGTGCAGAATTTAAAGTGCTAATTTTTTAAATAGGACTCAAAATTAAATTATTCTGAAGCTTTCGATGTGCTACCCTTTCAAAAGCAGTAATTTCTGCCATGGTTTCCTTTACACTTCTTTTTGCAAACTCTGGCACTGGTGATACAGGTAAGAGAAGTGCCAGCTCGAGCTAATTTTACAAGTGCAGAGGAGTCGGATTTAAGAAGTAACAAAAGGAGGTGGGTAGGGGACTCCTGGAAGAAATTACTGAATTCACTGCAGAAAAAAAGAATGCTGTAAAATATGGGTCTTCTGTGTATAATGTAATATTATTTCATGCACCTTTTGGGTAGGTAGCTACCTTTGAAAATAATCATGCAGTGTTTCTTTGCAAAAGTGTATCTGTCCATTTGAACTGGCAAAGTGCTGCCGAGACAGGAGCCATCAATCTGAGCTTTGTTGTGCAAGTCTGCCTTCTTTCTGGAATATTCAACTTCTTGTGTGCTTTTTAAGCACACAACTTATTTTTGTGAGAAAAGTATTTACTGATTGTCAGAATTCTTAATGCCATTTGAAATGTATTAGGCCACAGTGCTGTGGATCTTTCTATATGCGTGATAGTTTGCAAGGAAGTGTTGGGTCCAGACATGCACAGGTAACTCTGTAGTCAAGCAATAGTTTAAATATTGGTAAATTCTGAAGTGTTTCCTGTGTGATAATTGTAGACCATACACAGAAGCTGTCCTAAACTGCATGTGTGCCCTAAGGCATGTGATGGTTCTGTATTTTGGGTGTATAGATGGTTTAATAAAATACTTGCCACCTATCTGGCCGTTATTTATGAATGTAAATAACAGAAGCCTCTGCTGTGCTGTGCTACAAGAAACACAAGGACAAAATACTGCTTGAAAAGCAGGCATTAAGTAACAGTAATGTACTAGTAGTTAGTTTAGCTGCTATCAGCTGTTTAGGGCTAGAACCTGAAATTAAACAGAGCTCATATCTTGGCAGTGTAGAGTCCCGTCTGCTTCTCTGATGAGTCTCTTGGGTTAGACTCTTAAGAAGTATTTACATGCCTAGAGATTTAGATAAACACTTGGTGGGGTGTTCAGAAGCATCCAGGTCTTTAATACCTCTTGGCTGGCTTAAGGGGATATGGGGATGTGTGTACACACATGTCCATGCATATAAAAGCTGTTGATTAACTTTATTATTTTGAAGCAAAATCATATAAAATTTAATGGGAAATAGCATTCCATCCCAGTCTGCTGAGCCACTGAGTTACTTCACAAATACTGCTATGCTTGTATCTTCTTTTCCTATAAATTCTAGCTTTATTCTTGTTTTCTCTTACTTGCTTGTATTTGTTGAAGCACAGGGAAAAAGTTGTTAATCCTTGTACCTGCTGACCTGCATGGAAGAGTATCCTGTGATGCATATCAGCAGATTTAATTGCATGATGTTGTTAGGTGTTGTTATTGTTATTGGTAAGACAACAATTTTGGAAATTCCAACCTAGTGTGGTTTTGTTGCTGCCTTCTGACAGGTTTACATTTAAAAAAGAAAAAAGAAAAGCTATAAATGACTGAAAAAGCATAAAAGTGACTGAACTAGGGAATATTTTGTAAAATATTGTCCTTATGTTTCTGCTAATTGTCCATTGATCTCCCAATCATCACAAGAGAGCAAGTTGTTTATATTTACTTGTGTAATCTGTATTTTGAAATGTTTTCTCGCTGTATGTGATGCGATTTATGGTCCTTATGGACGTTCTCAACTTCCTTAATAATACTCCTGTGGAAAACTATTTTTGTCGAATCAGGACTGCACTGGATATTGCAACACCCTGTTATTTTCTTTAAATTTAGTTCTAGCACAGTTTATTCAGTTAGTCCAGGATCTGTTATTAAAAAAAAAAAGTGAACAGGATTTTTCGGGGCAAAGAGTGGAGACTTGGGACTGTGGGATTCTCATTTCAGTGTTACCAGTTGTTTACTGTGTGGCCAAGGACAAGTCAGTTTAATCCAAGACCAGTCAAGTATTTAGTCTTCCAGTTCCTCCCCTAAGTTACTGGCATATTGGGAGCTTGGCTGTGTGGTTCAGTCTGTACGAATTTGTTCCTCATGTTTCCTGTGGCATCCAAAGCTATAGCAGTGGCTAATAAATAGCTCTTGCTGAGAGCAGAAAGTCTGGAATCCAGACGTGTGAACAAGCAATATCAGCAGCACAAGTAGCAGGGGTTTGCTTTTAATGAGAGACTTGAGACCTCTGGAGTGTCACAGAGTCAAACTTGTCTGTTGCATTGTGAGGATAAAATATTCTGAAATATGCTAAGACCTTTTAAAGGGTATGCTTGCCTAGAGGAAGAGACAGCACCCTTCTCAATGTACAGACTTCTTTATAAGTCTAGATTACACAGTCTATATTTGCACATACTTTGGCTGGATTTTGTTAATAAGGTTAATTTAAAAGGCTGCATGACTGTGTGCAGACTGGATCAGCTGGGTACAGGATTTTGAGTGTTGACCAAGCAACAGCAGGTGCCCAGCATTCCTGACCCTACTTAAAATTCTCTTTCTGGCATAACCTTACTTGTAGAACAACTTGAAGCAGTATCAGAGCTAGAATGTAATGTCTGATGTTTCTGTTACTAAAATAATAAAAGAAAAAAACCCAAGCCCTAAATTCTGGCAAAAACTTGCATACAAGAAATATAGTAGAAAGAGCACAGAAATCATGTGGTGTAAAATCTGAGTATTGCTGTCAAAGAAAGGAGATTTATTTTTTTTAAAACAGATACAGCAAGTAACAAATTGATTAATAAATGATATTTCACTGGGTATTATTGTTGACTTGTATAAGCTGCAGGACCATGACTGGCATAGTGGCCTGTTTTTACAGATGACTTAGTTGTTTAATGCCAGACATTACCTTGCTTCATCTTATCAGTGGCAGACCTTTGCTCAGAGCAAAAGGCACTGCTCTACCTTTTGCTACTTACTTGAGAGATGAGTTTTTAAAGCTCAAACACAGAATCTTATAATCTGTCAAGACCTTTTATATACTCATGTCTGTTTCTTTTTTTTTCTTTCTTTTTCTTGAAAGAGCAGGAATCAAAAAAAATTTAATGCATCCAGAGTTATGTCAGCAGAAGGAATTGGAAGGATGCTTGGAACTTACAGCACTGGTAAAACACTCCCATCACGGACATTGTTGGCAGATCTTTTATGGTTGTTTTTTTTAATGGCTTTGTCAAAATGACTTCCTTTCTCCTGGGGAAAAAATTCTGTTGTGATGATACTCCCAAGTGGCAAAATCTTTTGTTTAGACTATGTAAAATCAGGTTGTTCAACTAGTAATGCGAAATCTTTTTTTCTTCTATCTTTTCTTTTGATTGTGTGAGTCCTTCCTGAAGAAAAGAAGGCATTTTTCAACCAGTAACCTCCTTTGTCATGTTCCTGGGCTCTGTGCCTTTTCCTTTGATGTGGTTTCCCAAGCAGAGGCTGTTTAGTTGATGAAATACATTTTGACATGTGCCTTGGTGTCTTCAGCAGTCCTTATTCATACAAACTGATTTAAGTTAGGAGAGATCACACTAATTGGTACAGCAGAACTGTTTATAAAAGAGTTGACAGCAGCAGAAATTCTTGTCTGCATAGGTATGAGTCTCTAACACCACTGATCTGAAGGCAGAACCTCTGGTTGATCATTTGGTGAGGGGTTTTTGCTGAAAGACAGGTGTCTGGGATTGTCCCTGTGAGGTGTATCTGGAGTGCCTGCTGACACTCCTCCACCAGCAGGGAGTTCTGTCACTGCTCAAATGTTCCTTGTGTGTACCAGTGCTTTCCCCATCCCAGAATACATGGATTGCACTATTTGAGCTTCCTTTCTAAATAAAACTCAGCTGCCACTCCTGAACCCTTGGCAGAGCTGTGCTGTGGCAGCTCAGCAGCTGTGGCTGTTCATTGATTCAGTGGTGGCTGCAGAGCTTACGTTCCATGGCGTGAATGGGCATTTTTCTCTGGATGAGCATATGGGGAGTTTTGATGGACTGGGTCCCTTCCTGCTGATACTGGCAGCTCTAGGGTTCACTGTAGCTGTCTCAGCTGATTGCCTGGCTGGACTTCTCTACACTTTGGGTCATGCTCAGCTGTGGAGTGTTTGCTCCATGTTAGAAAGTAGGCTGGATAATAATGCCTTACACAGATCTGCACATGACCCATTAACAGTGACGTGCTTGATGCTGAGTTCATGTTACATTGGCAGCTCCCAGAACATCTCAATGTGGGAAGGATGTGTTTGGGGACACCCTCACATCCACTTCCCAGACAAGCCACATTGCAAACATCTTTCTCTTCTATTCCTCTTTAGCTGCTGTATCCTTTTATAACTCAGTTCATCTGTCTCCCTAAAAATAATCTACTGTGATCTTGTTGCTCCTGTTTGCCTGAGAAATTACAAGTAATGAAATAAAGGGCTCATAAATATTAGTGAGATAGGAATGTTCTTCATGAATATAAACACTCTGGCAGCACTTTCATGCATTTCTTTAACTTTGTTTGTATGATTCAGAGATCTCTTGGTAGAAAAAGTATGTTTTGCTTCTTGAGAAACAGGCCCTTGAGATTCCTGGTGTCCTTTAGATGGCCTGGGGATTTTTTTTGTTATGTAAATGGAATTTCCTTCCAAAAACTGGGCTCTGAAAATGAGATGGGGCTCAGTGTTTATATTTCATAAGTTATGTGAAATTTTTTGAATTAAAAAATATTTAAGAAATATCTAATATTTATCTTGGTGTGTCCTTAAATGTAACACATTTCTACATCTATTTAATTTTTTTCGTATTTTACAAAAATTAAAGTCTTTTTGGTATTTTGATTTTGTTGGCTGCTGGGACAGAATTTACTGTCAGATCCATCAGAAATCCCTAAGGAAGTTGATAGTGTGAGAATAGTCAGGAGCTGTCTTTGAAGTATGGGCATATCCTACAGCTCTTACTTTATGTTTCTACTTTAAACATATGAGAATAAACATCTTCAGTGAAACACTAGGATATAAATTACTATGGCCATGGATGTAGTTTTCTGGATTTCTGGTTCAGCTGCTTGTGATGGGTAATGAATTATGGGAGAAACATGCAATTTTTCCAACACTTCATCTCCCTGCATTTCTGTGGAAGTGTGCTCTGCCATAGGTACTGCCAGACTGCTGCTTGAATTTTTTTATTCTCAATATGATTATCATTTTAACGTGTTTATGCCTCCCAAAAATTCCAAAATATTATCATAAATTTTATGATGATGCCTAAATTGTTGGCAAAAAAAAAAAGCGCTCCACTTTCTTAAATACTCATGTCCAAGCGTTGTTAAATTCAGAGGTATTTTATACCACTCATGTAGCCATGGAAACAATAACAAGTATTTGATTTTTAGGGCGCAGCTTCTTGCACACCATAATTTTGAATAAATAGCAGCAGGACCCAATTCAGCTGCTTGATTAATTTTTTTTCAAAAAAAAAAAAAAGTTCCCTCTGCTGCTGTCAGAAATCTTTTGTTTTCCCAAGTGCTTTGGGAAAATCCATGCCTCTGCTGGCTGGAAGTTCAGTAGAAGAAAAAGTTACAAAGTGCTCTGTGAAGGTGATGAGCCCCCTGAGCTTGACACCGTGAGGTGCTGAGCACTGCAGGCTTGATCCAGCAAAGCACTTTAGCACCTACTGAGATGACCTTAAATGTTTTGCTGGAGGTGAGCCAGAGTGTTCTGTATTTGCATGACTGAAACATCTGCACTTTGTGGTGGACCCTTTATTTATGGGAGGGGGAAGATTAAATCTTTTTTTTCTTTAAAGTACATCAGAGCAAGAGAATTTTTGTTTTCTTTGAAAACACAGCATACTGAGGTACCTAAAGAGTTCCTGACATCATTTAGTGCTTAACCTCTAAAATAAGGGCCTTGGATTTTCACCAAAGCATTAGGATAGTGTGAGCTGTGTCAATATAATGAAAAGAACAGGTCCAAGTACTGGTACACTTTTATAGTTTGGCTTTTTTCCTTATTGTTGTAGGGTTTTTTTAAAGGAGCCTGAGAAAAATCTCTTCTTGGGTATATATTACCCATTTGAATTTGCAGATGATTTTGCAGTTTTAATGGCTCTGACATCCTTGTCTCTGCACAGCTCTGACCTCTGACTTGGGACATTCTTGGTGCAGGAGGAGAGACCTGAAGAGGTGGCCATTCTCACACATGGCTGGTTTCACCACCCTCTGCAGCTGTCCCAGGGGCCAAGTGCTGTGTCTCTTTAGTCTTTTGTTTAGATCTGCATTTGAAAATGTGCATCCTAGTTTAGTTTCTCAGTGTGGACCACTTAAATTTTCTTCTGAGCATTCAGACCTTTATTAGATCTTAGAACTCAATGATGGGGTGCCTGTTAGCTGCCCATTCACCTAGTCAATAAAGCAGAACATTTTATTCTTTTTTTGAAGAATATTTTTCTATCACAGTGGCAAACTTTGTGCAGCTGGCTCTACCAGTGTGTACACCTTTAAAGGTGCACTAAGATGCAAGACACTGAGGAAGCTGTTTTGTAGGTTCAAGTTTTTGGTGGCCTGCACTGCCTGAACTAGTAGTAACCTTTTTGGGTGTGGGAATTAGCTTTTATATGAAATATATAAATCAGGAAAGGAGAAAAACTAGTGATAAACATAGCACTGTAGTAGAACTTAGAAGCACAAAGCAGGGAGTGACAGGTATTTGAAGTTAAACTACTTCTGATCTAGAAAAGAGGCTGACATTTTGGTCTCCAATCCTTATAGAGCATTCTGGAGAAGGACAAAGAAGAAAGTCTGTCCCTCCCATCAGGAGGGTGAACACTGCAAGGAGATTCTTGCCAGCCACCTTATTCTTCCCTTTGTTTATGACAGGCTTAAATAAGATTTTTCAGAAAGCTGTTAGTGTTGTCACATTGCATTAAATCCTTTGTGTGTAATGATTTAAGACAAAATCAAACAGTTACATGGCTGCAGGGAAATCACTGGAGGTTTTAATGATTTATTAAGAGAAGCATTAACTATTATGTTTTAACCGTACTGGAATGTAGTATTTGTACTAAATACTGTATTTAAGATGTATTTAATGCATTTGTGCAGTTTGGCCCAGTTATGTTTCTGTGAGAAATGAAGCCAAACAGTTACATTATTTCCTGGCTTTCCATGTGTTAACTTTGGGATGAATCTATTAGTTTTCCCAGTTGATTGCTTACTTCCTTTTCTGAGAGAGGGAAATAAATTTAAATTATTTTCATAGCTTTCTCTTTTTTGTTAAAAGATTTTTCCTAAAATCTAGGCTTTGCCTCATGGGTTTGACAGTGTGCATATTTATGACAAATACAGAAATTTTTCATCTCATTAAAGTTTCAACAGATAATTTCAGCAGATACTCCTTCAGGACAAAATTAATGCTGTAACTTTGTGAACAGTCATTAAAAGGTCTTAAGCCTTTAATAGAATATGATACCTTTCATTCAGTCATTAACTATTATGGGATGATTTCCTGGCCAGGAACGAGCAAGAGGGTTTTGGTGGCCAGTCACTTCTTTCAACAGTAGCTGAATAACAGCAAAAAACTGTGATGGTTCAATCCCAGTTAATGGCTGTTGCAAAAGAGAGGCAAAACAAGTGAAACAGAAGGTCAGAGCATGTGTGAAAGTATTGGCTGGCAGGAATCCTATTGACTTGTATTATAAAATACCCAGTGGATATATATAAAAAAAATAGGGTAATTGTTTTGAGAGTTTTATCAGGTCTCTGTTGATCTGGGATATTTTTGGCAGTTTCTCATGTTCAGTAACCTTCCATACTGAAATATGAAAAAGTACTGTAATTCAGTGTATATGATGTACAAAACATTAGCAAAACAGCATTTTTCTGAAGCTTTTTTCCTAGAATCCATATGAGAACAGAAAATGTACTATTCCTGTGCAATAAGAAGGATAAATCTTAACATACATTAAATAAAAATACCAAAAAATTACATGAAAGCTTCAGGCTTTTTTAATTTGGAGTTTTGGTGAGCCACAGATTTTTACTTTAAACTAGAGATAGTTTGTGTGCTGTGTTCATGCTTAATTACAACAGAACACATCAAAAGAAAATTATATTGTCTGAAACAAATTAGAATAACAAAGAACTAGCATGAGAACAAAATGTCAATATTAGGTTTATAGAAAAGATGTTTTCTCAGAGAATTTTTTTGAATATAAATTCCTTTACAGATAAGTATTTAGTCTTTGAAGACTGTGTAACAAAACTGCAAATTGCATTTTGAACTGTAGCTGGATATGAAGAACTAAAATAGAAATCACAATATCTGGAGGGTTTTCTTTCAAAGCCTATTTGTTTTATTCTAGAATTTTCTTCCTATAAAATTCCACATAAGCCCACCAGGGACTTTCAGATTGCTTATAATACAATGCCCTATTTTATTTTTCAATATTAAAAAGAAGGGTAGGATCTAGGAAGAAGTAACAAGCAAGGAGCATTTGTGTACAAACTGCAATCTTTCTTCAGACAAAAAGGTCTTCTATAGAGCATGCAAGTTTTACAATAGAAGGTAGTTTGCTATCATGTGTAACTATAAGAAAGAGGCTGATTTGGAAGTGTTTTAACGTTCATTATTTAGGATTTGGGTTTTTTTCTCCCCACTAACTCTAGTACATCAAGTGGGATGGAGGGAGTTGTACAGACACCTGAGGGGAGGAAATCTTTCCATTTCACAGCTATTCTCTTGGTGTAGATTTTGATCCAGAGGAAACCTAATCAGCTCCAGCAGAATTATAACTAATGAAGGGCTTTAGCTGCTGACCTGGCAGAGGAATAGTAAAGTGATGGTGGCTCCCGTTGTGGGAACTGGGTATTTTCAGAGTCCCAAATTCTAGCTCTGGCCCTGTCTAGTGAAAAGGTGCTGAATCCATGGCACCCAGCTTCTGAATTTGGAGATGAAGGATTCCTCCTGGGCAAGTAATTCCAAGCTCCATTGGAGTACATGCCCTGTGTGCTGGTGGCTATTTTGTCCTCCATTAGTGGACTCGTAAAACCTGATAGATATTGCCATGTAATTACACAGCCCCACAGTTGGGCATCTCTGTTTATGTTCAAAGCATTTTGCAGTTTGGTATAATGCATGTGAATGATGCTCAGCAGCTAGTCAGGGAACTAAAACCCAGCAGCTGTCTCCTTTGTGCATCCATTTTCAATAATTAATTGAGTATTCTGTGACTTTTAATTGTGAGAGGGGTGATGCTAGTTTTACAACTCCTAAATTCAGTATGATCAGAACAAAAGCTTTTGTGTTTCTAAATGCAAGACTAGTATGGCTGATCCTGATTAAACCAATATGAAATAAACTGTAGTGGTGTAAAATTTAATTATAGCCATTAGAACTTTATACCTGTTTTACTGCTGGGAGCTCAGACAGTATATAGACTGTAAGGAATCATTCTTTATGGTATCTCTCTCGACACCAAGGTAGTCTGCCTTTTCAAAGGACATTATTGCTCAGAGTAAACATGGTTGAAGAAGTGTCCTTGGGCTAGAAATTGCAGTATCATTATAATGTTTGCATAGAACAGGGAAAGTGTGTGAATAAACCTTTTTCATGTGGTCCATCTTTTTGCTCCCAAATGTAGGTATGTTAGGTTGTCTTCAGAGCCTGAACGAAACTGTGTCTGCAGATACTGTGTCTGGCTCTGTGGAGTTGCATTCACAAGTTACTGTAAATACAAATTTAGAATGGGAGTCAAGGGCCTTCAGAGAATATCTGCTCCAGGTCCCACTTGAAGCAGGTCCTGTTAGAGCAGGTTGTTCAGGGCTTTGTCCAACCAAGGCTTGGAATGTTTTCAAGTACTGGAGCTCCCTAGCTTCTCTGGACAACTCGTTCCAGTGTTTGCCTTCCCTCTTGGTGATTTTTTTTCTTCTTTTTTCCTTTTTAACGGGTCCAAATTTCTTGTTTTCCAACGTAATGGCTACTGCTTTTTGTTCTTCCAGAATATTCAGGCTTCATCTTTTCATGCACTCCGACTAGGCAGACAAACCCACTTCACCTGTTCAGAGGCTGAACAAACTCAGCTCTGTTTGTATGCCATGTGCTCCATTCCCCTGAGCATATCAGTGACCCTGCACCAGACTCGCCCAGAATGTCAATGTCTTGTCCTGGGGAGCCCAAACTGGACACTTGCAGCAGATCTGGTCTCACAAGTGCTAAATAGAGGGGAATTACCCCTTCCCTGGACCTGCTGTCTGTGACGTTGCCAATAAGGGCCAGTATGGGGTTGGCTTACTGAACCTCAAGGGCACAATTCTGACTTAGGTTCACCTTGTTTTCCAAGGTGTTACTCTGCAGAGCTGTTTCATAGCCAGTTGGCCTTCAGCCTGTACTCTGCATGGGGATAATCTGTGCAGGTGCAGGACTTTACGTGCGTGTTTGAGCTTCATGATGTTCCTATCAGCCCATTTTTTCAGCCTGTCAAGGCCCTTATGAGGAACAGACAAACCATCCAGTGTATCGATTACTCACCCCAAGGTGGTGTCTTCCAGACTGTCAGGGAGTGTACTCTGTCCCATCATCCAAGTTGTAAATTGAATTACTTCATTAAACACTGCAGATTGTAGATGCAGAATCTACATTCTGGATCTAACTTAGATGCCTTCCTTACAGTGATTCCCTTGCAAGAAGTGACTCGTGTTTCTGCAGTTTCTCCCTCAGTGAGTGACATTGAATTTTATACTTTCAAAACATAGGGAAGAGTTTTGTGACATTTCAGAAGAGAAACCAAAACTAAAGCTGGGTGGCAACCTCTAAGCAGAGGCACAGGGGGCGGGCAGGGCACTGCCCTGTGCCAAGGGGCATGTGTTGGCACTGGGAGTGCAGGCTCACACCTGGATCAGCAGCTGCAGTCCTGGGAAAACAGCAGCACCACAGTGTACCTGAGCTTCAGACTGTTCTTCAAGGGAGGTGTATGTGACCATGTATGGCCATCAGTAACCCAGCGAGAGCTAAGGGATGCCAGTCAATAAATAGTGTGTGCCCTGGTGTGAGAACACACCAACTGCCAGTGTATCCGATGAGAAATTGCATTTTTCAGACAATCTTTTGTCAGCAATAAGCCAGTGGCATTTTTTTTCTCTCTGGCATTACTGTTAGTGTGTGAGTTTTCAACTCATCTACTTGCGTTGCTTGTTGTAACATTCAGATCTGTTCTCTCCCAGTGTGGAACAGTTCATTGTTTTAGTCATTTGGGGCAGTAATTTATTATTGATTATGCTTTCACAGTCGAGCAATCACATTACTTTATTAAATCTATTCTTCATCAGCACATAAATGGATTATTTGTAATGGGACAGCTATGGGTTGCTACTGAATGTGGGGTTTGCATCTTCAGCCTGAGAATGGTAATTCCCTCCCTGCACTCAGCCTTTGGAAAGGGATCACCATGAGAGGTTTCGGGAAACCACAAATATTTGCATTGCCTGCTGGAGAAAGAAAACGTGTGAGTGAGGCTATGGAAAATGGCATTGATTATTTTAGGAATTAACAGTGCACAGAAAGGAGACAGAAACTGCCAGTGTAGAGGAGCTGCACAATTCCCAATAGGCTGCTTTTTGTGCAGCCTTGTCATGGCTCTTTCTCCATCTGCTCAAGGGCTCCTCAGACGTGCCTGCAGAGAGCAGGGCAGTGCCCCCCTCAATGCCTGGCCTCAGGTTACTTCTCTGCTGTGATGTCTTACAGCAGAAAGATGATGACCCTCAGGAACTCACTGGTTGTTGGGCTTCTCTGGTTGTTTTATCTGCTTTTGTGCTTGTTCCATCAGTGCTCTGGAAGAGAAATAATCCTGACAAGTGTGTGTGCTGTTTGGCATATTAAGCATAAAGATTGTGAGTGCTGCTGTAAAGCCAATAGAAATAATTAGCTGTATGTCTCTCTTTGAACTCACAGTTTCCCTTAAGCAGGACCGTTCTGACTGTGTGGTAGCAGTGATATCGATGCAAGGTCAGCTGCCTCTGAACTCCCAGCTCTGCTTCCTCAGCTCCTCACTGGATTTTGGCAAGGCAGTGCACTCCCTCCACACCTCTGCGGTGCGGGCAGTGGCTGAGAACAGGGAGCCATTGCACTACAGAGCCCTGACCCATTTTCAGATTATGCAAGTCTCCAGGGCCCTTCTAATTCAGTGAGATGAATTCCCCTTTAGAAGATCCTGAGGACAAACAAAACACTTCATTGGGGGCAGGTTTGGGGAACATCAGCAGTCAGTGAGTTAGGCCTGGATTTCACATTGTGCTGTTAAAGATTCAGCGATGAAAGCCAGTTAAAACAGAGAAATGTTTAGTATTTTTGCAGGAATTATCCTAGGAATTTATGTTTAATGTTTGTTGAGTATGTGTTAAACCAGTATTGTAGTGGAGTGATCCTTTCAAAGGTTGTTTCACATTGAGTGAGGTCAGACTCTTTTCGTGCTGTTGCAGCACAGGTACCATGCACTGCAAGAAGCAGATGGCTGAGTTCTGCCTGAGGGCTTATTCCCAGCCATGATTTACTCAGTGAGGACCAAACTCAGGTCAGACGGCCTGGAGTTTTCACACAAAAGTTGGATAACTTTTCAGCCATTTCAGATTTACTGAAATCTGTGTAAAACTGATGCTTTGAGTTTTTGATGCTGAGTCACACAGGTGAGTCACAATGCAGCATTTTGCATGAGTCTGTTCTTTCCACAGAATTGCACACAACTCCCACTAGCAGGAATGGGAGTTGTATTTCTGAATCTACTGGCATATAAGACCAGAAGGTACTTGGAAATACACAGCTGGAGAGACGCACTTGAAAGGGTTACTCTGGATTTACCTGCAGTCAGACTCTGGTTTCTGTGCCGAAGTCTGCAGTGTAGGTTATGCCTCTAGAGTACAAACTGTTTTAGCATGAGAAATAATTTTCTGTTTGCCTGTTCTAAATTCATATCAGGTACCTTTGTTTCTCTTGAAGTGACTTCTTCACTTCTAAGACTGTTTACTTTTGTCTTGCACAGTTGTTTCAAATGGTTGCTGCTTATTTTCTGATCTGGAGTCAATTCCTGTGACTCTCAGTGATATTTATTCTGTAATTAATACCTTTTTTTCCCAAATTTATCTTTTTACAGTTATTCAGTGAAAAAATAAGTGGAGCAGAAGGAACAAAGTTAGATGAGGAATTTCAAGAGATGGAAAGGGTAAGGAAATTTATATTATGGTTTTCAATGTTAAGCTATTGCAGAATCAAAAATGTTTCATGTTTCAAGTGATAGAATGGTATTGTAAATTTAGCTGGGGGGGGGGGAACCCCACAGTGTGCTTCCAAACAGAAATACATAAGGATAAATGAAAATTTATCTTTGAGCCTTGTCAGCTCAGCCAAGGGAGAAGAGACATCCTCAAAAGCTGTTCGAGCAGAGGAACAGGTTCCACTGACACCTGTCAGCAGTGAAGAGAAGCTCCTCCATGAATGGTGCAGAGTGTCAGGAGGCACCTTTTTCTTCTGTCTGGGAAATTAGAGAAATCTTCAGTGTTAGTGAGTCTTTGTATCTGTCACAAAGTCTTCCCATCTGATATTATTCATTATAAAAATCTAACTACTTAGGTGAGATTTTTCTCTTCATACAAAATTACATTTCTTAGTATAAATCCTTTTTCAGAAATTTATATGAACTATGGAAATTGAGATGTTTGCCATCCACTTCTTAGTTATTTTACAAATTAAACAATGTTACTGCCAGTTTCTGCTTTTACAGCTTTTATGTGCCTTTTTTTTTATTGGTTGCCACTGCCTTTCTGTGTGTTTTTTCATTTTCACAGTAGACCTAGGTCACAGCTTTTATTGTTGGTAGATTGAGAAAAAAGGTCTTGAATTTGTCATCCGAACAGGCTTCTAAGTTCCAGTTTCTTTGGCTATGGGATAATTATTTCCTTTCCCTACATTGTAAGGGTAAAAATAATATGCAGTCCTGAAGGGAGGAAAAGGGGAACAAACCAGAAATGTGATTTTTTTTCTTTTGCATTTCATAAACTATTAAATGGGAAGACAGTGCAAACTACTGCTTTAAATGACCCCAGCCCCAAGACTGAGGGATATATTCGCTCTTTGTCACATGTGGAGAAAAGCAGTCTTAGAAGCAACTATTGAGCTGGCAGGAAAATTGTAGTCTAAAATGTGTAAGCAGTCAAGACTGATGGGCTGGAAAGGCAAACCCACATTTTGATGTAAAACTTTCTCTTGTTCTCAGTACTACCTGCCAATCAGTGGGTTTTTTTGCAAAATTCTATCATAACTGTGAAATGGATATTTATGTTAAGCTACAATATTTTTTTTATTTTAAATAAAATTTCATAATCAGCTAGAATAGTATATTATGTCCAATAGAATGATCAACTTTCTAGTATGCAATTTGCTTTTTGCTAACTGTTACTTTTCTGTTTCAGAAAATTGATGTTACTAATAAAGCTGTAACGGAGCTTCTGTCCAAATCCACGGAGTATCTTCAGCCAAATCCAGGTAGGACAGGAACAGTAGGTCCTGGATTTTGATGAACATTGTTTTATTACTTGGAAATTAATTCTAGGCAAATAAAAGCTAATTAGGTCATCATGGTGAGGCTTCTCTCTGGAGTTCTGCAAAGTTCTTCTAAGGAAGTGAGGGAGAGAGAGCAGGAGATTGGCTTTGGCTGTGCTTGTATCTACTCTGTGTTGGCTTTCTGCAGTATTTCTAATCAAGGGGCTCACAGGCAGGACTATTCAAAGGAATGTGAGTGTTGGTGAATATCCACAGATGACAACAACCACTCCCACTGTGTATTTGCTTGAAGTAACGATGCTCTTTCAGCTGGGAGTAAAAACCATTTTCATATGACCCACATTGTTGAATGGAATCTTATTCCAACTTTTGACTACCAAGTACTGACAACAAAACCCTTACCAATCTGCACACCAGCTTAGTGACTTGCTTTGCGACTTTGCTTGTTAAATGATTAGTTTTAAAAGTGGTTTTATCACTTTTTTTTTTTTAATGTCCTCCTTAGCATACAGAGCCAAGCTGGGAATGCTGAACACTATGTCAAAGATCAGAGGCCAAGTTAAAACCACAGGCTATCCCCAGACAGAGGGACTCCTGGGAGACTGCATGATACGGTATGGCAGAGAGCTGGGCGATGAGTCTATGTTTGGTGAGTTTGTGAATCTCCTCTGTGAATATTTCTGCATAAAGTTCTTTGCAAAATGTTACTCAGGGGCATAACCTGTGTAAATAGCTACTGCAGGTAAGAGGGAAAGTTTAAGTACAGGGATCAGAGGATGATTGATATAGTTAAGAAAAATGATGCTTCTGCGCGTTTGTCCACCTCTGTTGCAGGTGGGTTTGCTAACATTGATAACTGGTGCTGTCTGATCATCCCTGTTATTTCCATAACCATTTTATTTTCTAAGTTGCCAAACCTAAGTAATTTAGGGTGATTCTTAGATGCAGTGTATTTCTTTTAACCTTTAAATAAAAATGATGCTGTATTTGAGAAGTAAAGGAAGGGAAACATTTCTTGTGGAAAAAAATAAACAGTGACTTTAGATAATTTTTTTTTTTTTAATAATGACCTGGGCAAATACAGTAGGGAAAACAGTAATTTTTTTTCCTTTGATGCCCTTCATGGAAAAAAAAGGTAATTCAGAACAAAAACTTTACAGTTCTAGTTTTCTGTATGGAACAAGCGTAGCTTGAATTATTTTTTTTTTACTCTTCAAGGGCCTCTGGCAAATACAAAGATACCTATTTGAAATGGGTATTTGATTAGACAAATTTTCTGCTTTTGCATATATTTGCATATAAGTAGCTTATTCTTTACCATAGGCCTTGCACTACTGGATGCTGGTGAGAGCATGAAGCAAATGGCAGAAGTGAAGGACTCGCTTGATATCAATGTCAAACAAAATTTTATTGATCCTCTACAGTTATTGCAGGACAAAGATTTAAAAGAGATTGGGGTAAGTTTTCCAGGGCAAATCTTCACTTATGAATAATGAGAGTCAATCAAACTCTACTTTCCTGAGATTTTTCTTGAAAGCAATAAGGCAAATAAATTTCACTGCATATAAGTTTCTCTCTCTGGCAAAACAGTGATGAAATCCACTTAAAATCAATGCCTGGCTGTTTCTCACTCGTCTAACCTACTCCATTTGCTATATTGCTTGTAGAATCAGTACAAGGATAGTGAAAAGAATGATATCCTTTGTTTTTCTGCTATTTTATTTTAACCAACATCTTTATTAAATCTTATGAACATGTGAGTGGGCTGTGATTTACTGCTAGTGATTATCCTATCTTACCATCTCTGTCAGCCTAAAGCTGTTTATAATAGAGAATGAATATAACTGTTAGAAAAGGCTATTCAGGGCAATCACAGAACGTTCTGAAAAGTGTCATAAAATGCTGAAGTGCCATATGCCACTATAGGAAAAATATAGGACACTAAGGAACACATTTTTAACCTTTAGAGTTAAGTTTTTCAGTGTTTTTGTTTACAATGTGACAATTCAAAGAAAGCCAGGCAGTCTCTGTTTGAATCTGTTGATTCCAATGGATTTGAGTAATAAGCAAGTTAAAATGATGAAATGCAGAAATGAAAGTTATTTTATTTGTTTACACATAAATGGATGTGGAAAGCATAGCAAAAAGATAGTAATAATGTCTTGATGTCTCTAACTGTCTCCCATGATACATAACTGTTTTCAGTTGTGGTTCTTGTGAACTGATGAAAAGAAGTTGTTTGACGTTAGTTTTAATGAGCATTTTGTACTGTCACTTTGAGTCCATTCTCCAAGTCTGTCAGACCCGTGATTTTTGGCAACAGAAAAACTTGTGTAGGTAGATGGATGTGTCAAGTTGATACCTAACAAAGAGAGCAAGAATACAAGATTTATTGAAGCACTGCTTATGATGGGAAAATAACCCTTTAACTTTTAGCAGTCGTATTGCAAGCAATTCAAGACATAAAATCGAATTACATGTAGATTAGGGTGACACACACATATTTAGGTGGATCCTGCTTCTCATTCGGAGAATCTGAGGTGTTGCATATTTAGTGAACTCCATGAGGTGGATGTCTAAGATTAGCAAATCAAAATAGCCAATACCCCACGTGCAAACAAATGGCTGTTTATTAAAATTTCATTCAGCCCTTGACTTACCTGATGCTGCTTCGGATCAAAGGGATGGGCTGTTAATAATCTCTGAGCCTTGTATTTCTCTGAGTCTGCATATATTTGCATCCTTAACTGAAATCTCCTGTGTTTGTTTGGGCATGTCCTGTTTGGTCCTTCTCATAAATGTTTTGTCTAATTTAGCATCATCTGAAGAAACTGGAAGGACGCCGTTTGGATTATGATTATAAAAAGAAGCGTTTTGGAAAGATCCCGGATGAAGAAGTTAGACAAGCAGTAGAAAAATTTGAAGAGTCAAAGGAACTGGCTGAAAGAAGCATGTTCAATTTCTTAGAAAATGATGTAAGTCTGTCCTGCATTTTTGTTTGCTGCAGTACATCCAGGAGGGCAAATGTGTGGGACTAGATAAAGCCTGTCCCATCCTTCACAGAAGGTAAGGTCTGAAAGCAGAAAGTGCCTCTCCCTGCTTTTAATCTCCTGTCAGAGAAGAACATAATGCACAGCACAAATGGGACAACTCAAGAATTCAGAAATTTCTTCTGGAGATACAGTGGCTCAGACAAGATTGCCACAGAGGTCTTAAATAGAACTAGCTGAGAGTAGAATGCAGTTTGGTCAGTGAGAGGGTGAAAGTTGGAAGATTAGCATAGTCATAGACCTGCTGCTGAAACTATGAGCAAGGGTCTATACCCTTTATGAATTTTAGATCACTTACAGCCAAAACTTTGCTGCTGTTTTGGAGTCTCTGAATGATTTTACCTCTGAAAATCATTATTGTTACTATTTGGCTCTGAAAATTACTCCATAGAGTGAGTTTGTGGCTTGGGCCCAGGTATGTGGACTTTGGCTCAGAGTCCAAGTCCATCATAAATGATGTCTAAATAAGGAGCAGCTGTGGTCATTCAGGATAATCCTCTCTTCTGTCCACACACAGATGAATAGCAGGATGTGCTTTCTCCCATGTAATCATGGAATTGTAGGAAAAGAGAACTGGACCCATTTGGGCCTATTCCAAAGCTTTCTCTTCTCCTTTAGGTGCAGCATCACAGCAAATGCACTTATAAATTAAGAAGTGTGCTGTCTGAGCAAACTGCAACAAAGAGGAGCTGTTAAGTGAGAATATTTAACTGCAAGCAGCCTCTCCCTCTGTGCACACCCAGTTATAAACTAGTGTTTGTAAATGGGACACATTTGTTCCAGCAGGGTATAGTGTAAGGCAGTAAAGCCTCTTGCTGCTTCACCAGTGCAAGTTATATGAGGGCAGCAAAAACTGTAATGTGCTCCATCAACAGTTCCAGCACTGTCCCACTGTTGGCTCTACCAATTGCCTGATTGCACTGTGTGTGTGTTTTACAATTCTACCTTCCATCAGCAGCTGAGAAATGTTTCAGAGAGTGTTTATCATTAGTCAAAGCACCAAACTGAGGGTAAAACAGTGCAGGAGTTGAACTGGTTTAGCTGAGCCACTAGAGAACTTATGAGTTATGCTTTCTAGTATAACCTACCTTTGGGAGGGTGTGAACTGGATGTCCCTCTGGGGTTTTTTCCATACCCATTTCCTATTGTTTCTCTTTAAAGAAAGCTCTGTGCTCTTTCCCTTCCATTTTCCATGCTGACTCAGTCTGTCTGTCTTCCTCGAACTTCTCATTGCAGCCTTGTGGTCTAACCCCAGTCTAACTGGGTTTGCAGAGATCTTAACTGCAATCACTTCCTTATGATCCTTTCCAGTTCCCCAAGTGTCTCCCTCTCTTGGTCTTCTTGCCATGCAGTCTCTGCTCTCTTGAGGTCTGGTTCCCAGCCACCTTGCCAGGTGCCTTTTCCAGACTCAGTCCTGATCCTGATCTTTCTCAGGTTTTTGCACAGCCAGTTCCAGACCTCCCACATCGACACTGTTGCAGGCACTTCTTATCAGATCCATCTTCCTGCCTTTCCCACTCAACCAGTCCCAGGCTCATCTTCCTAAGTGGCTTTTAGTCCCTCAAGTTTCTCTGGCTCTTTCCCAGTTTCTCTCTCTCTCTTCTAATACACAATTCCATATTTCTTCTGGCTCACAGTTTTTCTTGTTTGGACAATCTTTTTCTCTGACCACCCCATCCAAACCCCAGGCACTTTGTGTGTTGTCCTCAGCTGTTTATATTACTCTCTTCTGACTGTGATGGAATTATATCAGCTGTTGGTTTGGTTCTATGCATTTTATTTCTGTGTGCTATGTGACAGTGTTTGGCTCTCTTGGAGTCCTGGCAGAATTTCTAATGGTCTTTTTAACTGAGTAAAAGCAGACAAAGGATAGCACAAAGTTGCCATGGGTCCATAAAACATTTGTAGAAAGCTTACTCAGATATTTTCTTGTGATCCAGTGTCTGAAGACATCATGATGGAATGGAAACATGTTAGACTTCTTGGGGTCTGTCTTCTTAATGTTGTCTTAAAGGAAGAGGACAAATCTGTTACTGCTCCATCCCCTCAAACAGCTTGAACTTTTCTGCTTGTCTTAGGAGAATGAGATTATTTGTTACCTCATGAATAAAAATATTTTGAAATTTTTTTTTCTCCTTCATATTCTCCCTTTCCTCCACATTCATATTTTTGAACGAGGGGGTGATGCTTTTAAAATCCAAATAGGTAAATCAGGTTTCATTTATCGGTTTATAAATGCTGCCATCTAGTGAGGTAAGTTCAGATCATTTCAGAACTGTAGTTTATAAACATTGCTAATCAACACTAATGGGTCTGAGTCACAAGAGCTGTCACGGTGTAATTTCTTCCAACATTCTGATCAGAAAAGCCCTATTTTCACCTGCTAAGGGGTCATGTCCTGTTAAATGTTTCGGGCTTGGGTGTTGACAGACAGCTGGCTTGGAAGTTGAAAGCAGAAGGGATTTGCACATTGTGAGAGGAAATGACTCAAGGACCCAACCCTGAGTTAGTGAACTAGAAGTTACACCTCAGTTTTGTTCAGTTTCCAACTGGCACTTTCTTTGACAGACTCACATGTGCTCTTTTCCAACAGCCTCCACAAGGTACCGTGGTCTTTTGAGATACCAGGTCTGTTTTGAATGATCTGTTCATTTATCCTTCAGCTGAACGTACTGCAGGCTCCTTACAACTATTTTCCTCTCTGTATTTCAGATAGAACAAGTCAGCCAGTTGGCTGTGTTTGTAGAAGCAGCACTAGATTACCATAAACAATCCACAGAAATCTTGGAGGATCTGCAGAGCAAGCTGCAAAACCGGTAAGACTGAACCCCTCAGAAAGTTTTGATCCTCTTTTGCAGCCGAGGTTCACGACTGTGGAAGGTCACTGAAGCAGGAGATCCTGTAGCACCAGCTCACAGATGCACATTTGCTGTGCTTTGTGCTGTGCTGAACTCCACTGCTTTCAACTGCTGCCACCTGGCAGGTTTTTGCTGTGCTGGGAGACTTTAATGCAATGCAGGATCTGCCCAGGGAGCTCTGAGTGTGTGCAGAGTGTCTCACATCTGCGGAGGTTAATGAGGACAGCCTCCCTTTGTTTGGAAGTTTATTTCAACTTGCATACCTGGAGTTGTGTTTTGGAGGCTTTGCTGAGGAGTTGGCCTCTTTTCGTTGAGATTAAAGGTAGAACAACATTCTACAGCACAGTGAGGAACCAGCCAGCTGGCTCAGAACACAGCTGTGCTGTAACACACGTGTGAAAGGCCCAGGTACTTTGTGTCATCCTGGGAGAAGTTAAAAATGCTGCTGCCATTAATGTGTTCTTGGAGTACCAGAGACCTGAGTGTCACTGTAGCAAAGGCAGAGTCGAGATAAGTCTCTGGGGCTTTCAGATCAGGGTGGACATGGTGGCTGTGAGCAGTGACATGAGGGTATCTGTGTCTGCAGACACCCTGCACCATCCCAGCTGGAGGGGGCAGGGAGACAAGGAGTTCTCAGCTGGGCCACATGCACATACAGGGAGGGGTATTGAGGCAGTTGTGGTGGCCAAATGGTTGTTTCCCATTTTCTCTAATGAAAAGGCAGTGTGTGAGATGCAGTGCCTGGGCCTCTGTCCTGGCTGTGTTTCTGCATATGCCATTTGCAGTTGAGCTTTCCAGAGAGCTCATTCCTGCAACTTGTGCTGCACTCAGTGGCAGCCATGGGTGCTCATCACTTCTCAAACTCAGACTGTTAAGTTTTATGCCTCTGTCAGCAGGATGGAAATATTAAATAAAATTCTTAAATAGAACAGGGACTTGTTGAAATTCAAGGATTGCATTAGAATTGAGGAGCCTTTAGTAAAAACACACACTCCCCCCAAAAAACCCAACCCAACCAACCAAAAAGCCCACCACAATAAAACCAAAACCAGCAGGAGGTTTTCTTACCCCACCTTTCAAACAGCAAAGCACTGAACCTGAGCTTAAGTTCTGTTAGTATTCCTTCCTTCAAGGTCAGTCTCTTGCCACTCTTCTCTCTGTTACAGAATAAATGTAGCATCTAGTCGGCCTAAACGTGAATTTAAGCCAAAGCCTGTAATAACTACAACTCTGGAAATTGGTGATAATCAGCAGCACAATGGGATTGCCTATAGTTCTTCCATAAAAACATCAGGTAAGTCTGTCACCACAGAATTACTCTGTCCATAGATGTTTTGCCAGGGTGTTGCTTGAGGTATTCCTTGTACCATGAAGAACAACGAATCCATGAGGCATCAGTATTCGTGCATTTGACTCCAGTTTGTTCTCCAGATTTGGAAATGGAATTGTGAAGCAGTGTTCCTCTCAACAGCCTCTCACCCATCTGAAATTTAGGTGTGGCATTCTGCTTGGTCTTTTATGTTCTCTGTATTGCCACTGAGGGTGGGAGGAGAGAGGGAGAGACACTTGCAGAAAACAGTTCATTTCTTGCAAAGACAGATGCCTATGGTGGGTGTGTTTGATCACTGTTTGGAGTATCTCCAGGTGCTAATTTTTTCTCCACAATCTGAGACCATAAATGATCAGTACAGGATGTTAACTATTAGCTATGTAAAATTCAGAGAGATGACTCCCACCCTTACTGATTTTATTAACATTTTTTACTTTACTGCCCTCTAAATTATATGTGCATTAATGAACTGAAGTAGGTGTGGTGGTGTGGGCATAGGATCCCTCCTTTGATTAGGCCCTGATTCCACAAAAAAAAATCAACTGTTGAAAGTTGTATGAATATTAATAATTAGTAAGGTTGCACTACTCATTAAAATAGCTTTTCTTCATCTCATGAATAAAATTATTTTGTCCTATCTCCTTAATGACTACAGTGCATGATGAAAGTTAAAAGACCAAACCAATAAAAAACCCAAACAAACAAAAAAATCAAAACACAGAAGACAACTATATGCAAAGAAAAGACAACCAAAAAAAGCCAAATTTTTCCATAAATATTTTTTGTAAAGAAAATAGAGGGGATGTAGGAAGCCAAAGGTTCCCTTCTCTGCTTGGCGTGGTACGTAAGATCTTTTTCTGAATGTTTTTCTTTTTATTTTTTTCCTACCTTTCCATTTTTCCTCTTCCCTCCAGTCTTGTTTCTTTTTAAAGGTTGTTGGAAGAGAAATGAGAGAACTAAAAGTGAAAGAATAAAGCTTGGAGCTGTAACTTCATGCTCCTTCTAATGTCTCTTTAATTTTCTTTGCACTGTGCTACAAGAGGAAGCTATTATACAATCCACACTGAAGGGGATTTGCAGCAGTTTGGCAGCATAAATCCACCCAGCAAGATCTGATTCCTCGATTTGTTTGAGGCTCCTCTTGCTGCCTGAATGCTGAGAGTAGTTTTTGTGTTGCTGTCAAACGTGGGATGGAGGGAGACAACCCCCTCTGCACATTCTCCCAGGTCAGACCACTGGTTCCTAAGACATGTGATCCAAGGACACATTTCATCCAAAGCACTGGAGATGTTTGCAGTGATCAATAACTTCCTGGTTATTTTATGGAAGTAGCAAAATCATAGCAACTTTATTAAAAATTCAGCATACAATTTCTAGGCCCCAGTCAATTACTTATCAAGTTATCATAGCTTTTATTTTGTTCTGTTTTACATGTGCAGTGGAGAAAGGAGATTCAGATTCAGCATTTGTTTATAAACTAGTGTGTCAAACCACATTACAGTGGTTTATCATTGCCATCAAGTAATTGATCCAAGATGTCCTTTAAGGGTAATCAATCCTGCCTTTGGGAGAAAGATAGATGATGACTTCTCAAGGTTGCTTCCAGCCCACTTAGTTAAAGAAAAGTCCCAGTTTTAATGAGCTAAAGTTCAGTGAAAACTGAAAAATAAATGACCACTGACCACTAAGATAAGGAAGGAGTGAGCCACTTCCACTCATTGGCTCCATTGCATGAACTGTTTGCATATCATTAAATGAAGGGTTGTCACTTACTGCTTCAGTCTCTCAGGGCTGTCAGAATGCCAAAGAACTAAAACAAAGATGAAAGAGATGAAAGGGAGAAATGGGATATATGTAACAATTCTTGCCATTCTTAGTGTTGCTAATAACAGCAGAAAGACCACGTATCACCTTTTTTCTCCTGAATAAAGTGTGAGTGCTGTGCTTACCTCCCCAGCAGGTACAATCACCAGTGATATCACTGTTTATTCTCTTCTCTTTTCCTCTTCCTACTCAGAATTTTTCCATATGGATTTCTGTGGAAGTGCTGTGGGGTCAATATGCCCAGCTCATAAATGGGGAAACCTTTCTGTCCCTTTTTAAAATCAGAATCATGAAACAGATTAGATTTATGGTCTGTGATTTAGAGATGTGAACCAGGCAGCTTTAAGCAAAACTGCTAAATGTCTTCAGGTCTCCCTGTGGTGGGGGGATAGTATGACAATCATCCTCTTTTCCTTTAGAAAACTGACCTCTTCATCCTACACAAACAAGTATTTTCATGCTTAGTTTTTCCTGTTTACACATTGACCCTCACAAAATATAGATGTTTAATTTCTCTGATACTGTCACTCAAGGTAAGTAGTATCGTGGTGTTCAGAGGACCCCTGGAGATCAACAGGTCAGTTCAAAGTAAGCCATGATACTTTAACACAACTGCCACATTACAGATCTGAGTGTGGAACTCACTTTTTCTGTGTTTCACAACAGTTTCTCAAGTTAAGTGTCATCTTCTTGGGGCAGAAACCGTATTTTCCTTTGTATGGGGATTATTTACTACTAATGACTTGCACACATTTGCAGGGCTAGATTCACATAAACCTAATTTTTATGTTGTGATTTATTTGGCTGCTTTGAGTAAGCACAGATAAAAAAAATCTGTATTTTAGTTCTAATTCTTTGTTATCCTCATTAATCATCTGCAGCTGTGAGCATCATCTGGCTCATTTTAGAACTCTGTAATTGCTGTATTACATCATGCCTTTCACTCGTTTTGTTTGTCAGGTTTGACTCTGATATGAAGTAAATGGATCTGGTTGCCACGTGCTGGAATTTAACATAAGCATCTAAGTGTTTGCTCACTTCAGCTACAAGGGAGGCTGGGATTAATTATGTTAGGAAGCTTCCAGTTTGCAATTATTAAAGTACAGTCTTGCTGTCTTATGTATACAACATGGTATAGAGGACAGAGTAGATGCAGTTACAGGCAGTAACTCCCTTTCGGGAAAACAAGCAAGTAAAAAACCAGTCTGTCATTGAATGGCATTCTGGCTTCATCCTGTAACACTCCAGAAATCACAGACAGTTTCTTGCTTAACCTGGTGTTTGCTGTCCAGGCCTGAGTGGTGTGAAAGTTAATGACAATTCTTTTTTGAATGTGACAGGAAAGTGTGGCAGTTTTAACCCCACAGCTAGAGAAATAAAGGAGATGTGTTTGAAGTTGCAAATCAACATAAGTCCTGTTTGCAGAAATACAAGAGTGCAGTTTCTTTGGCTGAAACCTCTGCAATGTATGTGCAAGTGTTTAATAGACAGCAAAAGGCTGGAGTGGTGCCAGCAGCTCTGTGATGTTAACCAGTGTGTGTTGCAGACTGTCAGGCAGCACTGCCCCTGTTACCTTTGTCAGGGAAGCTTTGTCTCATTGGATTATACAGTAGCAGCAGCTGCCTGACTCTAATGAAGACTTTGACTGATCCTACAGCCTGGAGTGAAACCGGTTGTGCTGGCTGTGACCATTAGTTGAAAATCTTTCCAGGCTGCCAGACATCTTTTCAGTTCTTTGGAGCTTAAAATGAACCAAATGTGATCCATCTCATATCAGGTACCTTACTGTCAGAAATTAACAGGCCTGCAATAATAAATTAGCCCCATTGGAGCAGCTGGTGAAAGCGAGGAACTCTGTCAATTATTCTGAGTGCTGCCTTCTGCTGTTGACAGTTCCAGAGAGCTGGTACCAGTTCTACCTTGGCAAAGGCTGAAAATAGCTCAGCTATTTTTAACACAATCAGTCCTCTTTTGGTTTTAAACAGAGTCCGTTTTACTGGGCAACTGACTCCTCTTTATTTCTGCTTGGACTGTTTCAGCAAAAATAGGAGAACCAGGCTTTCCCCTGGACCAGTATATTAGACCAGCCCTAATTTAGTTTGTTCCTGTAAAACTACCCTGAGCCTTCCACAGGCAGAGGACGAGTCTGGCTCTGGGGCAGTGCTGCTCTGGGGAGGTTTGCTGAGCGGGATCTCTGCTGGCAATTCTCTCCCATTGTTATAAATAAAAGCTCTCTTCTGTTGCTATACAGCATAAAACATACCCACAAAATAGAAAAGTAATTCCTACTTGCCAGTTTTATAACACCAGATATTGCCCCAATTGTATTATTGTCAATTAAAAAGATGATTTCACCTGTCTGTTCTCACTGACTGATCACCAGAATAGTTTTCAGCTGGTTTCCTCAAGAGACCTTCTCCTAATTCCTTTATCTAGAAAATGCTGAAAAGTTTCTTTTTAGTAGTTTTCTGTGTATTACCATGATTAACAGATTAAAATGCATTTTTGCCACCTTAGCTACTATATCTGTATTGCATTACTAGTTGTATGCTGATTTACCCAGTAAAAAATGATTCCTCAAGGGGATTGCATGATTAGCATGTGGGATAGCTGGGGGAGAGAGTCCAGACTGGTATATCAGAAAATTGTTGCAATGTTCCAAATAAGACAACCTAAACAACTTACATTAGCAGTTCAACCTCTTAAATATTAAGTTCTACTGTTCTAGAGGTGTCATGCTGCCAGGTGTTGCACTGCTGTTTACATGGCAACAGCATGAAATCTTTTCTCCTATTCTTCCTTTATAAATGTATTTTAAATTACCAGACTTTCATTTGGATATACTAATATGTCTTTAAAAAATATGTTATGACTGAACTTCAGTTGAACCTCTGGCTATCCTTGGCCATGGAGCTAAGCTTTACCATTTGAACATTAGATTAAATTTCATTAGAATAAGTTATTATTCACAAATATGAATTAATATATTACATATATATCTTTACCACAAATCCAAGACAATGAACAGCCCTTCATGAGAATATCTTTATAAAAGGTAACTGCATTTCCAAGGTTAACTTCTTTTGCTAATGGTGGTTCTGTTTTATACCTTATATTGTAGAATATACTTTATATTATATTTTATATTTATATTTACTTGTTTTCCTGTAAATAGATGTACTTACTATTACATTTGCATATGGTAACACTAATATTTTAAAAGAGTGATTTGGAATGAAGATCTTTATAGCAGGGCAAACACTTTAAGTCACAAGAACGGCCAGATCCTGTATTGGAAAACTGTTTTCATCCCTAAAATAGTTTGACAGGCACTGTTGTTTCCCAGCATAGCCTTTGCTGTAGTTCAGAGGGACGTGTACAACAAAGGATTTGAGCACGTGAACTTGGGGAGCAGTAGCCCAGAAGTGCCTGTCACTGCTCAGCTGAGGTGAGGGTGGAAGCCTTGCTCCTGCAAAGGCACAAGTAGTGTGACAGTCCAGGTGGCTGCCTGCAGGCTGCAGGTGTGTGCAGGGAGGAGGGACTCAGAGCCCCTGCCCTCCTGGTATCCACCCAGGAGCACTGGGCTGCTCTGCAATTTGTTTAAATGATTCCTTGTCATTTCCCCTGTTGACTGTTCTGCTTCCTCAGCTCCTGCCCTTCTGATCCCTCTGTGGCAGCTGCTCCAGGGACCACACTGGTTTTGACAACTGATTACTCAAACCTTCAGTTTGAGATAAACATCCTTTGCAAAGGGAAGGCAGCTAGGAATGAAAATGGAGTAGCATCTGTACTTAAGGGAGGAACAGAATTACACTTTAAACTTACTGTAACTAGTCCTGTATTCTATATGCAGAAGCACCAGATGTTAGTGGGTAAAAGCAATGGAAAAACTATCAACAGGACAGCAGAGCTACATTTTTGACCCATTGTTTCATGCTTAGTGACTGGTGGGATGCTGTGAAGCTTGATTAATATGGGTGTTTTTTCTGTCACTGGGGCAGGTTCTTCAGTGCACATGGATCAGCCTTGCTGCCAAGCTCTCTACGACTTTGAGCCAGAAAATGAAGGCGAGCTTGGGTTTAAGGAAGGGGACATCATAACTCTGACCAACCAGATTGATGAGAATTGGTATGAGGGGATGTTAAATGGAGAGTCTGGCTTCTTCCCCATTAATTATGTTGAAGTGATAGTTCCCTTGCCTCAGTGATTGTGTCATTTGAGCTGTGAACATGATTTCATGACTGAAATGGATTCACAAATGTTCTGTCAGTGTGGCATTCTGTGAAAGCCTTGCTATTTGACTGACTTACTGACTTTTGTATGCGTCTTTTTAAAATGTATTTATTTTATATTCAAAAAAATTTCACCTTCCCTGATTTGTCAACCTGCAAAAAAACCCATACCTAGTTTTTTTGCTTTGTGCCTTGAAGATCACTGTATGAAGTGTTTACTGGTAGCTCACTGTTGCTCCAAAAATGCATTTCCTCGCTATTATTGTATGTGGATTTTTTTTTTACCTTTGGCTGCAATGATTTTACTATTGAAAACCATTTTTAAAAATACTGTTAGTGAAGCTAACTGTAACCAGTTCCTCAGTTACTGATGTCATTGAGCTCTTTTCATCTATCACACTGTAATTTATTGTGAACAAGTTAATACATCTTTCACATTGTATGTTGACAAAAGGCAAAGTGGTTGTTGTCAATATGATGATGATGTTGTACTAAGTACAAGTTCTCAGCATTGAAAAATCCTATAATTTACTGACCAAACTGAATAAATATTTCTGTGGGATAAGAAGAGTGGCTACTGCTTTTATACCTGTAGTTCTGGCACTTGTTTTTGAACTGGAAGTCACTTTTGCTGAATATATGAGCTTTCAGTGACAAAAACAATGCTACATTAAAAATGCACGAATAAAGACAAAGTATTAGTTCTATAACACCTCAGGCACTGAATTCTAATCATCTTGACACCTCTCTACTGATTGTTTAGAATTTATAATGTCTAACTTTTTTTTTTCTAGGAGGAGGATAAGAGACAAATTCCTTGGAACTAAGTACAAACTGCTTCTAGTTCCACAGAGGTTGTATAGAACACCTGTGAGAGAAATAGGTATCCCTGGTGCCTACTGCAAACAAATGAAAAGTCAATACACTTCTACTTTTTATGTTTAGTTGAAAGGGAGGGAAAGGAGAAAAAAAGAGAAAGTGATGTGATAACTAAAGATATGCTAAAAAAAAGCCTCAAAATTAAGGACAAATTTAGGCATCCTAAGTACTAAATGAAGTTAGAATCACTGTGTTTCTCTATTGCCATCTCTTGCATGTTTAGTGATGGAACAGTGACCAAATCAAGTCAGCAGCCCCAGAGGAAGATGTGGTATTTTGCCAATTGCTCTCCATACAAGATAAATTGATGAGAAGAGAGCTGAACTCTTTTATGGGCAAACTGTCTTGAATCGACCTTCAGAGTTTCACTCTGGAGCTGGTTCTGTAGTCCAGTTGAAACAGCATTCCCTAGAGAGGAAAGAATTTCATGTGTATAACAGGTGCAGTCCCTTTTCCTTTTAAGAAGCATAAATAGCCCCCATGTGGCTCTCAAACCCATGGCTTTCTGGTTTCTCTCACCTCTGGTCTGGACTTGTGCAATGGTCACAAAAGAAGAGGAGGGTTATCCTTCACAGCTTCTGCTGGAGCCTGCTCCTTCAGGCACATCATTTCTGAATTACTAGTTACTAGAGCAACAACAGGGAAAGAAAATTGCCCTGGCTGGTTTTTGAATGAAAGTACCTATGAAGTTCTGAATATAAAATGCTTGAGACAACTTACACAGGTTCAATTCTTTGGGATTCACAGCTGCTTTTGCTTTTCCCCCATTATAAGAGAGATCTCACCTACCTTACCTTTCCAGTACAGGCAAGAAATGAGGAATCAAAATCTCCCTTTTACCTCAACAGAATTCCCTAAAGGAAAGAATTATATATGCACAAATGTACGTGCACAGATATATGTATATATTTGAATTCTCAATACACTTTTCAATAGACAGCTTGCCATTTAGTATAGAGCTGCAATAGATGCCTCATTAGAAGTAGGAAGTGCAAAATTAGTAACCTGGAAGCAAATCAAAAACTCTACACTGTTAGCAATTAGGGTTTCCTATGGTCTATGTACTTTACCTACTATCATTAAGGTTTGCTGTCAGGAAGACAATTTGCACAGTAGGATCCCTTGCACAGCAGAGAATTGATTCTTCTATTTGTGCCTTTATAAAAAGTTGCATGCTAAGGAAAAGCAACATAAACTACCCTGTAGACTGTGAATTGAGTAAGAAGAAGTAGAACTTGTTTCCTGGACTGTTGCTCTTCCCTATCAACACTTGTATAGTACTTTAGCTCTTCCATGGCAGTTGCTAAACACCATCCCTCCCTTGTGCAGTAAAAAGGTTTTATTTGAAATGCTGAAGATTCCTCTTAAGTCAAGCTTTATTTGAAATGAGTGATTAATATAAACAGGAGAGCAGAGTACAGTTCTGAAGGTTTCTTCACTCTGCAATCCTTAAACTTACCAGTTTATTACTTTGAAGTCTTTTGAACCACTCAACTGAAATCAATGAATAAACAGACCTTTATTATTTAATTTGCAAATATTCAAATCCAAGACTTATATACATGACTTTTATATCCAAGACTTTTATATACATGAAAAATATCTTTAATAGTTAAAAAAGTTTTAAGAAATCAAGACAAATACAGCAATGTTATAGCAGCAGCTATTTCTATGGTTTCAGGTGGAACAAGAATTTGGATCTGCTACAATGCAAGTATTAAACCAACATCTGCTCTTGATGTCTCAAAACTAGAACTGTCAAATAATGTAAAAGCTTAAGTTAGCATAAGCACCTTAACACCTACATCCTAAAACACCAAGGTCTTGAGTTTGGAACAGAGTCCTTTGGCAAGATAAAAGACAGTCAAAACACTATTCCAGCATCTAGATAAATCTGCAGGCTCAGCTCCTCCTCTCCTGCTCTAAAGTAGAAGTGTACTTCCAGTGGCTCATCCAGGTCCTTCCTTTCCCCCTCAGGGCCAGCAGGTCAGTTCAGTGAAGAGAGGCAAGGAGTGGCTGACTGCAGTGCCCCCAGAGGCTGAGTGCCTGGTTCGGAGGGTTACAGGACAGGCTTTTCATGGACCCAGAGCTATCAATGATAGCACACTGACCAGTAGTCAAGTATTCCCCCAACTGGCCCATTGGACATACCCCCAGTGCTGCAGACTGCAGGGAGTCAGTACATAAGCACTCTAAGAGCAGCTGTTTCAATGCAACTTTCACTACAGTTGGTGCTTGCTGGCTTTCCTGTTTGTTTTAGCATGTTTTTCTTTCTAGCCCCTTAGAAAGCTGTTGTTGGGACTATTCAAACAGTGCCAACAACACTAGTCACAGTACCTGCCCTGTTGGAATGAGATGCTTTTTCACATTTACAGGATACATTTGTCCAAGTTAAGGTTGGCACAGCTATGCTGTGATATTCTGTGTCTAGGAATATACAATACTGAAACTGGGGGATTTCCAGGTGCTAGAATATAGAAACAGTACATGTATTACCAGGCACAAATATTTTTTACAACTTGCTTTTAATTTTAAAGTGTTTCACTCCAGCAAGTGCTGTAGAGCAGTTTTCATATATTTCTGCATGTTTCCTGAGCAGGAAACATTTCAGACACTCATAACTCTTCAGGACAATGTTTTGACTTGCTCAAGGGGCAAGCCAGGGTGTGATCTGTCCCATTTCCCACTCAGGCTTAAAAGAGAAATTACCTTTGGAGAAACACCATATGAGAATATTGAGGCAGCCTCATGTTCATTGTCAAGTATTTAACATCCTTCTAGAGCACATTTAGAAACTTTGTAAACTGTGTACCCTCCTCTCTTTCAGCAGGTCATGGAAACCAGATCCCTGTATAAAAGTAAAAATAAGTTCACATGGAGCTTGCATTCTGCTGCTCTTTGTAACAGTGAATCCGAGGACAGGGTCCAGTACCAGAAGGTAGGAAATTCCATCATGTTATAGACAATGTTCTTTCAAAGACATCAGGTGTGATGTGAATTCCAAGTTTCAGATATTGCAGAAGATACCAAAACACATACAGTCTATGTCACTTGGGACTCAGAGATGCTTTCAGATGATTGTCTCTTTGTCCACATTACATGACAGAACAGCTAGGATCCTCATTTTGCTGCAGCAAGAAAACATGAAGACATTAGCCTAATTAGCATGTGTACAAACTTCTTATTTCTTGCTGGTTACCTACTTGATCCTCATATAGCCATGTAGGGGTTTTAGTGTTCTGTAGATTTAGTTACTTAATAAAGCAAAGCAGATTTTCAAGAGAGGCAGTACATGAACTGTACTAGATGGTTTGTGGGTGGGGAGAAAGACTACAAACTTGTAAGAATTTGAGGCCATGCAATACATGAGCCTGTGCCTTCCTTCATGAAAGGCTGTCAAGCTCACTACCTCAGTTCTCAAGCATCAGAACTTCACTGGCATGCAGATTCATGCTGCCCTAGTTAGGATGGCAAAAGCAGAAGCAAAAGGTATGGAAACCCTGCCTTCCTTTAAAGCACAGCATGCATTCTTCTCGTCATTGTACTGCATGCAAGAAGTTAACTGTTGTTTACTAAGCTGCCACTTCATTACCACCAATGCAGCAGAAGCACATAGGTACTAATGTCAAAAGTTTAACAGGAATTCAGCAGACAGGAAAGATATTAACATTTGATTGGAAGTATTAGAATTGATTCTTACCATAAATGTCACACAACTGTATTGTAAAGTTGCTGATAAAACAGATTAGAGGTGTAAGGAAAAAAGTTACTTTTGCTTTCCATCATTGAATACCAAACAAGCCATATCAGTGAACTCAAAAACCCCCACCTTTTAAAATAAAAAGCAGCCACCGTGGAGGAAAGGCACTACTCTGAATATGAAAAGAAGCTTGTTTTGGTAAGTCTCTTTATGACCCTAAAGCTTCCTTCAACCATTTTGGTGTGTGCTGTGCATTAAGAGCCTAAAGGGCAGAACAGCATTATGGAACCTCTCTCAGTAGCCTCATTAACAGGGTATCATCATCTTCAGTGAGAGACTGAAAATATTACAAGAATGTGCATGCAAGTCAGGAGACTGATAAATGTCCTTTAAGCCACATGATATTGCAGTAACATATTTAACCAAATTTTCTGTTTGAAAACATAAGAAGAAGAAACAAGCAGCAGGCAGTAACTGCTTGTTCTTGGGAACATTTTCTTCAGAAAGACAGCATGAAGGTGTTTTTGAGTTAGTTTTCAGACAGATACATTACAAAAATATTTAGGAAATGGTGGTGGGAGCTTTAAGACTTATTGCACTAAGATGCAAATCCTCCTTTTAACTGTGTAGGATCAGTTTTAGGAAGAGCTGTGGTAGCTTAACATGTGTCAGCAGGAGGGAGGTTTTAGCTGGGCACAACCTTGCACTTCAGGCCTTGAAGTCTGTACTAGCAAAGGGGACATGGTGCTATTTCAGGTCAAGACACAAACTAATTTGGGTCAAGAACAGTTATAATTGTTCAGTTATAACCAATTTAAAGCCCTCATATTAATTGTTTTAGACAACTTCAGCAATTAAAGATAGCTCACTACTGTTAGTGCAGACTTGTAATATGGTTAGTCAAGAGCCATTTGAAGGGGCTGTGAAGTCTTGCACAGGGCATTACAACATGTAAGTTTGTAGCCAGGGTTTGTAAGTATATTCAACTTAAATTCACACTGAAGTTATCTTAAGAGCAAGTCAGGGACACTGGAGTGTCAGATAAGTTACTTCATCCCACAAAAATAGTGTTTGCATTCTGTTTGGGGGATAACAGCTTCAAAGTTCATACATAGTCAGATATTCAGATGAAAGAGACATTAAAGGTTGTACCTTTCAGTGTGTCAGTAATAAGATATTAAATATCTTAATGCATATTCAGCCAGAGAATAAGCAAAACATTTGCATTTCTGATGCAAAGCCATGCAAGCTACATCCTATGTGAGACAAGAGACTGCAGCACCACTAATGAAGCAAGTTTTCCATGAGATGACAAGCATGATTCTCACCATCTCACCTGCTTAAGGATGCTCACAGGAACCACTATCATGAAACCAAACAACATTTCTTTTTTCTTCTTCTTTTGGTCTGACATCAAGAAAAACAGTAATAGTTGAAGGATATGAATAGTACTTGAAGAAGTATTTTGGTTTAGCATGGAAAAGAAGTGGCCATTGAGTGACTCTGCTGGTGGCATGCATTTGAACTTCAGGCAGCTTACCTGAGATGCAAACTCCATTTCACTTCCAGTTATTTCTTCATAATCATCATCTTGCTCACTGCTTTCTTCTCCTCTGGGTACAAACATTATCTTCCTCTCTGCGAGTTCCTAGAATACAATTGAATTGCCACCAAGGATCCTCACGGATTAAGCACAAACAAATTTAGTATTAGGACAGTAGAAGCTATTTACTATTTCACTTACCTCACCATCATCTGTGATAAGTGTAACATCAATACTATCCCCAGTTCCCCAAGACCTCTGAGACTTCCAGACCAGATCACTTGGACCTGGGCTTACACCAGCAGCTGCACCCCAGATCTGCAATAGATTTAGAGTGAGCTTCTGAAGAATCTTTGTAGTTAGAGTAGGATTCAGTGTAATACACATAACTATCAAGTACTGCAATACCAAAGATCTCCAGTAACAAACTGAATCACTGTGATCCCTGGTAAGTTAGTTCTTTCCAGGAATACCAAGAATGATGGTAAAGTTTTTTTTAACTGAAAACTGTAAGACACTTAGTGCAGAAAAGGCTGTTAACAGCTTCTACCTGCTGCAGAGGTAGGCCTGCTTGGCATGCATAACATTTGAGCCAAGTCACAGAGCCAAGCCATAGTCACAGACATGCTTGGGGCAGCAACCTGTGTGTACAAGAGCCTCTCTCCTGGTCACTCATAGATCTCTTGAGCAAGCTCCTACACAGTTTGGAGTAGCAAGTGTAGAGTTTAGCTCTTTATCACTATCTAAATGTACTTAAGATTATGATTTTAGTGCTAATGTTTAGCTTAGTACAATACTATACTTAGGGAACCCTAAGAATATACTACAGTTTCATGCAAGCTTTAAAGAAAATTTAATTGGCATTTCAGATCAAAATCAAGGATTTTCCCCCATCTCCCTCACTACATAAGAGCTTTAGTCCTTCAGGCACTTAAAGTATCAGTTTAGTTTTCCATATTACAGGAATCTCTATTGGCATCTAACACAGGAACAGAGCTCTGAGAAAGTTTGACAAAACCACTACCTACTGTAACTACTTGGCCTGCCTGAAGAGTGAACTGTGGAGGAAACTTGTAAGTAACATCTGACACACTTCCAATATGTCGTCTCAGCACCCATCCATGAAGTGGTTGATCCTGTGGGACAAGAAATTTCACTCAGCACTGCAGACCAACACCATGTGATACAAATGCAAGGTTCTTTCCAGACTCATGGGTCAGTTTTAATCCCACTCCTGCAGCATACAAGAACGTGAACAATTTTGAGGAAGCAGGCAAGTTTCCATTACAGCCTCCCTATGTCTTCTCCTTGTATTTTAGGATTCTCCTTAGTCCCATAAGTTAGGCCACACCTATTCTTGCCTTCCATTGAAGGGGGGGTTATGATGCTCTTTACCAGGGAGATTCTGATAAGGAAATTTATCAGAACTGTGCCCACCTACCCAACTTGAGCCATATATATATAAAATACTTAGTAGCCTGTGAAGTTTTAAGGCATCTCAAGCTGAAGAGGCTAGACTACAAGCCACATGTTTTGAAGCTCTGATGATTAATTCTAATAGTTCTGGCTTTCCAAACTAAACTAGTCAAAGAACTACCTAATTGGTCAGATAAACCCTCCACATGGATTAGATATCATCATCTCTATTCAATCTTTTAGCTGGTTTAAGTATTTTTAAGCAATAAGAGACTGTCATGATCCAATTTACTAGGTACCCTATTTAGTTCATCAAGGATAAGTAGTACTTCTGATAGTGCTAGCCTGAATCTGATGACAAACAGCTGAAGGTGTTAGATTTCTGCATAATAGAACTCATTGCACCTCCACCCAAAAGCACCTCCCAGACAGCCCTGTGAACAGAACACCTGCAGTACCAAAGAAGTCAGTCTGTCACTAAGCTACAAGTCATTCACAGTCACACTTGGCAATGCAGGCCATGAAAGCAAAAGTACCTCGTCAGAGTTGTTTTTAACCCTGACAAATTTCCCATCTGCATCGATCTCTTCAATGGATACGTTTCCAGAAGCTGAGGCATGCTGAACAGTCTTAAATGCAGCAGCACACTCTCTCTTTTTGGATTCTTTCACTTTCCTTTTCTTCCCATGCAGAAACCTCCGTCCTTTACTTGTTGTTGGAGTTGCCGTGCTGCGTGAAGATGGAGTGGGTGACAGCCTTAGCCTAGAGGAGAGTCAGATAACATTCACTTGACTGTCTGACATGCTTGATTTCTTCTCAATCCTATCCTCCTACTATAACCAAGCCTAACAGCTTCCTCTATCCAAGCTTTCCATGAGCTCTTGAATATAAGATTTTATTTTTATTGGCGAGAGTAGCTAAGGCTTGTTAAGTCTGGAAGACAGCTCCAGCCCTGAAGTCCAAAGCAAGCTTATATTGATAAGAAAAGATTCCCAACTGCAGTAAGTATTCCTTTAAAGTCTCTACAGACACAGTCTTCAGGAAAAGTAATTTTAAGTTTTTGACCCTTCTTATTGAGAGTTCATGTCTCAATAGGCAAGTGAGATATCATGTCTGGATAGATGGGAGTTGATACAGTTTCTCAGTTTCATTCATGGAACCTGAGCACTGTCTTTGATATATCTTTAAGATGTAGCACCAAACTTTGAGGAAGTGGAGGAATGTCTAATGGACCTTTGAATTTTATCAGTTGGGTTTATCAAGCTACTTCATCTTACTACACCATGTGTTTAGATGTGGGATATAAATACCATCTACAGAAGATTATGCTTCATTAACTAAGTTACTGCACTAATGACATACTTAATGTTTGTGTCTTATCTCCTCCACGTTCTGAAGGTATACAGTTAGTATAGATGTCCTGAATGAAGCAAGTCCTCATATGAAGATCTTGTTATAGCCTACCTCTGTTCCTCTCCTTCCAGCATCTTTCTGTAGGCATTTATTTCCAAATCCAGAGCCAGTTTCACATCTAAGAGATGCTCATATTCTTCCAGCTGTTCTTGTGCCTGCCTCTGAGCTTGTGCCATTTCTTCCTCCTTTTCAGCCATATGCCTTCGATGGAGATCACGATCATAATCCAGCAAGTCCTGTAGCTCCTTTATTCTGCTCTCCAGAGCAACATTCTAAAATAAACAGAATGGAAAAAAAACCCCACAACTAAGGATTAGAGAGAAGAGGCCAATATTTTCGATTGAATATCTAAATTAAAATAATTCTAAGGTTATACAAATAAAGACAGCACCTGGCTTTGATACTGATTAACTTGAGATACCAGAGTATCAATTCTCTTCTTTGTTTCCAGCAGCTCCTCCCGAGCAGCACTGGCAGACTCACTATTTCTTCTTGCAGTTAGCTGGGCATTCTCCATCTGCAGATAAGTCACTGTTAGTTATCAGTTGCATATTACCATATATTTTAAATACAGAAGGAAACCCAAGTCATTTTCACCTGTTACATCTGGAAATAGTTTTGTTTTACTTAAATGTGCAGATATGAATGAAGTCCAGCTCAAAGGTTTTCACTGCTTTCCAAGGAGGTTTACACAAGTTTGACATTTATGTCAGAAAAAGTCAGCAATAATCAGGTAGTGAAAATGGCTGGATTAGGATATTTCAGTTAGAGATGCATGAAGTCTTTGTATAGACATTAAGTAAATTAATTCTCCAGAAGAACAATGGAGAATATATTTAGAAGCTGCTTGTCAGAGCATAGGGCTGCAGGGCATTGGGTGTGCATATCAAACTATTATTGCTCTTCCCCAAAAGGTTTGTTACTAAAGAGTTCCTGCATCATTATAAGCAGCATTGAATTGCTCTACAAATAGCTCAGTCTTGAGATTTTCTAAGAAAGGATAAAGTGCTCCGACAAGAGGCACTCAGAATTTCCAGTCAAAACAGAAACAGAAGCATCCAAAGGAATTCACTGAATTGGCACATAAGTTAGAGTGTAGAAAAAGTTAGGCTTTATTCAGGACTGAAATCGCTTAATACAAACATGACACACCTTGGTCCCAAATTTGTCAGAAGTCTCAAATATAATCAGCTATTCCTAGTCACTTCCCAAAGGGACAGTATTTATGCTTGAATCAGTTTGGTTTGGGACCAAAAGTTTGCACAAATCCTAAATTTGACACTGCTTTGAAATTCCATAACTTATGCCAAGAAGCTCCACACTGAATGCAAGGGAGCCATCAGATAAGCTGTTTATGCTAGCGTGACTTTAATTGTGTCAAGGTGCAGAGAACTTCAGCTTTGTTTTACTGTCATCTTTACAAACTCACCTTTGCACCGAATGTTCGCTCCAGCTCCTCTTTGTATCCTTGAATTTGTTCTTCATGCTGTCTTCTGATCTCCTGCAGAGCTTCTGAGAGCTTACTCTCAAATTCTCTCTGGCGGCCAGATTCTACTTCTGCTACCCTGCTCTCATGGACTCTTTTTGTCTCCTTGAGCTTCTAGAAGGAGAAGAAATTTTACAGAGAATAAACAAGCCAATACAGTTTGAGACTCGAAGTGTACCAGCTTCATGAGTCCTTCACTCCTGAAGCACATTTCTCATTGAGTACACAGTAATTCATCTTGATTCATATCTTAGATGTTCATCCATTAGGTCTGGCATGCCCACCTTGCTAGCTGCCTTACTATTGTTTTGCCATCTCACTGCCAACATTGCTCAAACTAATAAAAGTAATAATTCATATTTAATTGTAAGACTTAATTCTTTACACTAGATAGATTGTGTATTTTACTTTGAACACATGCAGATACACTTCAATTTCTTCAAGCACTTTTACTTCACCTATTCTTGTTTTATTCAAAAAGTCATAGCAGTTGGTTAGAGAAATTAGAATTCCATCACTTAAACCACACACTTCAAGATTCCTACCAGCAAGAAGGAAGCTCTTTTACATTCACATGTTTCTTAGTTCTGTGTACTGACTTCTCTCACAAAGGTTACCAGACACCTTTAAGAAGTGTTAAGGAAGTTGGGAACACAAGTTGCTTATTAAAGCAGATTTAATTTCTTCGCTTATTTCAGGCTTCAAGCAAACATCTGGAATAATTTAACAGTAACTGTAATATATGCACTTTCACTTACACAAAATAGTATACTGGGATTGTAGTTCAGAAGAGCAGCCTGAGAAAATTCTCTCATATTTCAAATATCTATTGGTACTATCCCAGTTAACATGAGGTTGTGTACTTCCTTGAAGTCTTCCTAGTTAGGTGGATTCAATTAGGTGATGGGCTGCCATAGGTTGGCTCAGCTAGTTACCTTTTTAAGCATTAAGCCCATCTTAACCTTACTTTTAAGTGCATCTATGTATACCTAAAAAAAAATTGCTGGTTTATAAGCTAAAACATACATCTTCATGAAGGCGCTTCTGGAACGTCATTTCTTCCTGCAAAGTTTTCATATGATTTTCTAGGTCCACCCTCCTCAACATTTCACTGTGGAGATGCTTTGTAGTATCTTCCAGTGACAGATTCAGCTAGAAAGGACAGACAACAGGGTCATGTTTTCAAATTAAGGCAGCCAATTTGTTACAGATCATTCAACTTCACTCCCACAGCAACCAAAACACGCTGCTTGAGTGAAGTGGGTTATTCTGTTTAAGTTCTTATTTCAGTAGGATCCAGAATATTACCAACAGTTAGAATCCTATTTAATTTTTATGTAGACCAGATTTCCCACAAGGCAAATGTAGAGCAGCCCTTAATGCCACCAGCTAAGTTTGACTCCTCAAAGTAGACTTCTAATCAATTGTACCATCCATATACATTCCTCCCCTTTTACAACAGCAGATATTTAGAACTTTTTCCTAACTCGTGATATAATTTCTTTGACACCTAATGGAGTAAAATCCTCCAGATATAGCCTACCTACATTGACATGCTATTATACACTTCAAGTGTTGGAGTATGTTGCTTTAATGATACAATGCTGTTTGTTTTGTTGGGTTTTTTAAAGTTTTCATCCTTACAAATTTGGAGTTAGCTTATTCAATGAACACATTAAAGCATGAAGATACTAAAGCTATGCTCTTATAAGTGCATTGGTAGAGTAGCAACTCGAGCAGAGTTCATTTTAGTTGCACAAAAGCCTACAAAAAAAGAGTAGTCAGAACTTATTCTACCTAGATTTTAAGCATAGGGAAGCAGAGTTCCTCAAGGGCTCCCTTCCTTGACACATTACAGAATTCTGCAGGGATTATAGCAGTATTACAAATTTCAACTTGTTTTGACCTTAGAACAAGAAACATTACATACATAGAATTTAAGGTGCATGCAACAGGTGGAAGTTTTAAGGAACTATCAGTAGCAATTGCTTTCAGCAAGACTGTGGAAATCTTTTTGCCTGCTCTTCACTGCCATAGTTAATGGGCTTTCCCTGCTTTTAGATATCAAAAAGTAATTGGGGAAAACCAAGCAAAAACTGCAGGAATAGCAGCAAAGTTTAAATTCCAAGAGCAAGTCTTACCGTGAGTACTTCCTCCTTTAATTCACGGAGCTCACTCTCCAAAGTGCGGTTCTCGCTCAGGGCTGTGGCTAAGTCGGCTTCCTTCGCGATCAGCTGGGCATCGAGGTCTCTCAGACGAGCCTGGGCCAGGTTCAAATCACTTTCTTTTTTGGAATTCCTGCAAGTGAAAGTTTTATACTGGTAAGTTGCAGCTGGCGAGGAAGGGTTTGTTTTCAATGTGTTTCAGCGTGTTTGCCTTCAGAGGGGTCTGCGGTGAAACAGAGGTTAATCGTGCTCGCGGTGAGAGCACAGGGTGAGCTGTAAAACAAACCGGACAGGCCCCTCGGACAAGCATCATTTGTTTAACCGGCAAGATTCCTGACCCATTTTCCAGCTCGTTCTGTGCGAATCCTATGCGGAAGCCAGCTATTTTCCACGGCATTCCCAACGGGAAAGGGAAGGGACAGCACAGGCCTCCAGCTGCACAGGGAGGGACGGTCACACTCCGTGACCGAGCCTTCACGGACACCCCCCCGCAGCAAGGGCCGCCACCAGCCCGCCGGGAAGGCGCCTCACGGCACCGGCGGCTCCGCAGGGGCTGAGGCGGCCGGGCCGGTCACACACGGGGCAAAGCGCCCCCTCGTCCGCGGGCTGTGGCTGCCGGGGGTGCCGCTCCTCCGCCCCGCAGCACAGAGGGAGCTTTGTCCCCCGGAGGCCACCGGCCAGCCCTGGGAGCTGCCCCGCGTCCCGCTGGATCTTTGCTTCCCGCAGCCCCTCAGCGAGGCCCGGCAGCCGCCCTCCCTCACAGCACCCCTGCAAGGGACTGCCCTCCCTCGGGAAGGGACACGCACTCCTCCCTCCACCGTGGAGATGCAGGGGAAGAGCAACTTTGCCTTGGGAAGAGGCATCTCCAGACCAACGCCCAGGCACTGCACCTCGGGTACCGCCTGCACGGCCAACACGGTTATGGTGCCAGTTTTACTTGGCACCACGGCAGCAAAGTGCTGGGCCCACTGTCAAAGAACATAGTGATAACTCCCCACACTACTCCAACTTTTAAAATCCTTTGCAGTTGCCCTGCCCACTATCCAGAGTCTTGAGTTCCTGCTCAAAACTCAGACTTGAGCTTGCAAAGAGTAAAGGTCTCAATCTGTTTTGGTAAAATCTCTTCTGCCAAGTGGCAAAGTTGCGTTAGTTCATACAATGAGTTTTCCAGTGGATAACAGAGCAGAGTTGGAGAGAGTCCAAAGCAATTCTGCAGGATTGATCAGCTCTAGAAAGCCTGGATTGCAAGGAAAGATTGGAAAAAACTTGGGGTTGTTTAGTCTAGAGAACAGAAAAGTGACAGGAGACAGAACAGCCTTTACATACGTGAAGGGAATCTATTTTCCATGTCTGTTGTAGAACAGATGGGAAGCTGCAGGCTTAAATTGCAGGAAGGAATACTCAGGTTAGATGTTAGGGGGAGGAAACTAACAGTAGTTCAACATGGAAGCACATTGCTTGGGGGGGATATTCTAGAATCTCCATCATCTGGAATTTAAAATAAGAGTTACAAAATCTGCTAGAAGGGATGCAGGTATGGCTGCTTCCAACACAGGCCTGGGGCATCTGGTTACATCAGGTTCTTGTTCAAGGCCTTTTTTAGCCCTGCTCTACAGAGACCTTTGTTGACTGTGCTTTGCTAGCAGAGATTATTTAGTCTTTACTCAGACTCTAGGAGGAAAGTAGCTCTACTAACTATGAAAAACAGATAATGTGTTATAGTTTTAGTATTTACAGGTTTCTTTCTTTTCTAGGTATTCACCTTCCTTTTGGGTCTCTCCTACCACTTACTGTATTATATATGATACACATATCATACTTATTGTATTATATACTGATAAGTATATCAGTAACACTACATAGCAATAATATTGACTGTTTCATCTTACAATAATATAAATTTCATTCTGCAATCAAAGTGTTTGCAAAACTGAAATTCCATTACTATCTGTGTTTTAGCAGTCCACTTTCCCAGAGTAAGCCTCTGACAGCCAGGCTGAGGTTTCCTAGATTCTTTCCTGACAAATACTTTCAAAGAAACTTGGAATGAGTAATTTCATCTTTAAGAACAATAATTTAAAGAGTCTGACTTTGACAAGAGCTTTTATTACCCTTTTAAACCAAGTTTAGGGTTCTGAACACCACTTTATACCATCAAGCAGAAAGCAGGGACAGTTACAGTACTCTGCACCATTCCATATACCAACCATTCTAGAACTAAGTGTGAGTTACTGACTATCAATTACAAGCAAAAACTTTGAGGCACTGCCAATCACATTCTCTGTAAGTCAGGATGTCACATATGCTTGATCTGAAGAATTTAAATAATTTTACCAGAATATTTCAGGTATGTGTTCAGACTCCAGTTTGTCAAGACCAGAGGACATCAACAGCATGTACAGAATTCATTCTTATGGCCTCAGCTGCTACTCCATGTGTGTCAGTTCAGCAGTAAAATGCACATCTATACTCCCTGATGCAGAAAGGAACTGGTCTTGTCTCTCTCTGCTGTGTTACTGTAGTTGCTTTGACCTTCCTCAGGCTCTGAATTCAACCAACTGATATGCTTATCTACAACTCCTCCTCCCCAAACATCCTTGGCCTACTTCCAGTCACCACTGTAAGTAGTAAGAAAAAAACTGAAATGCAGTAAGTCATCATAAACTTTGAGTCTCTCAACTTGTGATTAGTCAGAGCCAATAGTTAATGCTGTTGGGAAATTATCTGGTGACATTCCATACCATAAGAGTTAAATAGCCACCAGGTTATTTAAAGGGTGTATATATTAAGGGCACGATACCCTCAAAGTTTGTTCCAAGTCATCTGAGACATTTGCAGTTAGGCAGCCCAGATACAACACACATTAATATTAGGACTTCAGTCTAGTCCTTTCAGAAACCAGTATGTACTGGATATCACTTCCCATGGGATGTAAATTTAACCACTTCTAAGACCTAGTTAAAGTAAAGAAAAAACAACAGTCTAGAGGACTGCATACCTGCCAAGTCTAAAGCTTTATAAACAAAGCCAAAGTTATACAAACACAAAGAGCAGCAAAGTTTTAGAACAGGCATTACCCCTCTCCTCACTGTCCAGTCAAGTGGCTGGTTAGATTTATGAAACAGATCTGTGAGCCAAAACCCAGCATGACTGAGACAAGCCCAACAACAACTATGCAGACGAAAACAGAAGCTTAGAGTAAAAACACATTTTATTCCCAAGCAGAACAGCTACTGAGCCTATGAGGGGGCAGTACTTGCTCCATATAGGCATTAAAAGAAGAAGCTAGTGCCTAAGTTTGATTACACGTTTATAACAAGATATTGGAGGCTTGTGGACACCCAAATTATTACAAGTCTGTAGGTGATTTAGGGGTACAATGGGTCATTAAAGTAACTAGCAGTGTTAGTATGCTGTATATATCCATAAAGGAAGCTTGCTGGGATTGGACACTTGTTTCCTCCCCCTTCACTACACTCCTCTTCCCTCCTTCAAGAGGATGTGATTGCACTTACATTGGGCCACCCCTTTGTTCCAGGCTAGGCAAGACTAGACAAGATGATTCCAGGCTCAGGATACACATCTTACAAGAAAGTCCAGCTGAAACAGCAGGCAGTTTATCCCAGTAGCTTGTAAATCCAGACCCAAAAGCCACTAGGAAAACTCCTATGAAGTACCAACCTGGACCAGGTAAGCTATACTGCTCCCAGGACGGCCCTCTCTGGACAATGCCTGAGCAAAACAGCCTGAAAGAGATGGGCACTACCTCCATACAAACACTCTTTCCACTGCCTCCATAACTTTCTAGATACTTTCCAGCATCTTGAGCATTTGTAAACACAGGTATGGTGCCAAACCCATGCACCTTTGCATTCATACCCTATAAGAGCACTCAGCACCCCAAATTTTGACAGAGCCCCATGCCCATCCCAGGTGCCATGCCACCCCATAGCACCACCAGAGGAGGCACTCCCAGTAGTGTCCCTACAGCTCACCTTCAGAACAGGAATCCAGATGTCTCCCAACCCAAGATACTCCAACCCCAGAGAGCCTTTGGGGTGTCACCCCTGCACGACCCATACACCCAGCATCCCTGTGCACTCCCCCTACAGCACACAGCTCTTGCCAGCAGCATCCCCCTCCCCTCATCCCGCAGGAGCCCCAAAGGACCGGCTCCCCGGGGTGTCCCCAGGCAGGGAGGCCTGCTCGGGGCCGGGGCACCGACCGGACGTGAAGTTGCCGGTGATCCTCGCCGATCTTGCCCAGCTCCACCTGCAGCGTGGCCCGCTCGATGGCGATGTCGTCCAGCGCCCGGCGGGCGTCGGCCAGCTCCGCCTGGTAGTGCAGCCGCAGGCAGTCCAGCTCCCGGTCGGTGCCCGCCTCCTGCTCGCTCAGTCGCAGCTGCAGCGCCGAGTTGTCGGCCTCCAGCGCCCGCACCCGCTCGATGTAGGCGGCCAGGCGGTCATTGAGCTGCTGCAGCTCCTCCTTCTCCTGCAGCCGGCTCAGCCGCGCCGGGCTCAGCGGCGTCTCCGCGGCGCGGCGCGCCTCTGGCCGGCGTGGGGGGAACTCCGTGGCCATGGCAGCTCCTGCCCGGGCCCCGCCGCCGCCGGGACCGCCCCGCGCAGGACACCCAGCGCCCGCCGCCGCCCCGGTATAAATAGCCGCCAAATAGCCGGCAGCTGCCGCCGGCCCGCGGAGAGGGTGGGCAGCTTAAAGGGCTCGGGCTGTGCCCCGCGGCCGCCCAGGCGATCAGGATCTCCTGTAGAAAACAGACTTTTTTCTTTCTTTTTTTTTTTTTTTTTTTTTTTTTTTTTTTTTCCTCCTTCTCTTCCCTGCTTTATCTTTCACACGTGCCTTGCTGCATCTCATCAGTCCAATGGTGCTGCCCGGAGAGGGCGGAGGAAGGAAAAGCCTACCGCAGCCCAGCGTTCTCACAGACCTGTGCAAGCGATCGAGGTGAAAACAAAATCGCAGGTTTAGGAAGATGCATGACAGCTGCAGTGATGCTCATACTCCAGCATGATGCTGCGTCAGTGCTCTGCCTGTTCTATCTGTTTTGTTTTTTCAAACTGTTCAGCTGATGAAAATAACCTTTTTGTTCTGCTCTTGGTGATAATTTTTAGCTTTCCTGTCAGCCATCTCAGTGTGATAGAACAGAGGTGGAAGGAGGACCTGCGTGAAGACAACTGTGTGAAGCAGTCTGCAAAGCCTTACACTAATTACATTTTATGAAAATCAGCATTCAGTACTGATTGCTTCAACAATCAGGTTGCTTCAGCACTTCTTCAGTAAGTGATATTTACAGTGATAGTTGTCAGTTTCCTCCAGTAGCTAATTAATTTACACTTGTTCACTTAAGTTTTGGAGAGCAGATGCTGTAAAGATCTCATTCAGTATGAGCACCAAAATCTCTGAACATTACTCTAACTGTTAATTATTATGTTTGTTGTGGCAGTTACAAGAAATATCACTTGAGAGCTTAGCTTAGGTTAATGTTATTTCCTACATGTAAAAATGACCTTGACATCCTCTTGAAGCTCCTTAAATGTAAAGATAGGTTTTATGAAGGTTGTAGGCATAAAATCAAGCTTCACTTTATAGGTGGGCAGGCAGGTAATATTGGAGACCAACATATCTGGGCCCAAGGCTGTAGCTGGGGATTTTAGAATAAGGTGATGTATTCCCCTGGATACAAAGTTACAAAGGACATAAGGACAACGAAGGAGGTATGAATGCTCATCAGGGATTATTCTTCAGATCATCCTTACACATTTGTGTAGAAAGCAAAACATAATTTCAAGATTCTAAAGCTACGTGCAGCACAGTAATGACACACGGCCAGACTGAGCTCCTCTGGTTCTCGTCCTAGCAACACCACCAGGAAATTCTTTTCTGCAGAGTAGTTCCAGTGTTTTATTTTGATGTAATGAGTACTTTTTTGTCCTTCATTGCCAATAGAAAGCTCAATTCAAGAAAAATAAAAACTATGATTTAAATCTGAACATGTAGCCCTAAGACCAGGATGTACATCTGAGGGTTTATTTCAGCTTTGAAACCTCAGTCCTCATCAAAGAATGTGATCGTTTGTCGTTGCCACACTTGATCGTTGCATGTTACTGGCCAGCTGTTCAAATACACTGTATGGTTTTGGAACAGATGCGGAACAAAGCAAGAAATATGCTATTCTAAGAATATTTCCCTTGCCTGCCAAGGTTTTATAATAGTGCAAACAGAAACAGCTAAAAGAAATAGTTCAAAAATAGTCTGAGCTAGTTTTATCTTTTGGATTCTTTACCTACTCTTCCTGTGTGAGAACAGAAGGTGGCAACTTAAGGAGAGCATAGTGGAAGTCTGTTGCTGACTCTCCTTTCTGATATTTTTTCTGACTCTTTCATAGTCTGTACTGCTTAGACCACAAGCATAGCTGCAGAATTCCTGCAGGGATAAGCCTCTGCCATCCTTTTCTACTGATTCAAGGATAAAGATATTAGGAATGTTTCAGGATTAAGAGATAGGGAGGGTATCAGGAAAAATTGTGGGAAAAGGTATATGTCCTAGACTAAAGCACCGTAAAAGCTATTCTACAAATAGTACTTTTACAGGAAAATGGAAATATGGGAGATTTAAACAGTATTAGCAGGTACCACAAAGTTGAAATTTAAAAAAAAGTGGATTTTTTCAAGTATTTTAATAAAGCCCTTGATATTGAGTTGGTGAAATTAGGCAAAAAAAAAGAATACAGCAATGCAGTGATACAATAAATCCCATGAAAAAGTCAGGTGAACTTTTTGCTATCCTTTTCCTTAGGTATCTGCTAACTGATTCCAGGCATGTGTAAGCAGTGTGTCCCTACTGCTCCCAAAGTGTTGCCAGGGCTCTGGGTGGACCAACACACCTGTATGACCTTGATCAGCTCCAGCTGGGGCTTCTGCCCACGCTGCTTCCTGGGGGTGCTGGAGCTCCATTTAAGCTCTGGCCTGGCTCTCCTGCAGGTTTGCTGAGCTGTGGTCTCTGGTAGCCCATGGACTGATTTTTTTTTCTAGCTTAATTTTGTTCCTGCCTGGTTACTGCAACTTTGCCTGGACTCTGCACACTCTGGCTGTCATCTCCAGCTCCCTGTGTATTTTGCCTGGAAGCAGTGGGACAGGCTGCAGCTTGTGTGGCCCCTGCCCTGCCAGCCTGGCTACCTGACTGGGTTCTCTGTCTACCAGGAAGAAGCTGGACCTTGCCACTCCTTGGATGACTGTTAGAGCAATGACTGCTGAATACTTAGGTAAGGCCAAATTTGTTGATAGTAATATCTCTTTCTACACTCTTCAGTGACTTAATACAAAATGCTTTAATTCACATATACTTTTCAAGGGTTAAATGCAGTTGAGGCTCTGCATAGTAAGTGCAGAGTATTGACTATTGTGGCAATACTGTGCTGACAAATATAGGCATAGATGCAGAAATAGCATAAGCAACAAAAAATTTCATAGCATTTTAGTGCTTTTCTCTGGAAGTTGTTCTCTTCTGGAAGTCACGAGGGTCTTTTCCTATATACCCATTGGAAACAAAGCAAGGTGTCACTGGACAGCCTTTATAACAGTTTAAGAAATCGGTACATAAAGCAGTAATATTGTTTCAAATTATATTACTCTGAGGCATTGGAACGTATCAATAAATACTTTGCTAAGCAATCTATTTACAGACAGCTGTTAGTGACTCACACATGACCAGAGATAATGAAGACAAAAGGAGTTCTGTTGGCCTGATAATGGTTGCCATAGCACTACAGTAGGTATGGGGGCTCCATGAGAAAATTAGAGATTACCCCCTGGAAAGGTTAAAGGGCAGTTTCTGTGTCACTGATGATGGTACACAGAGATGGGAAAGCCCTTTGGAGAACATGTAACTGCACAGGTGATCCTCCTGTGTAGTACTCCAACATAGGGCCCTATTTGCCTTGTTAAATTAAGCAGTACAAGTCAGTTGTCTTATAGTGGGTTTTGCCTGTGTTGGAACAACCTTTTATAAGTTGGTAACCAGGAAAGAAATGAATTTATTAGTGGCTTTACCAGGTGCAAAAGTAAACAATAGATTGTGTTTGGTAAAACGTGAAATGTAGAAAATACACGTGGTAACAGCATTTTGGAGGTGACACTGGACAAGATTCTGGCTTAGGTTGTCCTGGTTTCCAGTTGCCGGTGACCAAATTCTCCTCTTGGGTACAAACACAGAGGAGCTGTTGCTGTGCATAGTCTATAGTGATACTGCTGTGACCAGTGTCTGGCTCGCTGTCTGAAGATGCACCTTCTCTTCCAGCTTTATGTAGCACACATTCATCTTCATAACCCACATTGTCTGTGCTGCTGGTATCCCTCTCAATGATGTATCATGTATTTCTTCCAACCTTTCCTTTTTTTTTATTCCTTTACCTTGTTTGCTCCTTTCTTCTGTTCTCTTCTGTTTCTATATTGCTGTGCATCTTTGGATGCTCGTGTAGGGACATGAACAAGTCATCTTGTGAGACACAGGTCACCTACTTTGCTCTTGCTTTTCCCCAGTGAGCTGTTACAGTGAGGGCAGTAATTGTCCTGCTGACCTTTGTCTATTGCTCATGACTTGCAATATAATTGATTTCCTCAGATCCCCTGTTTATTCACCAAATGTTGCCTCTTTCACAAAGCACTCAATAATGTTTTATTTTTAACAATCACACAAGTAAAGGCCATCACAGAATGAGGAAAACAGATCATTGTCACTGTTGCATGAGAAAAAAATGCCAGACAAGTTCAGGAATTCAATTCATATCCAGACAAGTTCAGGATATGGCATATCCACAGTCTCAGTGGGGTTGTGTTATTATAAACTAGGAAGAAAGTCTGTTAAAGAACACATTGCTATGTCTTTATAAACTGAGGCTATTTTACATCTGTAATGAATTTTTCATTTTGCCTTTTCTGCATTCAACCTTTATTAATACAAATTCACGTATTCTAATTATGCCCAACATAATCACCTAGATCCTTTTGAAAATATATGCTGCAAAACCACAAAATGACAATCTAAATGTATTATAAGTTTACCTTGAATGCCTATTCCAGCTTTTTAGTTAGGGCTATGGACTGTGAACTGCAACAGAAAGTAAGTTTGTGCCATTTGAGTCAAGATGGGTTTGTTCTGCTCCTACTGTACGGGATCATAAATATGATCCACAAATTGTAAATGAGCCACAAGTTGTTTTGCTTGAGGATAAAAAGGAATTTGAGAGAAAAGAAAGGACAAATATTTACTCGAATACTTGAAATAGTGACCATTTGTATATACTGTTATTAGTTAATTCTAAAGTAATTTGAACACAAACTGAGAGAAAGGCAGTAGTTTTCTTCTGTAATGTTTAGGTCTATACATAAGTAGTTTTTCTCTCTGTAAGCCTCTAGAATTTTTTTCTACTTGCTATATTGATGGAGCTGATTCCAAAGCCCAGGGCAAGGATCTACATGGAATGCAATGGGTTCCATAACACCAAGAAATGAAAGCCACAGCTCTGTGGCTGAACTTTATACTAATAGAGGCTTTCCTCTTTATAGGGTATAACATACTAGTGAAGTGTGACAGTGTGTGATTGCTCTCTACCCCGGAGAGCTTGTTATTTCAGAGTAAACAAGCACCCTGTGCAAATACAATGCAGGGCCAAAGAACTGATTAGACCGTGTCAGGGTTCTCATGACTTGTTACAGGAAATTTAACATTTTGCTTTCATTAGTCAATCAGGTGCAGCTCCATTACTGATAACTTTAAGGCCTTGAACCAAAATGCAGTTTCTACACAGGGCCTCAGCAGGATACTTCCAGTTTTGTTATTCATTAGTCAGAATGCTGATTTATGAGCCAAAAGTTGTTCTGTGCTGTTCCAATGGATTTTAAATTTGTAGTTTAGCCAAACATATTTTTTCCTTAGTAGTACAGACTTTTGTTGTGATGAAAGAATGGCCTTCGTGATCATCAGATTTGTGTAGTTGAATTTGTTTTGAGGGAGTATTTATATATAAGTGGAGTCTGCTGAAAAAGTATGTCTACCTGCATTTCAGGACAAAGCTAAATAGAGAAATGTGGGTTTTCTCTTTAGATGTGAAGGTTTTCTGTTAATGTTCAGAGAGTGAAATCTGGTGGTTATCATGTGATTTAACAGAGGTTTCTTGTTTGCCAGACCAGAGATTTAATTTTCTTCAGTTTGGCCCTTAGCTATATCTTTCAAAATCTTTTTTTCTCTGCCACTTCTGCCTGCACTGTTGAGTGTAAATTGAAATTTTCTGTTACATTTGAACATAAATCAAGAAATTACAAAACACTTCATGGCTATGTTTCATAGTGAAGACACATGGTATTAAGCCTGTGTAAAACAAAGGATAACACCATCATATTTCCAACCATCTTCCTCATGAGAGCCCATGCCAGCTGTCCAGATGGATGAGATTACAATTGTGTTCAAAGAAATAATAAGTGCAAATGTCCATATTTCACAATTTTATGAACAGTAAGGGCTTTACAGTTGTCGTATTTAATGTAATTTAAATGATGCATAATCTAGAGAGCAGCAAAAGCAAAGCATATATGGAATAAAGAAGCATTGCTAAGAACAAGAGACAATACATCTGAACTCTGAGTGTTAAAAGCATTGCTACAGTCTCCTATTCAAAAGTCTTACACTGATTCTGCAGAGCTAATGTGGCATGAGTGGGAATTAGAAGACTGTGTGGTAAAAACCGCTAATAAGGTAATACATAAAGCACTTGACACTGGCCCAGGGATGTGCAAACATGATGTAACAGGCAAAGAACAAAAGCCCCTGTCTTGAAAAATTATAATCCATACAGACAAGGCAGAGTGAGGAGAAGTCTAATGTTTCCTTAGAAAAAGATTTATTTTAAACTTGACTGGTCAATTAGTTTTTGCAGAATTGCTGACAAACTTCTCCAGGGATGAAAATTAGGCATCCAGAGCCCAAGTTTATGGCCTTTTAACTTTAGGGTGTGTACTGAAGGGGTTTGCCATGGAGTTGCAGGTACTGTGAATTTTGAAGTGCTTGTTGTCAATCCCATCTTGCCTGAGTTTCAGGACACCTGAGTTTCATTCAGTTTTTGTTTGGGTCAGCAGAAGTTAAAATTTCAAACCTTTCAGATTAACTGGAAGTCTAAAAACAACAGAGTAAAGTGGAAGGAGTGTGGAGTGAGGCTGAGGTAAAGAAAATAAATTGGATAAAGGAGAACACAAATCACCATTTAATGAGAATGAGTTTCACATAGGAAAATGCTGTCCAAAACCCTGCATAGTTTGTAATAGGTGACTAAGGCTATTTTTATGCTCTGAATACTGTCATTTTTTGTGTGCCCATCTTCCTTGCAAAAAGCATGATTTCAGTGTAAGAAAAAAAACCAGACAGTGGATTGTGGGGGAGAATGGGATTAACAACACCTAAATCATTTCAGCAGCTGGGGTAAGATGTTGCTGACTGCTACTTTATGAGGTAGGTAGCAGAAGGCACTTGTGTTATTTACTGTAATGCTGGTTTTGAAATCTCCTTGGGAGGTAGTGCTGGTTTTGAAATGTCCCTAGGGAGTAGTGTTGTGGGTCCTTAACTCAGTTTTCTTACATGCTGTATAATTTCAGACATAGAACCTCTAACCTGGGACCAAGATCACAAAGAATTAAGTGTGTGTATGTGTAAACAGAAGGCTCACTTCAGTTGCTGGATTTGATGAGACCTAATCTAGGCTACTTTCTAGTACACAACTTTTCTACATTCAAATTCATTGCAGATGAGCAATGTTTCTACTTGTGTGTGCAATGTTCAATTATCCTTTATTTTTAGGAATGCACACAACCAACTGATTTGAATAAAATTACCAAGAGCGGCATTGAAGGAGTGTATCAGAGTAAGCTAGAAGGAGAAAGAGAACACAGAGATGCGTAGCAGAAAAAAGGGAAAAAGAATGAAATGCTGACCAGCATTCCAGTGTGGGAAACTTTGTTAGAATCTTGGAGCCAAACCTTTCCATGTAATCCATGGCTAATACCAGTGCTAGGAATATAGCCAGGGCTATTTTGTCTAAATATACCCATCTAGCAAACAAATTAATAGTTCACTCTGCAGGTTCTGCTTCAGGGACCCAGGGGACTGCTTCGCTATTGAAGGGTGAATAATTGTGAGAGAAGAGATAATCTAAATAAGGATGGTGCCAATTGTGTTCAGTCCTAAGTAGATGTCAGGTCTTGAGGGTCAGCTTCATCTTGTTGTTGTGAATCCCTGTGGGACAGGAAAATGGATTTTCTCCATCAGATGATCTAATGGCTAAATTCTGGCTTTAAAATCACCTGTGATCAAGTCTGAAGCATATGCTGACTGCAGGAGTATGTTTTTTTGGAAGATAACAAATTGCAGGGTGTAATTGAAGTCACAGTGAAAAGACTAAGGGTTTAAGTTACTGTAGCAACTGAAATGGACGGAAAGCCAAGCTTCCCAGAAAGTTGATACACTTTTAGCTGACCAGTATTAGAAAAAGAGAAGATAGGGTTCTTAGCAGCACGCTTGCCTGTTCCACAGCCTATTATCATGATAATGTACAGACTGGGAGGAACGGCTTTCCTCAGCTGTCAGGGTGAACCCGAGACAGAGCTGCCTGTGAGTTACAGTGGCACGAATGAGGCAGCCCGGGCAGGTGAGTGTCCCTGCGAGGTCTGTGATGTCCCAGCGAGCCTTCGCGCTGCTCCCGGCCGGTAGAGCGGCTGTCCCGCAGGCTGTCAGCTCCAGGTCTCTGGCAGGCTGGTTTCAGCAGAGGGCACTCTGTTCCTAACGATAGAGGAGGCGCCTTCCCGTGCTGGTGAGAAACCTAAACAGATTGGAAAAGTTTCCAGTGCAACATACTTGAACAAACTCTTCATCGGTTATGTTTAGTTCACTGGAGCATATTTTTAACTTCAGTGGCAGGGATCAGAACCCTTTCTTTACGTGGTGCTCGTAGCGGACTCGACGAAAGCTTGGGATATCAGTGGAAGCCGTAGCGCAAAGGTAGAGGATTTTGGCGTTCCTGTCTAACAGCTCGAAGCTCAGAGGGAGAACGAGAGCAAATCTGTCGTGCGAGACATACTCGTCAGATTTACAGTAGGAAACCTAAAAATATCGTAGAGGGCAGCATGATTAAAGACCTCCTCGGTGTGCGAGCAGATTTGCAGCTGTATTGTGAGAGTTACTTGGAGATGAGACACAGGATGGTTGCGGTTTTGGAAGCTGCTTTGCATCAGATTCGGAGGCTGACTTCACGGTAGCTTTTGCCCCTCGGGGGAAGACGAACCACTTGGTCCCGGGGCTGCCGGGGTCTCGGCCCTCGACATCGGCGCGTCGCCAGTGCCTCCGCGGCCGGGGGTGGGGAGGACGGACCTCCTTGGCCGCCCGCCCGCCTGCGCTGGCCGGGGAGGCAGAGGCTGCGCGGGGGGCGCGGAGCGGGAGCCGGGCCGGGCCGCGGCCCCGCGCCGCAGGTGGAGGCGCCCCGGGCTCCTCCGGCCGGGCCGGGGGCGGGCGGGGGCGCCCGCTGCCAGCAGCCTGTAGGACCTTGGCTGGGGCGCGGCGGTGGGCTGGAGCCTGGCGTGAGGGAGGGGCCGCCGCCGGCGGGGCAGGATGCTGCATCCCCGGGGCCGTGACAGCCGAGGCTCTGCCGTGCGCCGGCCGTGCCCGGCCCGCTCCCCGCCGCGCCGCTCCAGGTGGGTGAGCTCGGGGATGCCCTGGGGCAGGGCAAGCCTCTCCCGACCGCTGTCCAGTGGGTCCTCCGGCGAGGCACGGTGGGGATCGCCCGAGCTGGCGGCCGCGGTGCTGGGCGGGTAGCCCTAGAGGGGTCTCCGGGAGGGCGAAGCGACGCGGGTGCTTCTGCAGCCCTTGGGCAGCCCAGGCACCGGCACCTGGGAAGGACCGCAGCCCGGCGAGTTGGGCCAGCTGGGGCTCTCGGCAGTGCCCAGCCAAGGGGGGAAAAAATAAGAATTTTATTTATTGCTATAGCTAATTGAAACTTTTCAATGGCAAAAGCATCCAGGAGTGGGAAAGATTTTAGGAGGGAGGGGAGCTTTTAAGTTTTTTTGTTTGTTTGGTTGGTTGGTTTTTTTGGAGGGAGGGAATAAAACACTTCTTTCTGTAAGGAATCTTAATTATGTTCAGTTGACAGGTGCAAGAACTGTTTGGATAGATGGTTTTCCTTTGGGATGTCTGACCTTTTAGGAGGGAGTGCTTAATTTGAAGGAGAAGTCTGCATTCGCTGTGGGGCTTGGCAAACCAGTGAGGGGGTGGGAGTGTTTTTTGTGTGTGCATGTGTATTAGAGTGTGTGTGAAATTTTCACTATTTTGACATCACTATGGTCTAAGGCAATAAGATACACTGACACTAGGAACTAGCACATTGTAGCAGCGTTATTAAATGTTGGGTTTTTTGTTGGCAATTTTAAATTGAAGTTTTAGTAAAAGTGATGGACAATTTCATGTTGGCCTTGTAATCATGATGATCACTAAAATTGTTGGAACTTTTTTTTTAATTTGAATTCTGCCCTGATTGCTTAGTCTCTGAGCTAAAGGCAGTGCAAATGACTGCTGAAATCTCAGAGCTGAGCGCTCAGCTTTGAGTGGGTGAAAGTGCTGGAAAGTACATCAGAAACCCTATGCTTCTTGGATTCTACCTTCTAGAGATCATGATGGGAGGGGTTCCCAGTTTGATCAATTCTCCTACATCCAGGAGACAATCAAGTTTGTCCACGACTGCCAGCTTCCCCAAACCTTTCATTTTCCCCCTTTTCTGTTCCCTAATTGGAACAGCCTCGCCCTGCAGGCTGTGCTCATGGCATGCGCTGCGCCTGCTCCTCTGGCCAGCACAGCACTCCGGTGTTTGCATTGCATTGCTTCCAACGGCCGGCCCAGTTTGCTTTAGTCATTGAAATTCTGGCCGAGCCCACTTGATTTTGTTTGTAATTTGAACCAATTTCTCTCAGCAGAGCCCCAAGGCATGAGGATGGCCAGCCCTAAAGCCACCGGGCTCTCCTGGGAGTTCACTTGGCTTGCTATTGCCCTCTATGCTCATCTACAGGTAGGTGATGAACTTGTCGCTGTTGTCATGCGTGGTCCTTTATCAGGTGATGTTGCTGCACACTTTGATTTCTGTTTGTAAACAGAAAACTGCCGAAGGAGCTGCACTGTGATTAAAGACTCCCAATGAGGTTTTCCTTTCACTGAACTTTCAAAGACATCTATGTGGAAAATTAATATTCTTTCTCTTACTAGTAATATTGTACCTGACTTTACAAATGGGGACCAAAGGGAGATCTTGCCAGATGTGTGATGCCATGGGTCTTTCTAGGCAGCACAGCTGCTCTTTGCCCCTAGGAGTTTAGCACCTGATAAATGTTGAGATATTGTAAGTGACAAGGGTTTGGAAGTCTGCAGAAGGTGGTCCAAAAAGGTTTGTGCTTTAAGTGTTCAGTGAGTACAGGAACCATGGAGGAAAACCATAGCTGCCAACTGATCTATTGCCTGACACATGAGCCTAATCAGTTCCAAGAAGTGAGTATTTCAAGAAATATGGTGTGCTGGCATGCAGCAGAGATGTTATTATAGTATGTCATTCTCTGTACTGATAGTTCCCACAGCACAGAGTGTTTCAAGGATTCTTCAATCTTAAATACACCAAAATCCAGAAATCCTTAGAAAATGATGACTGAATAAATTGGAGAACATTTTTTTTGATAAACAGCATCGGTTTTTGAAGCATTGTAGGAGTTTTTGACAAAAAAAAAAGTCTTTGTATGAAATTAATGTTGCTGTTTACTGCAGTGGTGTTTGCTGCAATAGTGTTGTGTACTGTTTGTACTATTGCAATGCTGAGAAATGGTGGTTAAAACTGGAGCCTGATGTACTGGGCAGCATATAAACATACATCCTGAAGAATTTTGAATTGAAGAGTAATACAACAGGCAAAAGTAAATTCAAAAGGAGTGTGAAGAACTGAGGAGACTGTATTAGACAACTTAGTAAGCTACGATGAATTTAGGGTGGACTTTAAGGGAGTGGGAATGGGGCTCCAACCCATCCTCAGTAGCACTGCTGAGCATGCTGTGTGCTCTGAGTCATTTGGCAGCTGATGAACACCTCCATAATTTGTATTATGGTTGCAGCAAGTCATGGAAATACACTGGTTACTTGAGTAAAGGGCTTACTATGAAAGTAAAAGTTTACATTTGTATTAATTGTGCAGTAAAACAGTGCATTCAGCACATGTCCAAGCAGATGGGGCCATAGTGGGATCTGCTTCTTGCCTGCGTGTTTCTTATCCAAGGACAAAAAAGCTACTGATATGCTGTGCTTGTTCAGCTTGTATTTTTGTGTGCAAGGAGATGAGTGATGCTGCAATAACCAGCCCTATAAAACACTCAGAAAGTAGTATATGAAGTTCCCTTAATGGTTCTGTTCAAGATAAGAATAGAAGCTCAGAGAAGGGAAATGTCAAATTCATGTTTGGGCCTCTTGGTTGGGAAGGGACCATTTTTTTTCTTTTACAGTATTTTTCTTGTATTTTTTCTTTTGTATTTTTCTTATTGTACAACTGGAACCAGTAGTGGCATAGTTTCCTCTTCTCCACGAATGGTTTGGCATAGCTTCACTTATTTCTTTATAATAAAAACAACCCAAACACATTGTAGTAATCAATAGGCTATTGTGAGTAGCTTTATGAACATTTAAATCCAGGTCAATTTTTATGGTCTTGATTGTCCTTTAAAATATTGTAATCTGTTTGGCATATTTGAGTCATTAGCACTTAAGCCCCATCTTGTAAGAGGCCTTACTGCTCCTAAGTTTTAGGTGTTTTATCACAATTTTAGGCACATTAAAGACATTTCATATTATTTAACATAATATTTTCGGTATCCAATAACCATTAATTCTTTAATTGGTTGCTTGGGGCTGTACTATATGGACCACACACAGTCACTTTACCCCAATATTGTACCATAACTTCCACTTGTGTTGTTTTTGGCTATTAAAGTGCTTATGTCTGGAGCTAATCAATTAGAAACAATTGGATGCTGGGCAGGGTCACAAGCCCGTGCCATATCACTCCTGTGCAGTTGATTCATTCCATCCTGCCTGAGGCAGGTACAGAATAAAATAATGACCGTTTTAAAAGAATGTGGTGGAAATGTGGTATGAATGTAATGCAAAGAAAACTTGAACATGAGAAGTTGTGGAAAAGAGGTAGCTGTTCCTGAGAAGAAATGGAAGTTAACTTTGGTTATAGGAGCCCTTTCCGATTCTTCACAGCATGTTAATAAGCACAGCGTGGTGTTTAGGTGGGCTCCAAACTGAACTCTGCCCTTACAAATGTGGAATGTCTCAAATTTGACAAAATTAGTTTGTCAAGGGCAGATTAGTTGCTATACTGCTAGGTAAGTTAGGTTTCCTAGGATAACCCAGGGAATTGTTTAGCCCTGGGTATGACTGAGCTGCCTGTTTGTTAAATCTGCTCTGTGACCAAGAGCAGTGACATAAATCACTCAGGAAGAGATCACTTATAGGTAAGCCTTGCCTGTGTTCTTTTCAAGTATAGAGCTGACTTTTTCTTGAATGTGCCAATATAAATGAAATTATTGGAACTGCATTATTCTAAAGCTAATGGTCATACAAGCAAATTGTCTGTATGTTTTTTCTTGAAAAAAAAAGTACTCCTCCATCAAACGGTAGCAGCAACATGGAATAATTCATTGTTTCTAAAGATTTAAATGATTACTCTATCCAAAGAAGTTACTGTATTCTACAGATTATGTGTATTTGTAAATGTCAGCTATATCCTTAGCCTTGCATTTATTGCTAAATATTGTGTAAAAGGCTCATTTTTTTTTTATTTACATTGTAGCAGGATAGCTATCAATACTACAGATTTTAGGAGATGGTTAAACTAATGAAGTAGAAGTATCCAAGTCCAGTTTTGCTGTTTTGAAGTGATGTCTTACATACATGTTGGTTCATATTTGTGATTGAAAAGGCAGAATGCTCAACCTAGTAATCACTCTTTCTTAATCCAGTGATAACATTTTATTACACCATTTTATTACATCAGCTAGATACTCTTATATTTGTTATTAAGTGTATGTAGGACTGTATATCTTTATATTCTTCCTAATGGATTACTGGCAGGAAGAAGTGATGGCTAGTAGATTTATATAGGCAAATGTATATCATCAAGAATTTTACACGTGGATTCATTTTAGATTTATTCTCTGGTTCGTTGTTTTCAAAACAGGAAACTTTCTTAGGTTCCTACAGTCCAAATCAAACCCTCTACAAGTCAGTACATTTTGCCTCCAAAGACCATGGGATTGATAATGTCTGCAGAGGGAATAACAGCAAAGACACCATGTCTGGATGTTTAAGAAGCATTAGCCCTGGGTTTCTATGGAAGGAAAAGTTTCCTAGGTCACATATCATTGCACAAGCTGTTGGTTGCTTCCATGATTTATGTTTCTGCAATCCCTGCCTGCATTATCATTTTTTTCTAACTATCTGTGATATTCTGGATATGAAGGATATAAATGCTGAAAACATTATTGTATTCACAGTAATTCTGCCATAACCAACCTGCCAAAAACTACCAACATAGTAAATGTCTTCAAGGCTGAGATTTGCAAGGCCAAAAATCTGATGTCCATTATATGACATAGTGGACTTGGAGAACATCTCTGTGGAAAACCTTTGGATTATTGTTTTACAGTTGCTGAATGTATTGCACACTGATATGCAGAAAATAGATGGTGAACTACATACAATACAATAGTGAGGATCCTTAAGACTCCAGTAACTTTGACAGAAATATCAGGATTAGATTTGCAGGTTCTGAGTTAAGTCTGAAGCAGTTTTCCATTTCTATAGGCAGGTTGCAATTCTGCACCCATCTGGAGTTTTGCCAACAGCCTCAAAAGACCTGTGGTTTTATTCTTAGTTTGAAGATTAAGATGCTGCTTCTAAAGACAAATAACTCATCTGAGACTCTGTAGAAATATTCTGACTTAAAATATTCATTGCTATTGACAAGGTTGCAACTCAGTGACAGCATTACCAGAAAACTTATGTTTAAGTTTCTGAACTTGCTTTAAATTTAGGACTGATAATGATTGCTCAGCCAGTGCTCATAGAATCTGAACTGCTATTACCCTCAATTTACAATCCAAAAGAATTGAATTACCTAAAAAATAGCTGTGTGTGCCTTGTGACTTGAGACACAAACTATGTATGAATACTTAGTTTTTAATACGTGCTCATAAATTAAAGTCAGCTATGGGAGATGACCAAGAGTACAGATGTCCTCAATGAAGGCATCCTTTTACTATCTCATTTATTTGCTACTATGATAATTTCTGATGAAGTTACCTAAAAGTTGGACAGAGATTCTCAAATCAGTTGTGCATAGAGCTGCAAATTGCTGTTTCCCAAACCAGATATCCAAGAGTCTGGCATGCTTAGAGAAGCCTCAAGTGTAAGAATAATCTCTAACAGCTGCCAGTGGCTTCTAATTTCTCTTGAAAGAGTAGTCAAGAAATGAGGGAATAGCTCTAGGATGATCTTTGATTTTAGAAGATTCTTGAACACTTAGTCACTGATAATTACTCATTGAGGTCTGCTTGGTGCAGCTGGATCTTTCATATTCCTTACCAAATTTGGGGCACAAACAGCACTGAGATGGCAGTTTTGCACAGTACACGAAATTCCATTCCTGCCTTTGCATCACAGAAAATATTGATTGTGGTACTATTAAAGCCCTTTTACTATTAATCCAGACTTCAAAATTTAGCCATCCAAAATAATGATTTTTGCTTCAAAAGAATATACATTTAAAAATCTGAGTCCTTTTAATTTGCTTTTACTTCTAGAACCTGTAGGGTTCGCATATTTATCTGCAGTTTTGGGGTTTGAAGGTTTTCTTTAAACATTTCTCTGTACTCATCTGAATCCCCAGGAGCTATGATGTGGCTTGCCATGAAGTAGTGAAATATAGTAATTTCAGTGATAGTGGGAGCAGATTATAATTGTGCTTCTCCAAACTTGTTTGTGTTGTAAGGGTATGCAAGAAGTCATGGGCATGAGTTATATCATACTGTGTAAATGTTGTACTTTACTGTCCAGTGAGTGTGTCAAGGTTTTGTACAGTTGACAATACTGGTGATAGTCTTGTGGCTGTGAACAGTCCAACACAGTCACTCTTGAACAATCCCAGTGTAATTTTTATTAGGCAAAATCTCTGTAAAGCAGAGAGAGTTCGTGCATGATGAAAGAATGGGTTTGTTTTTGAAGTACAGTTTGTTAGTGAGCACAGCATTCCAGAAAGGACATCAGATATAGCCATGGCAACTCTGGAGAGACTACTAAGACCCACACAGGAACTGTAAAACACTGCAGTTCTGATATGTCCCATGCACTCACTTTATTGTCAGTGATAGACAATAATTCCTTTAGGTTTTGAGAGCATGCATATAACTTTCTTTCCTATAAGGGAGAACTTGTTATTAGATGAAGTTATAGACCATCAAGTGCTCTGGAATTTAAGGGCCAGATTTTCAAAATGTCCTCTCTCCAACCTGTAGGAGGAAGGATGGTTCTATGAGCTCCTTTTTTGATGATCATCAGCTGTGCAAGGATGCTAAATCAATGCAGATAGAGCAGCATTTTCAGAAGGGTTTGTGTTTTGATGACTTTCAGTAAGACTTGAGACATGTTAAACACAAACACTGTTAAGTACTCAGCTGCATTTGTAGGTGCTTAGCTGGATTTTTCAAAAGTAACAAGATAAATTTCAATTAATCTAATGGAAACCAGGCATTAGGTGCCTTAGGCACTTCCAAAAGACTGGCTAAGTATTTCTCATCATATTTAGCTAGTTAAACCAAAACTTCCACCCTTATAATTCTTTTGAAAGAATAGGTTCCTGGTGTGTGAATTCTAGTCCTTGAGTGTGTGTATATATTTGATAATATCTGAGAAGTGCAAGTACAAGCATCACATGTTTATAAAGGGAGGGCAGTTTTTGAGAACTTGGCCTAATAAATCCCTTCCAGACAGCACATTACATAAAGTGTTTAGCAACAATGTTATTTCTGTTTCTAATTTTGTATTTATTAGATTTAACATCATTATGGAGAGAAAATGAAAACAGTATTCTCAGTCTGTTTTGAGAAATGTGGTTTCCAAGAATTGTCAGTTTGTCATGCTCCTGGATGCACTAGAAACACAGTGAATGCAAGTCAGCTCAACTAAATTGTGAAACAATATTAAAACTACAGTTATGATTGCAGTTACTAGACTGTTGTTCTATGCTAACTGTTGTCATTTGTGTCATGGTGGGAGGTCCCAACTGGTTAATGAGGCTGATTTGTAGCATTAAGTAAGTGGAACATTTGTTTATATGTAGAATCATGTATTTCTGTACTTATGTAATGTTGGGTTTTTTCTGTCATCAGGTGCTTTGCCAAAAATTGAAGCTGCTTAAAATTTATAGGATACAGTCTCCTGTTAGTGCATGCAGGCAGAACAGGGTAACATTTGCAGTGTGTATACGTGGAAGGACCTGCAGAGGCTCACTGTGCAGCAGATGAAGGTGTAAAGAGGAGAGCTTTAGCTGCCTGATCTCCTGCCCTTTAGAATCATAGAAGTAAGATGACATGGAGACACCTGCACTGTCACAGAATGCAAAGAATAAGGAATTGTGTTTTCTCAAGCTTTATTTGGCAATAAGTATTTCCTGGCCTGCACCTTGCTGAAGCTCTGAGAAGATTGCAGAAACTGGCTTTATTCCCAGCTGGCTGATTCAGTGAGAGATTAACCAGCTCCAAAATATCCCCCCTTTTGTTGCAATTTCCCAGCTTGTATACGTGGCTGCTCCAGGCCATCTACTGGGATGGAGAAATGTGAAAGTACTGGTTCTGATAAATTCAGATTTACCTCTTCTGATGGGAATTTTCCTTGCTATCTGAGCTACTGCAGCATTTGTTGGTGTAGCAGTGGTGTGGAAGCACAAGCTCAGTGCTCTCTGTAGCTGTATAGCCATTGAAATATGCTAAGATATGATTTCACTTCCTCTCCCAAGAGTCTGCTCTTATTAGATGTTTTCACGGTCTCCCTACTTATTCAGTGTTTTGTTTTCTTGAGTCTCCAAATACTTTAAACTGTTCCCTGGTTGACTAACATGGATGTTGGCTGACCAACCCAGTAGCATAGTAGTGTCTTGAGTATTGTCTGCTTGGTAGTTGATGTTCTAGTTGGAAACTACCAGGTACATTCAACATAATACAGATTCTTTCAGATGATCTCATCACCATTTTGATTGAAAGAGATGAGGGAATACATCTGTCACTGGAGAGATGGGCTGAGTGTGCTGTTTGCTGTGTAGGGGGGTTTGCTAAAGCCACTAACTGATAAGACTGCTTGAACAGGCTCTGGTTTTTTTCCCCTGATTTTTTAATTTTATTTATATGACCACGAGGTGCTTTATGTGACTAACAGTTATGTTTCCTCTAGACTGGTGATTCTCAGGTAGGTCTTTTCATAGAAAACCAGCTGAGACCCTGGCAGCAGTTAACAGTGCTCATTGAATGGTAGGAAATACTGTGAAAGGAAGATGTAAAACAAAGCAAAGAGTATCATCCTTTCACTGTAAGAATTCCCGGTTTGCCCTCACTTATGTACTATATATAGTTCAGATCCCTATATGAATGTGGTGAAAAGGCTGGGCAGGAATCAGCTGGTAACTTGTTTCTTTCAACATAAAAAACTGCCATTATATAAAACTACTAGAAGGGAGATTGAAAACAGTGCAAGGTGGTTGTCCTCCATGTAATATTTAGCACTCCTTGCCAGGGTTCTTTAGTAGAAGGTTACAGAGATTTCAGGGGAGACAGGATGAGTACTGGGAAAAAGAAAAGTGAGTCCACAAGAGTATTCCAGAGAAGTATTGTGCATTCTGTTTTCTGGACATGCTTTTTGTGTGTCCAGTTACTGGTTGCTGTTGGAAGCTGATAGTTCTTGGTCTGAACCAGTTCAGCTCTTATGTCATTTTGGTGTTCCTTGGAGCTACACTTGAGGATCATTGAACTAGAACCAATCCTAGACCTACTGTCACTTATGACTCATTTAAATAACTAATGAAGAAATAAATGCTCTAAACTCCAGGATTATCTGGAACTTGCTCCAAACCTGCATAGGTGCCTACATTCTGAGCTTCTTCGTGTTTACCTGGAATATCTTTTATTGTTATGTTGTTTGTATGAGAAAATTTAATAACATTTTTAAGATGTGTCTGGTACTGGTACATTTTCAAATTTTAGAGTTTTAGAATGATTTTTTTAAAGTATGCAAGGAAATTTAGGTTTCATTGCTGGAATAGCTTCCTATTTTTAAACAAACACTAGTATTTCCTTGAGTAAGATAAATAGAGAAATGGCTTGTGATATTTCACTAAATATGGCTTGGCTTAAATTCCCCTTTCATTATGTGATCAGTCCTTCTGTAAAATACAAATATTCCAGGCGTTTTCCCTGAATGAGAGAGCACTTGCCTTCACCCCACGGTGAAACTGCACACCCAAATGCTTTTCCCGTTTCCTCTTCCTCTCTCTTTCAGTTAAATTTGGAACACAATAGCTTGGTTAAAACTATAAGGAAAACCTCCAGAACACTATCTTAATGTATGGGGGTTTACCATACATCTGTTTATCTCCTGCTAAGAGGAAACTAGGAATGTATTTTTAATGCCAGGAGCTGGGCTTAAAATGCCATTACTTATCTGGTGGGAATAGATTTGAAAATTAGTAAGCAATTAGATCAGTAGGCAAATACATTTTACTGAGTGCTCTAAGTCTCATGGGCCTTTCAAATATCCTGTTAGCATCACCTGTTCTTAACAGGCAGCCTTTTAAAGCTTTTCCCTTAGCAGTGTGACTATGAAAGGGAAAAATTACTTTATATTTTTAGTTTTTATTTATGAGTTAATTTTAATTAAAAAACCCCCAAGTTTCCTGGTTTCTCCAAGGGAAACAGATATACTGGGAACACTAAGCTTTTCTTGGAGAAAATTTCTTCCTGTAGATAACCATCTTGAGAAAGGCCTTAGCTGGGATAACAGAACGTGTGGGTCTTGTTCTGATCTTTTGAACTTGCTTGAATTATGTCCTTAGCAAACACCAATGATGTATTTGTTTATAAGTGATTGTTTTTCTTGCTGAATTTAGACCTCTATGAGCCATCTGTCATATGTCACATAGACACCACTATTTAGAAATGGGGGAAATGCAGGAATTCTAGACTTTTTTTTTTTTTTACTGTTTCAAATGTTAAGGCCAGTCCTTGAGAACACTGAGAAAAAGACCTTATCCTGTTCAACAGTAGTATGGGAGTGTCCCATCATTCATTGTCTGCCAAAAGTTAACTTTGAATCCATGGCAATGTGAGAACTTGTACTCCAGGCACTACAAAACCTCAGTTCTGAAGAAGATGCAGGCTGGGGAGCTCTGTGGACTTCATTAAGTTGCTGTGCCACAAGTGAGACCTTATTTTGTAGGATTCAGGCTTTCTACTTCAACAGTACAACATCCTACACTTAAGTGAAGTCTGCAGGCACTTTGCCTGAGACGTCAGTGGGAGTTTTTCTGGAGTAAGACCTGCCCATAGCAAGCTAACTGAGGCTGAATTTTATTAGTGCTAACTAGTTGGTTATCCTATTTCCTGTTATGTGGTGTGAATCATTCCATCTCTTCTTCATATAACTGCTATGGACAGATGGCATTTGAAGCTGTGTCTGCAGCTGTTTTCTAGAAAATTGGCTGTATTTGTCTCTCTGGAAAAAAACCCCAAACAATAATAAAGATGATTTGCCTGTTGCTTATAAAGCTTGCAATAGTTGAAGTGATTTCCATTTTTTTTACATGTTTCTTTTTTATTGTGTGTCACTGAAGACCATTTTATCAGGTGTTCCAGTCCATCCCTGTTGGCAGGAATTTCTCTGAACTGCTGCAGAGGGAAACATCAAAACTGGTCCTTGGAGCATGTACACTATTTTTCAGGGGAACTGAAGCAGAACGTGGAAATCCATTTTTTAAAAATCAATGTCACTATTTTGTCAGAATTATTATATTCAAAAGATACCTTTCAACCTTTTAGGGGGTTGCACTCTCGGCTGCATGGTGCAGTTCTGAGGACGAGAGCAGGGGGAAACACAAGCACACCACCAATAAGGAAGACAGAGTTGATTTCTTCATGTAGCATTTTGTCTGTGCATATGAAAATTGACATCATGGTGTTGGAATGTTGACTGTGTTTTGCAGTTTGCTAGCTGCACTTACTGGAAAGCATGTGTTTCAAAGGGAGTTTTCAATTTTTATAAGTCTTTGCTTCCATAATAGCCCAGTCTTATTTTGAATATAGACTTCAGCTATGAATAAAATTTAACTCATGATGTAAGATTCCTCTGGCACGACTGGGAAGGAATTATGGAATTGTTAACCAGTAATGTGCATGTTTGGATCAGAATTGTCAAAACCAACCTGTAGGTTCCACTATTACCACTCAGGATGGTCTTACTCTGTTCAAGAATGCCTTACTGTGAGAGTAAGGATACTCAGTTCTGAGATTCTCTCAAGAAAAGCTGCCACGAGCATGTGGAAAGCTTAGTTGACTGCACAAAACCACCCCTTTGTGGGAAATTTTCACTAACATGCTTTTTTAGCTCCAGATGAGTCTGTGAAAGAAGAGAGCTGAGGAGTGAAGAAAACAGTCTAGCAGCAATGAAGAAGTGGCACTAGCCCTTCAGCTAGAGAGTAATCATCCAGATAAAATTGGCAAAATTCAATTACATTATCTTTCAGTAATGGACTGGCCTCTGTCTTCGACCTTCATAATCCAATTAATTTTCCCAGACTTTCAGTGTTATATACTCTGTAGAAAGTTGGCAACCCAAGTTTCCCATGTCATCAACTCTATCCAGTCTCCTGAGAAAGAGTTTTCTAGTACAACATCCTTGCACCTGCTAGTTCTTTCTCAGCTCTTCTCGAAACCAGATTGTTCTGAACACCTTCATGAAATTCCTGCATGTTACTGAAACAATTTACTGATTTTAATAATGTGATTCCCCAGCTGATTGGAAACAGATCCAGTTCCATTAGCCTGTGCTTGTGATGGAGGACCCTATTCTTTTGATATTTTCAGTGTCTAAGATGGATGGGTTTGAAAGAGTTGGACATCTGTATTATTGTGAGAAATTACATCTGCATCTTCAAGTACCTAGTACCTGTCAGAGTATATGCTTTTGCAGAGAAAAGTTAGCACATTGTTTCACCAGGAGCATTTAACAAGCCTAGAAAAATACAACTCCCCCTTTTTGGTGGTGGTGTGCAGTGCTGAAAGTCTCAATTCATTGCTGAAGTTTTAAACTTCGTTCCTGTGTGCATGCTGTATGGCAATATGTGTGTAGCAGAGGTGATTGCACTACCAAACTCTCTGGCAAACTTAGATTGTCTTTAGTTAAGTTTCAGTTTGAATTAAGTGTTAGATGGCTGCAGGTTCCTGATGGACCCTTCCTACATATAAGTTACAGGGCTGCTGCATAAAACAATGATTTACTCTGGCATTATGTTTAGTTGAGATATTAGACACAATCAGAGCTTTTTGCACAGCTAAATGAGAACATGGGGCGAGAAAAATGAGGAATGATGCTTCATGTTGAAGCATCTGTGTTGAAGGCTGATGTATTTTACTAGGTTGAATACCTGCTTGAACAGGGGCTTGCAGTGGCATGATTGGTCTCGTAAAATACAGACCTACTTGCCTGATCTATTTTTTGTGTTGGAATTGATTCTTTTAATAAAGTAGCTTAGAAGAAAATCCTGTTCAGAGTTGTATAACTCACTTTAGATAGGTCAGAAATAATATATGGACCACTTGAGTTGAAATAAAATTTAGATTTGTGGGGACATGCTTGATTCTAATGGATCTTGCTTTCAGAAACTGTTATAACTCTCTGGAGGCATTTGCACTGAAACTCGCCAAGTTCTGTTCACTGATACTTGTTAAGTTCTGTTCAGCTTTTAGAATGCTGGTGTAGCTCATCTACACCCCTTTTTCTCTCTGGAGGGCTTTCCTGGCAGCCAGTGCAGTTTGTGTGGGCTGTTAGTACCAGAGGATCTGTGCTGTAGTAGTGATTTCCCCCTCTGTGGATTGCAGGAGGGTTGATGTGGTACCCAGCTCTTCCCAAGGCTCTGGAGCTGCAAAGGCCTCTCAGTGGGATCAGTCCTGGCTGTTACAGTCCTGGCACATAAGAGCTCACATTTTTTAGAGATGTGTAGACTGAATCACAAGGCTCTCACCTGTTAGTTTCCTATATCTTAATGATGTTTACTTTTTTGATTTACCAACTGTGAAAAATTTAATGATTATTCTTAATATTTCATCATAACATTTCCATATAACCAGCTATATTTACATCTCAAATGTGCAGTTATTAATTATCATAATAGCAACCTATGACTTTTATTGGTTATTTCTAGAATCTGATTTCAAGTATAGCAAGATCTGTGCAAGCTTTGTTGTTAGGGATGAAATTTAAACTTTATTGGGATTGAATGTTTAATAGTATAATTTGCTGCACATGTTGCAAATACAAGCTTCTATGAATAGATCCTCTGTAAAAAAAAAAAAGGCAAAAAAAAGGCATTTGATAAGTTATGTATGGACTTAAATCCAATATGTTGTTATCTTTAACTAAAGGAAAGTATAAGAAGAGATTTACAAAGAAGGGTTTATTCTATTAACTTAAATTTCTTTAAAACCTTTCTCAAGTGAAATTGAATTTGATTTCTATGTTTTGACTTTGTTTAAAATGTGCTGTACATAACTCTCTCTGTTCCTTGAATGTTATTCTGAAAATAGTATAAATTGGCTTTTTCATATACATGAGAAGACAAAAATATGATGATTAGTAGTAAGGGGATTGTTTATTTAAGTGGAGTGCCTTGATTTTTTATTTGTCCACTCAGAGTAGACTTGAGGTTTTAAGTGCAAGGTTTTCTGTTACATTGCTAGAACTTTTTTGTGTAATTTTTATACCTTGTAAAGAACTGGGAGAAAGACTCTTCCTTTCCTATATGTCTTCAGGCTCCAGCCTCCCGGAAAGAAGTAATATAGAACACATTAATTTAGGATAGGCATTTGTTCGGATTCTTATGGCTTTTAGGCATTTTGGAATGATTCTGTGTTTGTAAATGTCAGGAATGAAGAGTTTTGGCCTATTTGAGATTTGGGGACCATATTAAATCTTCTTGGCATAGGCATTTTGACTTGGAATTTAATTATTGTCCCATACTTCCCTTTAAAGTGTGTAGCTACTTCTCTGAGAGTTTTAGATAAGTAGATAATCAGGATTTTTTTTGAGAAATAGCTTGTGGGGTTTTTTTAATAGAACAATTTGCAGTCAGTCCCTTTCTCTCTTATTAAAGCTAGAGTAACACAAAATGAGGGAAATCACTGCATGCACCATCCTTAACTTTAAGAAAAAAGGAGCAGACAGGGAAGGGACAAATCTCATTCAGTCATTTTTGAATGGTTTTCTGCAAGAGGGTAAGAAATTTTACACCTTGTGTGGACGTGTAGGATTTCCTTCATCCTTTTTACCTGGAATTACAGAAAGCTTGTGTAAGGGTAGAGAATAATTACGACCTGAGTCAGGCTAGCAAGTTGGCTTTTTTTCACTATAGTCAGGATAAAAGAACAACTCTCTTGGCCAAAAGGACTGGGCTCTGAAATAGAGATGTTCTGGACTGATAATTCCAAGTACAGCCAAACTTGCAGAGAAATACACAGGTAAAGATTTATATTTGGGTCTCATTATTTAAAATGGATGGTGTTTAGGCTTTTTATCATAACCTTTTACTCTGTGTAGGGTGCAGAGGAAGCCAGGCCTGTAAAAAGTGCAAATGAAAATAGGATTACTGCCACAGATAACTTCAGCACAGCTTAACAGTGAGAGTGAGACTGTCTTATTGTTTCCAATTTGCAAAGCAGTGGAGAATGTGAAGAAATGTATAATTAGGTGGGATAAAAATAGATCAGCTGAATCAGTAAGATCACAGTATTTCACACCACTGCAAATTCACTAGATTGTGAAGGTTCTGCTTGTGATTGCCTCTAGTCTGAGAAGTCACAGATATACAGGGCAAAAGGAATCTCCTGCAATTAAATAAAAGGGTGGATGAATTTATTTCCCTGCCTTTGCACAGTCCATTGTTCTTGGATTCTGTCTGTATTTTGAAAAGTCTTAGAATGCTAAAGACAAACATATGAGAATCTGGAACCATGCTAAAGCTTTAGATACTGAACTGTTAGGGTTGGCCTCCAAGCTCACATTAGCTTGTACTGGCAAACTAAGAGCTGACTGCGGATAAGAAAATTCAGGGGAGGTTATTGCCACAGATCCTTCCAAAAGTGCTCAGGAATAGTTGAAAAATATTCTGTAGGAATAGTACCCTTCTGTAAATCTTTAAAATTAAACTGTGCTGTCAAGAATTCTGTTTAGCCTTACCTACAAGTGGTGGTGGTAAAAGAGCAGCTACTAGACACAGAAGAGTAGATGATTTTGCACCATTGGTTAGATGTGAGGCAGGTATTGAGGACTCCATATTTCCCCCTGCCCTTGCTGTTTTTAAAAGTAGTGAGCAGAGTATCACTTGTCCTACAAGAGGCATGACAGCTTTTCAGCTTGTCAAAAGACAAGGTCAAGTGGACAATCCAAGATTGTGTGTACTGTTTTGGAATTCAGTATATCAAAGATGCTTTTGAAAAGTTTTTCCTTAGTAGTCATCCTACATCTGACAAAAATAGTGGTATTTTCCACTTGACTAAAGCAGGGGAGGCCTGATCGACTTGCCATCTAAAGAGTGTCTCTGGCACTTAGAGCTGATTGCTCATTTTGCATGCAAGACAAATGTGTTAAGAGATTTGATTGTATCAGCAGCAATAACGAGAATCGAATCGGTCCCTCCATAACCTTTCTTGTAGTGATCAAGGTAGGAAGGCTTTTCAGTAGCTTAACTACAGCCTCTGCTTTCTGTTCAGTCGTGTATCTGAGTTTTAGTTGCAGGTAGATTCAGTGAAATGCCAGGAATTAGGTACCTGCTGAAAATTTATCACCTCCTGCAGTTAGATTCTTCAAACTGCTGGTAAAGAGAAGGAAACAAGACCATTTATCTTATCCGTCTGCTCTGCCATCGTAAACTCCAGTGTGATATTCTGGAGTAAAATTATTCTGTTAAATTTCCTGTAGAAAGATAATCATTACTGGAAAGCAGTGCATGACTTATGACACGTCTCAGTTCATCTGTCCTGGGAGCCATCCATCGTACGGACACATCTGCTTCTGTACACCCACACAGGATGGGAAGATATTCCTCCACAGGAAGGTCTTCCGTTCCCTCAGCGTGCAGGTGGTATGTATTGGCAAGTCACATATGTGGATATGGTAGCCAAGTTCCCAGAGTAATGCACAGAGAGTGAAGCAATTCACTCAACTTCAGCTGCTCGAATGAGAATGCAAGAGGAGCAGGCAGGAGTACAGTCATATGGACCATCTTTCAATGTTCCCTCTGTGATAACTGTTATAATCACTTATACTTGCTACTGGTTGCATTTGAAATATTGACCATTAGAAGAGTTAAAATGGTATGTTGGTGAGATCAGTCACAGAGAAGACACTTGGTGCTTAAAATACTTAAAGAACATGCAGAGCATTTAAAAGGACATCATACATTTTTAAATTCCAAAACATTAGACAGTGTTTTGCCTTTGAATAACAGATGTTCTTCAGTGCTGTCCATTTTTTTTTAATCCTTTTCCTGTTCATTGAATATCTTTCTGTAATCACTTGGATCCTTTTAAAATTGCCTAATGAAATTTATTCACTGGACATGGAAGATGGGTGATAAAGTTGTAGTGTTGGAAAATATCCTGATAAGAGCAGGCACCCTGTTCCGAATTAGCAGTTTCTATTTTCATTTTATTTCTGACTTACTCAGCTGTGTCTTTTAACGTTTCAGCAATTCTGGTTGATTCAGAGGATTTATTTCATTCTTTCCAGCAGCAGAGCCTGTGTTTATCTTTTCTCACCTCAGTAAGAGCCCTTTCCCCTTCAGCATATCAGTCCTCCAGCATTACTGTACACATCGAATAGAAGAACAAAAATGAGTCATTAAACTAATGACCATTAGTCTTAACAGTTGTCAGTGAACAGATGCCTGCAGCATCTGTCATGTGAGCTTTTAATTGCTCTGGGGTTTGCTGCTGAAGCAGAGTTATCTAAGTAGTGGCTTATTAGTGAGTATACATGTGAAATGCTGTTAGTAAATGCTGGCAAATGAACTGGGACCAGGAAGGGGACAATCTTTGGATTAGTGGTGGGTCCTCTTTCATAGTTGCATTATTTCCTTTTTGTTCAGATACTGACTTTTTCTAGTTAGCATTTAATTTTTAATGTGGATAGTGCGTCTGGCTCAGTACAACACAGAGTTAAAACTTTACCCTGCTTGAGATGCTTTCACTGGCAAGAGAGAAAGACAAAATACACTTGAACAACCATCCTCTCTCCCCCCGAAAAATGAGAGGAAACTGGAAAACGGATGGATCTAAATATCAAGGTTGGCATCACTGGGCTGAGAGAGCAGTTAAGCTGAGATTTAAATGTGGCAAATGAGAGTGCTTGGAGAAGTGAGTAGCGGTGTTAGAGCAGCGCACCTCGGTCTGGGAAAACATTTCAGCAGCAGCACATGAGGTGGGAATGATAAAGATACTGGAAGTCATTGGCAATAATCTCAAAGTGGCAGGTGAACAATAAGACAAAAGTAATTTTTTAGGAAAAAGGATTTACTAGGAAGTAGTGTGCTTTGCCTAGTGGCTGGTTTATCAGTATTCCTGACACCTGTAAAGCACTAGAAGCTTAAAACCTCTAGAGTATTTGCAGAAATGCATTTGAGACTTAGAGACTGCGTGCTACAAACAGTTTCTTTAGGGAATTTCTTTTTAAAATCATGCTGAAACAGGTGTGCACACGTGGAGGGTGCTTGGCTGAAAGGCATTCACCTCATGTGCCTTATTAATAGCCTTAAACCAACATTCCTACAGCAGAGCCATGACCATTTAACTGCTTCCTTATTGTGAAAATGTGCCTGACTGAGGCAATGTGCAAGGCTGCTCAGTCTAAAAACCCTGCAAAGGGGACTTATTGCAATGGAGAAAGAAAAGTAGACGAAGAACTTGGGTTAATATCACTAAAATTATCAGAAGCTGTGGAAACTAACAGTGGAAAAATCACGTTTTCCTCACCATGTGTTAGATGCATTCATGTGCTGAGCTGTTGTAAATCATGTCATCCTGGGAGTGAACATCTGGCTGTGGCATTCTCTACAGTCTGGTTTCTCTCAGGTGAGAAAGGATTCCTCAGCTAGAGGTAACAGGGAGGAGAACCATTTTGATTATTTACACTCTGATTCGGGGTGGTCTGTCTTTTGTAACTGTGGGATACACCCCCCTCCCCAGCCCCTCTTTGAAGAAATGTTGAGAAGATGGTAGCAGGTGCTCTTGGGGCTCTGCTGGTAAAGTGGATGAAGAGCAGTGTTAGCACAAGCTCTCCTGGGGTACTTACAGGACCGTCCATTGAGAAGGTTTGTGATGGTTTGTGATGATCAGAAACTTTCTATTTTCCTGATCTGTCAAAGTTGTTTAGTTGCATGCTTTTTGGGGTTTGCAACTTGAGTTTTGGGCTATTTGATCTGTGAAATGGTTGCACCAAAGATGTTTTTTTCCCATTAAGAAATTATTCCAGTTCTTGGTGGCTGAGAGTTTGCCTGTTTCCAGGTCTTTCTGTTATGAGAATTTGTAGTCATTTACAGTAGCAGAGCAATTCCATCCATTTCATCTACCTGTTTAGTTCTTGACAAACACCACACTGTTGCTGATGACAACATTGTATAAACAGAATGCAATGAAGAAAAATCACTAGTGCTAGGGCAACCTTTTTTGGGGGCCGAATACTTGCCAGTTTTTCCCTGGCACCTGAATGAGAAGCAGATGTACAGAGATTGAGGGCAGGGAGAAAACTCCCTGTGTTTAGCAATCAAAGGCATGGCAGTGCCCTGCAATGTATGATAAAGAATCACTGTTCAACCTTCCCCACGTGACAAAAGTCTCTGGTTTTAATTGCACTGAGAACAACTTTAATGTCAAAATCTTCACTATTTAGCTCTGAAGTATATAGTGGTCTAGTTGTTGGTTTTTTTCCCTAAGTGCCGTGGTTTTAATACCATTCCATCACCCCACACATTTCCCTTCTTTGTGTTTTCATTATGCAACAGGAATTCTCTTAAAAATTTGGATCTGCCACTAGTTCTAGCAGGTGTTTAGCTTCTGACTGCCAGAGGTTTTTTCTTTATGCAGCTTATGGATGAGAATTTCACTGCCCTTAGGCACCATTTCAACTGAAGTATATGAAAAGCATGTTACTGTGTCAGTTCAAATTATATCATTATTAAAGAAAAAACTAAAAAGGAAATTAAATATAAATAATCATACTAACATAACATAACATTAATAACATTAAGGTCATAATTTAAATTAAAAAGAACTGGGAAAATCTGAGTCAGGAGTCCCATGTCATTCTCAGCCAGACTCTCCTGAGAGCAGCCATTGTAAATGAGGATAATGACAACTTTGAGACATATGAGATCTCCTGATGAATGGTACTGTAATAATAGAGTATATAAGAACTAAGTGTATTTTTTAGCTCTGTGTATTATACTGTGTAGGAACTAAGTATTGTGTGAAGTCCTGTCTCGTACTTCCCCTCATCAATAGCCTATTTACCTCATAGTGACTAACACTTTTTTGCAGTACCCAACAGTGTCCTAGGCCCCATTCTGCTCACATATAAAGATATGAATTGCTAACCACTTGTGTTACCTTTCTTGGAGTGTTTAGATCTGCATGTAGAATAGTTGGTCATATCTAACTGCAGGTGTTGTTCCTTAAATCCTGAATCCTGCTGTCACACCAGCGTGGGCATGTCACTGTGACCAGGTGGAAACAAAGAAGCATTTTGCAAATGCTTTGCAGAATTGCTAACAAAATGGTGCCGTGGAGTTGCACATGCCCAGAATTCTTGCTTTAAGTTAGTTTTTAGGAAGCTTTCTGTTTAGATGAAATATTTGGTTACCTGGGAGCACTCACACCTTCCTTATGACCTTTCTTTAGCATTATCAGAGCAGTTACCCAGTCTGAATACTGGGGAAGGGGATGAGAAGGAAGTAATTTTTTAGGAAAGGGTGATGTTGCTCTTGCAAGCCTATTGGGTGCTGTGCATCCCACTAGGAAAGGATTAGGGCCCTGCAACCCATAGCCTGCTACAGCTTCTTGTTCATCTCATGAGAATTGTCAATTTTTTGTGGTGTCATTGAATAATCCCAAGGTCTCTGTTAATGCATGGCCTGCCAAAGCTACTAAGGTGTCTTGGCCCTCAATGATGGAGGCTCCTACCACTCAGTAAAGAAATGACACTATATCCTTTCTCATTTCATTTTGTTTGCTCCTTAAGCAATGAGAATCTTCATTCAGTGCATGTGTTGATTTGTTGGGCTTTATAATCCCACTGCCTCTGAAAATGATCCTACATAGCCTTCAACTATGCTTTTTTCCTTGCCTTCTGTAAATAAATCTGCTGTTCCTCAAAGATTATGCTTCAAGTCTCCCCCAGTGTGTTGTTGGACTTGTAATCATGGTCATAGACAAGCAAGACTGTCTGCTTCCTGCAAATGAATGCAATTGTCAGCAGCTTGCCAGTTTAACAAAAAAATAAAAGAAATCTTTCACCACATGGTGTTCACGATAAAGGACACTAACAAAACGTCCTGGTTTTGGCTGGGTGGAGGTAATTTCTGCCTGGTATAGTGCTGTGTTTTGAATTTAGGATGAGAATAATGTTGATGTTTTAATTGTTGCTGACCAGTGCTTTCACTAAGTCAAGGACTTTTCAGCTTCTCATACTGCCCTGCCAGCGAGGAGGCTGGAGGTGCACAGTATTTTCTGTCTTATTTCCAGATATTCTTTGCCTTTCACTCTTTTTAGCACAAAGGAGAATAGATAAAGAGGAACTTAGTACAGATTCAATCTTAAACCACAAAAACCCCCACAAGCTTTGGGGAACATGCAGGTAGAATCTTCCCTCACCAGTATAGTATATGCTTTATCTATATGCTATAAAATTTCTTTTATGTTGTATCTAGGCATTGTTGTACCCATTCCCCAAAGGCTAAACTAGAGACTATTAGGGAAATAATTGGGTATTGCATATTTTGAAAGCAGAATCTGATCCACAGTCACTAACTTTCTGACAATAATTGGAAATGAACTGCTCCAGGGTTATCTCATCTGAGTGCTGAATTTTTCCCTTTGGCTCTTATTTATACAAAACTAGAGAGAATTGAGTATGCAGTGCTATTCACAGACCTAATAAGTGGGATATTGCAAGGGATGTTGTCCTGCTGCAGATATATTTGGGCCCTGGTTCTGTAAGGATGATGGTGGGAACTTTGCCATTGATATCACTGGGAGCAACTTCAGTCTGTTACTGTGGCTCATTTTAGAGGAAATATTAGGCACTCCAAATCAATCCTTTGGAGAGAAGGTAGAGTCTGCTGAACACAGAGTTTAGAAGAAGCTTCATTGGAACAAGGAAAACTCCAGGGTTCATATTTCTTTTAGAAATATGAAACAGAGTTGATATTTAAGCTGGGTTTTGAAAGTAAATGAGATTTTGGCTAAATAGTACTGCAGCCTTTCAGTGAAACGTTTAATCTTTTAGCCAGACAATAACAAGAGAAAACATAAGTAGTTGTTGATAAATATCCAAAAGCTTAATCATTGGTATAAATTTTAGAAGGCACAGAAAAAGATTTCAAAATATGTTGATCTCAGTCTGCAGCACAAGCTATGCAAAAAAAAAAAATGTATTTACATTTAATCAAGAGATATCCTTTTGAAAAGACTGGAAGATAATATCTTAATTTAAAACCAAAATTATCTCCATTATTCTTGCTGTTTCAGTGTTAGCTTGAAGTTGTACAAACCTACAGCCTGAAGGAAAGTTTAGACTGAGCACTATTGTTCTGGTGACGTGATGTTAAGCACATTCCAGTCAGTGGAATGACTCAGAGTGCTTGAATGGGTGCAGGATGGTTTGAGCAGCAGAGGTGATATAGGCAGTTGCTTTCTTGCAGCTGTGAATATGAGTATAGGTACAGCTGAAATTCAGTTTTCAGTAGTAGACACTATTGAAACAATAGCTGAACTATCAGTTTCCAAATTGCTTTCTGACAGCATTTTACTGTGTTGTAAATAGGTGTGTTATGCAAAATACCTAAGAATTGTCTTTTGCTTATCTTTGTATGTATCTTCAACCTACAGGCACATTTTCCCAAGCTTGTGTCACTTCTTCATGTTCTAACAGGTCTAGAATGAGAGATGCGAGGAAAAATCATTAGATTTGGGCTTAAATCAGACATGTCTTCAGTCTGCTTTTAACTAATACAGATTATGCAACATGGAACAACAATCTTTGAGTCTCACTCTTGAGTTCTGTCTCCGGAAGAACTTTTGATTCAGTTTTTCAGGTTGTCTCATTGTCTCACTTGCTATTTCCCTGATAAAATCTGACAGTCAAGTTCAGTGTTTCAGGGTTCTTTAATGAAGAACTGCTTGGCTTCAGTTCAGCCAAGTCCTCTTTCATTTTTTAGGAGACATGACATTTATACTTTAATTCTGATTTGAAATGCTGGCCTCTTAGTTTAATATTAATAATTAACTCATTGGCCTGGTCTGCAGGAATGCTGAGCTGCTGGCAGCTTCTGTGGAAACTCCCTTCACTTGCAGGGTCTTTAAATGTTTCAGAACGTCCAGCTTTAGGAAGCTGTTTTTGTGCGTCTTGGCCATGACAAAAGCTAATCTGAGTCTTCCTAGATATTTATTCATCAGAATTGCTTGCTCTGGAGATATCTGAAGTTCTGAATTGTTGATGTGACTCTGTTTATCTGCTAACACACTTTTTCATGTTGTGATGAAGCTGGAGTTCTGTGCTCTATCTTACATTTTGGTATTGGAGTCCTTGAAAATCCATTAAACTGAACTGCTACTTAGCTGGTATATTACTTCCCTGGGGCATAAATCATGTGCTGCAGCAGCTTAGGAGGCAGATATTTAACTTGAATTAAATGGGAAGGCACACATCTTGGTATATGATTGGACTTGCTGTGCATATTAATCTGACAAACATGTATTTACAAGTCATTAAACATGCACATAGTTTTTCTCATTTTATTTGCTTTTCCCATCTTTTTTCCCTACAACAGAGATTTTGGACATGAACACTCTCAAGATCCTGCCCATTTTCCACTTCCAGCAAGAACTAATAAAAGAGCCACAAAAGTATGGAAAGCAAACTGCCTTCACTGTGCTGGTCTTTTCTTTATAGAATTTACTTTGGGCAGGATAGTCCAGTTGTTCATAGCTATAAAGGTTTAGGTGGCTAGATCTTTTATCTTCTTTTCCTGTTCCTCTTTTTAAAAGCAAGATTTTGAGGCAGTTTCAGGAAGAGCGTGGCATTTTGTCATCTTTAGCATTTGAAACATAATATTGTAGCTTTCATCTTCGTTTCCCCAAACAGTTTGTTCTCATTATGCTCCCAATGTTAGCAAGTATACAGGCTTACTTAGGGAATGACTGATTTGAGTCTAAGTAATGTTGATTTATGTTAAGAGTACATAACAGCAGAGTTCTTACTTTTTGCGGTTCTTGGTGCCAAGAAACTCTAAAATGAATTCCTTTGTACCTGAAAGATTACTGTTCTATTTCTAATTATGTTCCAGTCATTTCTCTGAGACATTCCGTTTGTTTTCTCATCTTCTTGACCTTCACAGCTCACATTTAGCAGAAATCTCTCTTTCTAAAGCTGCTGCTGTTTATATATAAATATGGAACAATTACTTTCCAGTCTACTGGTGGCTGTGATTAAATAGAATAGTGGCATGTTATTATGAGGTTTGCTTGAACTTTGTCTTAGCCTTTGTATCAAACTATCTGCAAGAATGGTAGACTAAACTACATTTTTAATTTATCTGAAATTACAATAACATTTTAAATCCTTGGATTAAATTGTGAATCTGTAACTTGGAAGGAATGACCAGTGATTAATATTTGTAATTTTTAATCATAGGAAAACTCTCACTTGATAATGACAAGTGAGCTGGATGGCAATAGTTAATGTGAGTCCTCGGTATGAAGGAAAAAAAGAGCAGTTAAAGTTCTTTGCGTTGTGTGGTGGTTTCAGAATGTGCTAATGGGGATTCCTTTGGGGTCAAAGTGAACCAGAAGTTGTGCCCCAGCATCACACCTACTGTGCTCAGCCACTAAGAGATAGTCAGCAGGATCAACTAAAGCTAGTTGAAAATAAGCCCCTCTCCTTCACATGTGCTGTGTGTGGGCATTCAGTCCTACCCAGCCACACTCCTTGCTAACGTCAGCAGGGGCTGGGGTGCACTCAGTAACCATCCCTTTTACTCTCATTAATAAAATAGAAAATCCTCAAATCCAGCAACTCCAGCTCAGGCAGATGCTTCCAGTCAGTGACATACAGAGCAGTGAAATGGGGCAGCAGGAAAAATGACAACGTGCAGCTCTCGGTGGAAGGAGCTCTGAGAACCAGAGGTTTGAATACAGGCTGTTTGTTGTGCCTTCTGCAGTTGAAAGTGGAAGAGTAATTTGGATTTTAAGCACTCAGGTGGGGAGTGATGAGTGAGGAAGAAATCACAGCTTGAGATCAAAGCTGTGCTCAGAGCATAAGCCTTTGAATAAATCAGTACCATTTCACACTTCCCAGGACCTACCTGCCTATCAGGAGAGTTCTCCTTGATCACACAGGTAGAATGATGTAGCATGGAAGACCTTATTTTTCCAATTTCTGACTAATAAGTTACATGTTCTAATCAGCTAGAAAGATTTTCAAACTCTGATCTGTTTCCAACTTATAAATTTTCTTTTTTTGTCAGTAGGTAGTGCATACTTTCTTGCTACATGATGTATTATTTTCAATGAATTTTATGTAGTGATTATTATTGTATCTGGCTTGGATATATAATCACCTTCTACTGTCTTCATATGCTTAAGAAGATCATAAAAGCTGATTTAAAATGTCTGTTCTAAATCTTGAGTGTACTTGTAACGTGACACATTTAACTTAAAGCTATTGAGATTAAACTGGCCATTAAACAGACCTAAAACACTATCATGAAATGTAGTTGTTTTCTGAAATTTGCACTTACAGTCTTTACTTTAAAACATGAATTTATATCAGATTAGCTGTGTTATTCAGAGATGATCCCAAATTTATTTAAAACCACAGACTGCTGAAATTTGAATTACGTTTAAGCCAAAGTGCCCATAGAAATATAAAAGCCTCATAAGGAACATTGGTAGATTCATCAGTGGGGAATAAAATGGACTAAGTAGAAACATTACATTTTGTGTTCAGTACCATGTATGAACGAAAGTGCATCGGGCACATGCAGCTTCTTTGAAGGTACCAGTATCTAGAGGGGGAAAAAAATGTTTAACTACTGCTTTGGTGAGTGGATACAAAAGAGTTCTTTGAGATTTGAAGCTTTAATTTTTTTATAATTAACTTTTTGGTTTGGATTGTTTATCAGATGTGATTACTTGGCTTCAACATAAATTTGCCATGACAACTTACAGTGTGTTCTTAGTAGTGTTTTGTTTTTTTTTTTAATTAATTACCTTATGCATTCTTCATTACTTGAGTTATACTAGATAGGCAGCAGTACCTCTTGCTGCAGTTGGTAGATCAGTTTCCATTGTAACCTCCTGTGTAACCTTATAAAACATCCATCTTTTACACTGAATTTTGCCATGCTTGGAAATCAGAATTTTGCTTGCCTGAATCTAGCAAGCATTCTCCTGCTTCTCCAGTGCCCAGCTGCTCATTAGCTGTTAACAAGAAAATTGAATGTGTTAAAAGCCCTTAGTTTTTCTTGTCATGTTTATCAAATTGTTATTTCAGCTTCAGATATTGGCATCATTTATATTCAAAGCATAACGGTGGTTAATGTCCAAAGACTTTCTATTTTCCTTGTTTAACTTGTAAAGATGAGAAATACAAGGAAGTTAATTACTACATATCCTACTGACAAATTTGTTTATGGGAAATTAGGCAATAGTGTGATATATTCATTTACCTAAGAAGTATGTGGTGGGCTAATTTTGATTCTTTTCTGCCTGTAAATTAGGCAGCTCTTTCAAAAATATTGTTATAAATCTAGCTCTTCACAGTATTTTTTTCTGAAGTATTTTACAAATATCAACTAAACTTTACAATACACCATTAACACAAGAGATAGAAATGACAAGTAGTTTAACCCAGGCCACTTGAGATTTCGAATGCATCTCTCCTATCCATTACCCTGTGCTGAAGTCACAGGATTACATCATTGCCATATTCCCTCACAGAGGATCTGTCGATAGCCCATTGAAACCACTGGGGAAAAATGCCAGGTTGTGTCAGCCCAGTTTCATGCCCGGGTTGTCCTTCATGTGTCAGGGCTCGCAAAGGCTGCAGCCAGCTTGGGTTCGGTGGGAGCTGTGACTGTGGACCTCTTTTGGTGGCCTTATGGGGAAACTGTTATCAAATGAAGCTTTGTTCTCCATATTTTATCATTCAATTATGCAAAAATAAAGTCTGTTAGCTAAAGTGTAAAAGTGAAACCTGTGCTGCAGTAAACTTTATAGAAATGTCATGATAATATGATGTGAATGTGAATTACTCGTATGTAGGCCTGGTGAAAAAAAATCCTCTTTAAAATCTTGTTCAGTCTTGCATGCTGAAATATGACCTTTACTCTAGTCTAGACATGTCCTTTGCAAGCTATTTCTAGTTTATATGAAAATTGCTTGATTTAAAACAAGTATGTTAATCTGATGCTGTCACGAGTGATGGGGTTTGCAGTGTGAGGAACTGACAGCTTCTTTGGGGAACAAGGTAAACAAAAGCACTGTAAACTTCTCCAGACCCATCCTGAGAATGAGGTGCCATCTGCTTTATAAGTTGTGAGCTTCAGAAAGTGAACTTACTGCAAGAGACAAACTGCAGAAGGTCTTGCCTTCCTTTTCCACCACAAACTGCTGAAATTATGTTGATTGCTTTTGAAATCTCTAGTTATCTGGCACTGAGATTACACACCTATGTTTGGTACAGTTCTAGCCAAGAGCCTAGAAAATGGGTGATGGCAACTGTTAGCTTTCATGTAAAATTACTGTGCATGTGTCAAAATATACTCTTTAATTAAACCCCTGTGAATTAAGTTGACTCACTGGGAAATGCCCAGCAGTAACTTGTACATTTTGGGCCTTGTTTTCTTTCCTGAAAGGTTTCAACTTTTTGGAAGGTAATCTTCATCTCCTTGCCCTGTCCTCCCTACCACAGCTGAACTCAGTATTAGGCATTCAAAAGATAGTTGCTTATTTTCTGTAGTATGCAAACCAATTGGCTTCTCGGGGCAGAGTTACAGTGCAGAAGAATAAGGACAGAAGAGTCTGTGCAGTACATTTGCTACGTGTCTGGGATGCTTCAGACCTAAAGTGTAATGACAGGGTGTTCATCCAGCATGTTTTCAGTGTGTTAAGCACGTTTCAGGTGTGTTATGAACGTGAATAGATCAGCTAAGCAAAAGCCATTTCTCTAATGAGGGCCTAGGTGACAGACAGCCCAGCTGGAGGGACTATGATTCTGACAGAATTAGCTCCTCTGTAGCTTGAAATGGATCCTGTTAGTCTATGATTCTATGTCTTTGTATCTTCCTTTGTAGAAATAAATACACTGTATTTACTCAAAAGCCTGTTATCTGCAGCAGCCAGTAACTCTCTGGTGAAGTGTATAAAGAATAAGAAAGTGTAACGTTGCTTCTCCAATGTCTTTGAGCGCTGATGGTTGATTTGCCAGAGATGTTCTCTTTTAGTTTAATAGATGATTCTGCTGTTGAGGCATCTTGCCTGGTTTTGGACCCTTGTATTTGGCATGTCCTCATTACAGATCTCTGCAGCAAAGTATCCACCCAGAAATACCGTACCTGAAAACACAGCACTTCCCCCCCTGCAAGAAGTTCATGCCTAATCTTTGTAATTATATTCATAGAGTTTTTAAAGAATTTTACTTGTGTTTGTTGTAGCTGTAACGTGACCTTTCTGAATTTCTTACAGACAAGAGCAGAGCAATCCCAAGGTGCATACTTCTTGCCTGAGTTTGCACTTTCTCCACAGGGGAGTTTTCTTGAGGATACCACGGGGGAACAATTCCTCACTTACCGTTATGATGACCAGGTCAGTATCCCATATGTGAAAATGATGGAGATTGTCACATTCGTGGAATTCTGAGATCCAGGTTTCTGTGAAACAGATTAAGATAGAGTGTGTTTATCTTTTAAAGGCATGTCAGATTGAAGGCAAAGTAAATGATAACAAATTGCACAAAGTAAAAATTAAGGCACTTAATTGCAAAAATAATAAATAAAAGCACTTGTTGAAAATATTAATAGGATTTAGTAGAGAAAAAATTGGCAATATTTTAGTGATGTGTGGATGCTTACAGTTACTTCTGCAAAACGTGGAATTGGAGGTGGTTGTCCTTTCTGTGAATTGTTTGACTTATCCTAAATTGTTCTATTTCATGGAAAAATCAGTGTGAGGCAGATCTTGCATTTTCCAGCTTTTGAAAAGTCAGCACATTATATTAGTTCATGAAGTTTTCATAAGGGGAGATTGGGTGAATTATAAAGAAACAAATGGGAAGTGTAATAATGGATGGAGCAGTGTTTAGAAAGCAACAAATTATGTTTTTTAAAGTTAAAACTCTTTAATGCTTTCTCCAGACCCATAGAAACATTATGTTAAACATGGAATATAGATATAAATGTAAAGAAAGCAACATGAAAGAAATGCTGTTAATCTTGGCAAGGGATCTAAAGTAAACCTAGGAAATGTGTGGTGTGCTGTGGAAATTTACTCATAACACAATGTGTTCCAGCAGTCAGTTGAATTTCACATCAAAACTGTCTGAATTACATTCATAGACACTTACAGTGCTTTTCTTAATGTAAGAGGAGGGAATTTGTTAGGAAACACTCCCTGTAGAAGTGAGAGAAGAGCCAAACTTTCCCTGCAGTGCAAGGTATGGTTCTGCCAGTGATGGGCAGTTTTATTTTGAAAGATGGTCTCCCTGCAGGAACTACTTTGAGAAAATAGTTTGCTCATCACCACTCTAAAGAGAAGGGAGAACTGAGATGAGTTTATTCAAACTGAGAATCTTCTTAGGAAGTCAAAAGGAAGCAGAGAAGATACAACAGAAAGCATGCTGAGCTACTGTGAGCTATTTGAATTTAGTTTAAATGTTTACGATAATTCATATTTTTGCTACCCTAGAGGGTCTTGATTATCAACAGAAAAGGTACTTGGATAAGATGTTACCTGGACCAAACACCTGGGAAAGCAATAACTTACAGGACAGTAAAATGCAGCTGCAACTCAGGCTGCATTTAATGACAGTAGTTGAAAAACACTATAAAGGTTATACACTTTGATCAAAATAGTTTCTATTTAATGGAGCATATTTTAGGAATGATGATAAATCAAATATAACAGAGACTTAGTCGGAGTCTTTGACTAGACTGTTTGGACTATATGAATACATAGCTGAGTAAAAAACAAACAAATTGAATCCTCCTCAAAAAAATCTTCAAATATCAGCATAGTTCTATACAGAAGCCAGTTCCAAGCTCAATTCCATTTGATGGAAAGAATTCCACTTGATGGAAAGCTTTCCATTAATTCCTCTGGGATCTGAGTTGGAGCTAGGATATGGCCAGCTTCTGTTCTATCAAAAATGTGATTTAGTTTTGAGGCCTGCTCTTCCCAGACACTTAGTGAGCAGTATGAAATTAAGTTTGAATTCTTGGAATTGGAAATGGTGCTGAAACATCAAAATGTTGAAAATAAAAGCAACTGTATCAGTAGTAGTTTTTGTGAAAGGGAGTCCCTAAGCATTATTTATTAAAAATTATAAATACTTTGAATGCAGATGGGAACTGATCTATATCTTTAGCTTACCTTCCTGTGAGTAAACCAGAAATTCTTTGGTAAATAGATTATTCTCCTTGGTTTTCTAGGGCATTATTCTTAGGTTTGTAATAACCTACAGTTCTAATTACAGTTTTGATGAAATGTTAACACAAAACTCATTTTTATCATGTGATAAAACTTGGCCAGAAAACTTGAATTTTTTTTTTGTTGGATTTTTGTTTGTTTGTTTGTTTGTTTGTTTTTGTTTCATTCTACTCTTTCTTTTGACCTTTACTCCTATGAATGGAAGGAAGTCTTAAATCAGAGGGTGAAAATCCTTAATCAGATGATCTCTGGAATCTTTATAAGCTGGTATGGATAGGTTTGATACATGGTAGCTGTGATAAGGAAATGCGGGTGAATAAAAAGAGAGGAATATATGTACATTGCAAACTCATTTTTAACCTATCCAACACAGAAACTGAGTCATTGCAGGAAGGTTGCCATGTAAATAAAAAATGCAGCAGCATCTTCTCACAGACCTTAATTCCTTAATTCAGTTTTAGCAATTCACTTTCTATCTTGTCCTACTGTGAAGGGCTGCTGGCCTGTGGGAAATACACTCCTGCCTTTTCCCTGAACACCAGAACTGTCCCTTGGGCATCCCTACGGGGTCCTGGTGTTTCTATACATCCTAAGTTACATTAGTGTTGTTGAAAATTGGAAAAGTAAAACAACCTTGTGCACTTGACTCTGACAAAACAGAAGATGAGTCTGATCTGATGTCCCGTGGAAATGAAACCTCCTCCTGTGTCCATGGAAGGGAGCAGAGAGGTTCCTGAGACTGTGGCAGAAGAGGGTGGGTCACAACCTCTGTTCTTTTGGCTAACCAGTGTTGAGACACTTGCAGGAAAAGTGATCCTTCTGTATCTTCCCAAGTGTGTCCTTTTCTCTCTTGCACTGTTCTTTATACCCAGGCCAATAAAATTTCCAGTTTGTTGGGATAGATGGATATTATTTTTATATAGCAGCATCCTCATTGTCATGATCCAAGATTAGTTTCCTTACATCCTCCAAAGGCAGGAATGTTTCAAAGGGGTTTTCTTTGGCTGTTGTGTGTGATATTTTTCAAGCAGGGAGCCAGTTTAATCAGGATCATTCATTCCTTTGTTAGTAAGTAATCTCAGTAAAATAGAACTAGCTGTTACTTAAATATTCAAAAGTATTTGCTATCTGAAACGACAAGCTTGCAGTTTGAAATGGAAGATGAGTAAATATTAATGGGAACATACTGTACTCTGCTCTAGCACAGCAAAATTACATATGGATTCATGTTGTACATGCAAGATAGTACATTTTGTTCTGGTTTAATCTGACAGAACTGTGCTCTCATTTTTGTACAGGATTGCACTAACCCCTTTGCATATTCTGTTGCTATGTGTGTACTTTAGAATTACATGCAGATGAAATTCTTTGGCCAGATATTTTCAAAATTCACTGAATATCTTTTTTTTATTGCTCCTGTGACTATAGAAGAAAATACCTTATAAGACCTGATCAGTGCAGATGTCACCCCTGATTCACTGGGGTGACATCTGCACTGAATATAGTGCATTATAGTTTTGATGCATTTACTGCTTTATCTTCGGGGGAAAAAGAAAAAAACAGTGATTCAAAGCAAATACTTTTCCAGGATCTGAAAGAAGAGAAATGTTTAAATTGAACATTTTCTTATGGATCCTGCATTGGTCACCAAGTGATGTCTTGTATCACTGCACTGCATACTGCATTTCTAAAATTCTACAGAGTCGATGCAATCTAAATCTGACTTGGTACCAAATAGGTTTTGATGCATAGCCAAAGATGACAGTTGCTGTTAGAACACTGAGATTGAAAAAATATGCCCCTCTCCTATCATTCATGGATGAGTTTGAAATAAATATATAAGTAATAGCTCTTTCTCAAATTTTGAGATACAAGTTGAACCTTGCCATAAGAAATAGTTTCCTAGTTTTCTTGCTGATTTCTTTTGGCTTTTCACCTTTCAATCTACTACAAGGAATTTTTTTTCTTTTCCAGAATACTAGTAGTACTGGAAAGCTTTCTTGCAGAAATAAAATGTTCTTGTTTTCTGACACTTAAGGTATTGCTTCCAAGTATTAAAACCATTCCATATGACGGACCACCAACAAGGACAGCACTGAAAACTTCGTTGGGCTGACTGTTTGAAGTACATTTCCACTTTGATTGGCTGGCTGAAAGAGTGCTCTTGGAGGGGTGGGTAAAAAACAAAAAGGAGCGAAGAAAGAAAAAGAGTTTATCTTTGAAGTGAGAAAATGTTTGCTTGACCAGTTAGCTTTCTACTTGACCTTGCTTCTTCTAAATTTTATGATGTTTACCAGTTTAAACTCACAACAAGGACAGCCTGAATTAGATAGATGGCACTAAGTAGACCGATTCTGGCAAAGAAATCTGGTGTTTCTAAACAAATACTAATGAAAATCTGCACTGTCAGACTTATGAGTGTTTAGCTATGTGAGGTAAGGTAGAAAACAGTGAGTGTTTCAAGTAGATGGGCAAGTTGTAATGCACAGGCTGCAGCTGTTACAGTCCTTTTAATAACTATTCTTTCTTTGGGTTGACTAGAAAGGTCTATTATAAAGTGAATGCCAAAATTGGGAGAATGAATATTCTGATAAATGCCTTGTTTTCCACAAAGAGAAATATTCTGGCTTGGTTTCTGCTTTTAGGGGGGGAAGCAGCATGGCATTAAAGTGTTAACTAAAAAAAAGGCAATGGAACCCAGGATCTGAATGACTTCAAGAATTAATATAGAAATAAATTGATGGAACCCATAATTCCACCTTTTTATTTGTAGTCAGACAGCAGTAACTGTTTGTGTTTGTTCTGTAAGTTTTTTGTATCATACCAAGGAAACTGTTACATGGACAGACGTTTTTTCCACAATTTTTCTCACCTACTTCCCAATTCCACCTGCTGCTGATTGCCATCCCCCTGCTCTGCCTCTGGAACTGTGAGTCACAGCCTGGTTTTGAGTATCAGCTGCTTGCTGGCTTCTGCCCCCAGTCTGAGCCTTTTTATTCCATTGCCAGCTAGTTTGCATCTAAATCACCAGAGAAATGGAGCACACCTTTTCAGGCTCAGAGATGAGTCATGTAAGGGACAAACTTATTTCAAATTAACACATCAGTGTTAACTTTTAAGAAGTTCTAATTCTGAGAAGGGAGTAAGATCTGTAGCTAGTGCATGCTTGCTACCCAAGTACATAAAGCTCCAGTACTCTTGAGGAACCTGACACTTGTGTTATTCTCTGGCATGACATTTTTGTTGATACCCTGAAAAAGCATTCAGAACTATTAAAAAGACTTAAGATCTTGAATCTCAATGTCTAGCTCTTCACTTAGAGATTATTTTTTGAATAAACAAACTGTTTTCAAGTGGGCATAAACTATTTCAGGCATTTTTCTGTAGTGAAAACACTCCACTAACGAGCACTTAGTGGTTTCATTTGTGTATTTGGAGAGTGAACTGATAAACTTAATTTTATCCAAGCACCAGAAGTGCAACTGCTGATATGTGGCTACATGAATTTCAGCATTGTGTTAGAAATATTGCTCTTCTGCTGAGTAAAGGAGTCCTCACTCAGCTGATACTAGAACAGCACAGATTTCACTGACTTGAATCCTGCAAGTAGTTCCATTCTCTTAGCTGGGACATCTTGTGTAAGTAACAAATTCTGAGGTCAGGTTTGTGGTACTCCATACTAATCCTACAGATGTTCATAATGAGTTTTAAATCACATTCAAAGAGTTTACAGCCACGTGTTTGTAAGGTTGTGTGAAGATAAAAAGCATTATTTGTTGTTTCTGTGGAAACTTAACTGAAGGTGATGTTAGGTTAGATTTTTAAATTTTTTTATACCTTTATATTTTTGTTCCCAGGTTTAATTTGGGCCTCTTTATTTTTAAGGGTGATTTTGTTTTGCTTATTTTGGTAAGGAAATTAGTTCCATAATCAAGCGAAATGTGTTTCTGATTAGGAGTGGAAGGGGAGAAAGGGATTCAGGGATTAAGACCAAATGAAAACCACTTACAATTTCAGGCAAAACTACTCTTACAGAAACTGGTACTGCATAAGTCAGGCATGATCCTGTTCAAACAATACTTTTGTTTTGGCTAATTGCTGGCTGGAAGTGTGTGACTAGCATATGCCCAAGTAATTATAACATTACTTGTGTGTGATAGGTTGCTTGGTGAACTGAAAACTGTTTTAACGTACTTTCGTTTGTTGGCAAACTGAATGGGGAACTGGCACTTTTTAAAGCACCAACTACCATTTTAAACTCAGGGTTTTGTTCTTCAGGGAAAATAGTGGAAGTGCTGTGTGTAAGAATTACAGACTTTCTTGTTTTCTATTACAACATTAATCCCAATGCTGCCAAAGGTCTCTGTGTGTAAATCATACTTACAGAAGCCAGTAGGTCTTCACCTTGTGCAGTACAAGAGCCTTCACAGGGAATCTGTAATAATATAGTTTCTGTAGAAAACACATTTTACATCATTTCAGTTTGGATCAAATACATTCTACGAGGCTGTAATCCTATTCCACCAAATTCTGTGGTGAAACTCCTTGGCCTGGGTCCTTAGTCCTTCTGTGGCTGTGATAATTCTGGCCTCAGCAGCTGGCAGAGGATTCCCAAGTAGCAGAAGCAACCCCTCATTTGTAAGGCTCTCCCCCAAAATGATTTCTCAAGGAAGAAAGGAGAATGGATCTAAGCTTTCAGGGATTTCTCTTATTCTTGCTCCCCTGGCAGCTGGACGGATACTGAGGCTGCTCCAGTGGATGATAAAGGGCTATGCATGTACTTATTTTCTACCTTTTTTCTTAGGCATATCTTTCAGGCCACAGATTCATGTTTATTCAGTTTGAGGTTGATCTATAGCAAAACAAAAAACTCTAAGTGCTTTGCTTTTATAGTGTCTCTACTGTGTGCATTTTTCATAAAAGACTGAATTTTTTAAACTCATGTTCAGTGTTTCATGTTCTGAGGTTTTCAACATCAGGTTTTCTCATACACATTTTTCAGTTTTTCACAACTGTCTTAAAGTATTTTTATTTTCTTTCTCCAAGGAGCAGGCAGAAGGATGTGTACTTGGGCAAATATTGTACTGTAAAGTCTTTAGCTCAATTCTGCTGCACTGAACTAGAATTAACAATATACATTCTTTACAGGAGACCAGTGATTAAATCACGAGAGGTTGATACAATGAAAGTGAATTTACCACTGACCTCTTCATGCCCCCAGTGCCCCCCCAGCAGTTGGCACATGTACTTATCCAAGAATTTTGACATTGATAAAGGCTTAGCTTCAGACTTCTAAATTAAGACTGAAAGGTCTAGAGGTAGCAGAATTGATCTCACACAGCTCTGATGTTCCACTGCTCTCATCTATCAATAAGAGTTCATTGAGATACAGTAGAGAAGTGCTTCTAAATCAAAAAGATACATTTCAAGTACTGTGGGAAATGCAATGCTTGGAACTGGAAAGTCATTCTTCAGATAGACATGGATGAAAGGATGTTTTAGGCTGATAAAGTCCAGTGGTTCATTAATCACTTTGTTTACACAACACAAGTACATTTTGGAACTGTATCCTTTCACTGATCTCAGTCAAGGCAAGAGCAGCTTGGGTTTAGTTTTTTGATAATATGGCTAAATTTATTGAACTTCTTGATGTTTGAACTTCTCTTAAATTTTGCACAGATGAGAAGATAGAATTGTATTGCTGAATTTTTCATGAAGGATGAATGTGATGTATTTGACTTCTTTTTTTCCTTCTGTGCCATTTCTGCCACAGATAACATTTAAAGACCCATGAGAGTTTATAGCAGCTTATCCCTCTTAACATGGAAAGCCTTAGTGCAGAAATGAAGGAAATATCAGTTTATAGTGTCTCTGGAATAATGATTAATAAAATGCCTGCTTGACAAAATGATTCGTTCTGTGTAAGGTGTTTCTGATAGAATTATGTTGTTTGCAAGGCAGTGGATAGTTTAAATGGAATTTACATGGTAGAGAATGTGGATAACATCCCTCACATGCTTGACAGTCATCCTTCCAGGCCTGTCCAGCATGGGAGGAAGATTTATAGTACAGGCTGGATGTCACAATGACCTTTTTAGTAGAGATGTACTTGAACCTAAATTTCTTCCAGTTCATATAGCACTAATGTGGAAGAGGCAGGGGGAAATCTTTTAAAAATCTGCATATCTTGGCTTTGTTTCTAGAAATATTTAAAATTGTGCTTGATTTCATTAACACTTGCATAATGAACTAGCCTTGGGACAGATAAAGAACAATCTCTGTACCACTTCAAACAGTTATTTCACTTTGCACTGTTTCAAAATAAGTGTCAGCATTGCTAGTAAACCTAATTTATTTCTACTATTAAACTTCAAAAGCTATTTCTCACAAGGAAGAAAATTACATACATTAATTACCAATTTTGGCAGTAACAGCAAAAATGGTAAATGTAAGTTCTTGAAAGGATCACTGCTGACAACTGTATTTATTATTTTCAGGGCTTAGAATGTGTTACAGGTTGTGATACTGTAGGATCTGAATAATTTTAATGCTCCTAATGTGAAACAAACTATGCCAGACTTCACAACACACATTAATAATGTGCTTTTGATATAATGACAAAATAAGGGGACTGCCTCTTGTATTTCCCAGCTTTCAGCAACAGTCTCTTTTGATACCTCATTCAATAAAAGTGTGTTTATGTGATCCAGCATAGCCAGGAAGGGCGGGAGCTCTTCTTTAGTGACTGGATTCTAAATCTTCATTGCTGTTTCATAAATAACTCCCTCAGTCTGTGAGGGGGAGTTATGCCTTTGTTACTTGGGTATGTTAAGAAACTGCGAAGGTAATGATTGGTGAAAAGGAAAGAAGGAAGAAGGTCAAGCATATCTGAACAGAGGAAAATGCCACTATTCAGTGTTTTTGTCACAGAAATCAGAACTGATTTACAGAGCAAGCTGTAGATGGGCAAGAATGATTGACCTTCAGGATCAGAATGATTCTAGGTAGCAAAAACACTACAAGAAATTTTCTAATCTTTTTAAACCATTACCCCCAAGAAAGCACTGAAGGTTTGGGTCCAAATTCCAGCATGCAGGATATCCTGTGAATGCCAATAGATTCTTTTTTTTTTTTTTTTTTTTTTTTGGTGTCTGAAACTATTGACAGAAATAAGGGCTTGCATGTGATTTGAGGCAATAGTTGAAGGTGCTCAGTGCTTCCTTGAGTCTTTTTTGTGGTCTTTGGTAAAGAGTAATGCTATACTTGAACATTAGCCTGCAGTACTTTAATGTGCTTGACACAAATTGTAGGTTCCATGTTTTGGGGAGTGATTGGCAAATCAAACCTTCTCCCCACACACGCTTTGCTATAGACAGGCAACTGTTATACTGATTCTTGGTCTAGAAGGAAAGGCAGTGAGACCTCAGAGAACTGGAAACAATCTGGACTTTTTTTTAATACTCTAAGACTATAAAACTTGACCTCTTGCCACTTGAGCCTATGTAATCTAGCTTTATAAAATTATCTCATTGCTAGTAAATTTTTTGTTTGTGTTATTATGCTATGAGATATTTTCGTGCTTTGATGGTGTAAGCCTTTCTTCAGTTAACATTTTTATGTTGCATAAGAGCAAAAGGACTTCTAAAAAGGCACCAAACCTTTAACTGATTTACAGGTTCATGAAGCAGACTAGAGTATTTACACATGGGTGAGAAAAATTACTTGTAATAGGCTGCTGTATGATGTGGGATGTTTTTGTAGTTTTTAAAATAGCCCTTGGGAGATGGTTGCAATTGTAAATACAAGATATGTTCTCTTTTACCTGATTATTTAGGCTTTGGTCCAAAAATCATAGTAATTTCAATAGACTTTGGATCAGCCCTTCATTTTTTAATGCAAAAGGAGATTTGCCATTGGTTCCAGACAGATTGGATTCAGGTACCCCAGAAGAAATACTATAGACTGTTCAACCAGGCCATTACTGGGAACTGGGATAGCTGCTACAGAGCACAAGCATCACTGCAGCCTTGGTGTTCTGCAAAAAGACAAGTACAATGTTATTTGGGTTTTTTTCAGATTTGGTGTCCAAATGATGTGTGAAGACTTGCTAACTTTGTTAATTTGATCCAACTGCTGGATTTGGTGAAGATCACTGAATTTTCTGTGGCATATACAAGCAAACCTACTTACCATGAGTGTTGAAATGAATCCTATGTGTAAAATATTTGATCTCTTTCATTAATTGTGTTGAAATTACCTAAAAACCACTAACAAATTATGGTTTACTACTCCATTCTCATATCCAATCTTTGCTAAAAATATACACATTTGCTTATATATGTAGCATATAAGTCACTGATCTTCCTTTGTATAAGTAATATAGTTGTATATGGCATAAATCTGAAGAAACAAGGTGTGTTCTTTCAGACAGCTCAAATAATGCCTTATAACATCAACACAACATATGGCAAAATACCTTTTATTTTTTTTTTTTACTGTTTGGAAAAAAATACTTAGCATGCATCAGTTTTACTTACAAGAAATACAGTGTGTTGGCTTGAATGTTTTTTGGTATTATTAATAGGTGATGTAAAATATTCAAATATGAGAATATAATACATGAAATTTTACCACCTTTGAGTGCTGACTTCAGTTGTAACTATTCAGGGCGAAGCATTCTAATGTATGAATCAGAATTATATCCTAAGTCTCTTATTAAAGTACTAAGGGTAAGTTTTAAACTTGTCCTGCCCTTTTTATTCCTTTTGAAAAAGATTTTGTTCTCTTTTTGCAGGTATTTTTATACTTTACAGTGAACTTGCCAGTTAATGTTCATTCTTATCCTGCTTCTTCAATATCTAGGCTATATGATAGTCTGTTTTTCTCATACTTTCAGCTCTGCATTCTAATGAATGTGAGTCAAAGAAAAGGAGGCTGAAAATATTTCTTATGAATAGTCCTTTTTCTATGCAGTTAAGTGACTTCCTTTTAATGAAGGCTATTGCCCCAAAATAAGTTTCAAAAAGGATGTCTTTTGGGTGTCAAAGGAGGTTATCATCCTTCCAAGATGTAATTTTAATTGAAGAGATCTCCTGTGCTTTGCTATACAAGAGACCAAGGTCCTGCATACTGAAGGGAGGCTTTGCTGGCAGCACCACGGAGACTTCCTGAGAATTGGTTCCACATATGTTTGTTAATATTTTGGTGAGTGTGGACAGAAAATTTGGAACACTGTCTAGAGCAGATAGGATAGATGACTTCTTGCACAGACCTTACAGTCTAGGACCCAAACACTTATGCACATGCATAACTTAATTCTTGTGAGGACTCCCATCTACGTCAGAACTACCCACATGAGTGAAGATGCACATGTGCAAATGTGTTGGCAGGATCAGGACCTCATTTCCAGCCCTGCTCTTTGGAATTCCATGGTTAAACTGCTGTAAGGCCCCCAAAGAGAGAGAGCACCTCTAGGGAAGATCTGGATATCTCCTGTTCATATTGCAGTGAGTGGAAGTTGAAATCATTTGTTGTAATATGATGGGGCCAAACAGGTCTTCCTCTTTCATAGCTCAGATGTGTACTGATTTAATAACTCTCCCTACTCCAACCTTGTCGTAAAGCTTACCATGAATTGCAATCAGTCTAGTTTACATTTTAACCACTACTTTTTCTTAAATGAGGGACTCGGAACCATTTTTGCAGATTGACGACATCAGAAGATTTTCCAACTTAATGAAAAAATCCAAATGACCACATAATATTTTCAAAGAACAGGCTGATGGAGGCTGGCCTGTTGTCAGAAAAATAGTGTATGAATTAACTCTGCTACGTTATGATTTAATTTAAAATTAACTTACGGTTTGTTGACAACATTCATATTTCATAGAATAGGTGTAGGGTGCAAGCTTTCTGTATTTCCTACCATGAAGAAAAAAACCCATTAACTCTGACATCTGTTTTTAGCACTTTCCTTCATATTTTTGGATGAATGCCTGGCAAAAGCTGGAAAGCGACTAAGAGATCAACCAAAGATGGCCTAAGGGCCTGTTCCCAGCTGGTACGACATCTGGAATGTTATATATAGTGGATAAATTCAGAGTTGTAGTTTAATAAGATTGGTATTCAAGCGTTCGGCCTACAGCAAAGGAAAGGACAGTGAAGCTGACAGCCTGCATGGTGCATAATATGTCAAGGTGTCTGAAATATAATTTGCTGGGTTTTCACTTTCATTTTGGCAGATCCCTTATGCTTATGTATAAACTTTCATCTAGTATTGTTTTGAACCCTTTAAAAAATAAAGGGTGAAGTCATATTGGTATTATATCCAGAATCTTATCTTTTCACTAAGCTTAGAGTATGTCTGGGTTTCTCTCTTTTTTTCCTAGGAAAAAAGTGCTAAAGACAGATTTTTATGAGCTGACTAGAAATAACTTAAGCTGCTACCTTTGCAAATTTTAAATATATGCAGTCTTTTATAGTGAAGATTTTACAGAATCATAAAGTATTCAGGAATCTAGACTTGTGCTCTATGGAGCCATACTTGGAAGATTTATGTCTCAGAAGGCCTTTTTTTTTTTTTCTGTTTAGGGTTTAGTTAATCTTCGGACTGTCTAATCTCCAAACTGTAATTGGATGTGTTGCTAGACCAGCCCAACAAAGTTGTAGGAAGGGATCAGGGCAGGGCTGCCTCCTTACAGCAGCTCTGAGCATGGTGATGCTGGGTCACAGAATGAGCTAAAGGTGATTTCTATTCGCAGCCCTGCAACTGCACTGACCAGACAGTGTGCCTGTAGGTCCCTCTACTTTTGGATTGCATTTGTATGTCCCAGTATAAGGCTGAACCTTGCAGATGTTTTGCAGTGCAGCCCAGAAGAGGATAAAGGCTGTGTGCCATGTCCTGCAAGGTGCAAACCTCATGGGACTGGAGACAGACAGTGATGTGAGGGAGTTTGCTGAAGCATCTCTGTGTGGGGCTGTGCTGTTCTGCACGTGGTCCCTTTCTGTTTTATGGCACTATGGGATTCTCTCTTTGATCTACTTCTTTCCTGTAGGATGCTGAACCAGGGGAGTCTGTGAGACTGCACTTCTGATCTGGGACAGGACTGGCAAGGGAGCGTGCAGTGGAGGAGGGCGTAGGGTGTGAATTGTGACTGGGCTGTTATCTAAGGCCTTATTCCTCTGGTTTTTTTTTAAAAAAGGTTGATAATTCCTCGGCACATTGGTAATTTCTATATTATTTATTGCTATGCAACATCTTGTAGGTGAAGATAGGGTACTTGAATGTGATTTGGCAGGAGACCAACAGAGTGCAGGAGGAGGTGGACCTAGAGAGAGAGTAGAGATGACTTTTGCAGCTGCACTTTGGTAGTGGTTTGGGTCTGGAGGTGGGAAGGCTGGCGAGGAGAAAACTGATCTGTCTGCAGGGTAGTGTCACTAATTGCTGTTTAGCTGTTGGGGATGTCAACAAAATCTTGCTATAAACTTGTGTGTGTAGTGCAACTGAAGCTTAAAGATCACACAAAGCAAGAACAGCAAAACCTGTTCATTCCTTGATAATATAATATGCAAATATTTAGTTGTTATAAGTAGCAAAACAGGAAAAAAAGGAGCGATTACCTTGCAAATCCTGTGACTGTCTCCTTCTTGCCTTATCTTGTGCTCAGTCAAACTTACTCTGTCTTAGTGAGTTTGGGGATAGCTAGAGAAATCCCTGTTTACTGCATTCCCCTGCTATGCAAAATAATGGTAACAAAATCTAATTCTAGGTAGTCCTTACAAAGGTAACATACTTGAAAAGAACAGATACTCTTGGGAGAAGAACGTGGTACCTCCCATCAAAGATTGCAAAGTGTTTATGTCTGCTCTATTCTTTTCCCTTTGGTTTGATTCCACTTCTGTAGTACCTGCTGTTACAATACTTTCTATCTAGTAGTGGTCTGAGTATAGTGTAATATTTTTCCATATATTTATTGGTTACAGAATATTTACAGTTTACTCAAAATTTTTCAAACTGAATATCATGAATATTACTTTGCCTTTGGGGTTGCTACTGTTATATTTTGATCTTAGTTCTCCCCTGATTCTTCTGCTCTTCTGTCCAAACAGCCCCTGTCATGTACTTTCACAATCAAGTCTTTCACAGGCACTCCAGTAGCCTAATGGGTCTTCCCAATCTCAGGCAGCTGTTTTCCTACTAGAATAATTTTCACTTTTTTCCAGTCTGTGGGTAATGCATTTAGAACAAAGTGGCCACCTAAACAAACACTGTGTTAAAGTGAAATGTGATGTTAGCACCACAGTCTTGGGTGATTTATACAGTAACGTGTTGCTCAGTCTCATGTTGCTGTTAATTTAAAACTGGAATAATCTGATGAAAACAAGCCAACAAATATGTAATGGGATTGGAAATGGGAGAGGGGGCTCTACTGACAACTTTAAATCTAAGACAACTAGCTGTCTGCATAAACTGTTGTTTGTAGTGCAGATCAAACTTATGTTCCTGTTATCTGTACAGTTAGAGATTAGGTGAATAATATTAAACCATATGGAATAGATATTAGTTTACATAAATGGTGTGGATTTAGTTGGAGGAGTATTTTCAGACTGAAATGAAGGATGTGCTTCGTTCTTGGTTGGAATTTAATAATCATCTTAAAACAACTGTGTACTTTCTAGAAGAGAACTATTATCAGCACTATCTGTCTATTAAAGACCATTTTGTATACGATTTTGTTACATTTTATACTTTGGGTATGAACTGTTAGTACCAGGAACAGAAGGAATTTATCTTTCATACAATACCTGTGTAACTTCTTTGGTAAGTGAGTTTACACCATGCAATATTAATATGTTTCTACACCTAAGTACTTTGTCCCTGCAATGACAGAAAGTATTTTTTTTTATACCCCTTTGTATTCATGGCACACACTTCTGCAGATGCCATTACTTTGAAGTGAAAACACTCTTATTTGTTAAGGAATATTTGCTTGTTTTTGAATGAAACAATGCTACTAGCAATCATGTAAACCACTCTGTAAATGGAATTTTAGCAGAGTATGATGTGTACTTTTGCCTTCAGGAGGTTGATTATTATTTGTTATAATTCAAGAAGGTGTCAAAACTACAAGAGCTTCAATGCAGTCACATTGGGGGGATTTTATAAGAATTCTGTATAGAACTTTGAAAGAACTGCACATGAAATCATAGCTCTGATAGCAGGAATTTTTAACAAGTCTATCAAAACAAGGGTGGTACCAAGTGGCTGGGGAATAGCTAATGTAATACTGAAATATACAGAAGGGAAAGAGCCAGGAAACTCTGACCGTGTCTGTCTGATCTTAAGTGTGTGAGGCTTTGGAATGCTTTTAGAGGAAGGAATAATTAATAACAGAAAGGTAAATGAAAACTAAAAAAAAAAATGGATTTATCTGGAAGATCAAATCTATCCTAACTCATTTAATACTTTTGATGGGGTTGGTTTTTTTCTTTGTCTTGTTTTGATTTGGGATTTTTTCCTTAAATGAGAGGAATATAAGAGACCTCATTTATCTGGACTTTGGTAAAGCAATTTGATATAATGCCACACTGAAAATTACCTTCGAGGAGATGTAGTATGATGTGTGAAGTGGGAAATGAATAAGGAATGGGAGAGAAAGATGATAACTGATGGTGCTGAAAGAGGAATACTAGTCTAGAAAGAAATTACACACTGGGTTGCTCTGGGACTGGAGTTGCTTAATGTTTCATTAAAGACTGGGACAAAAAAAGAGTAAGATTGGGCTCATTACACTTCATGTAAGTGAAGATAAGATAAAGTTGGGAGGAACTGTCACCACAGAGGAGTATGAGAACAGTACAGTAATAACTGGATGATTTTGAAGGTGGGAGTAATGAAATCAAGTGCATTGTCATGCACATAGAGACTATCAGGAAATACTTCTTTGCAGAGGTAGTAAATGGAAACAAGATAGTGTAGGACTCTGTTCTACCTTACTAGTATTGCTGAGGTCTAATATGGAAAATAACATTCAGAAAACAACAGGAAAAGTTTATCAACCTGATTGGGAAATGAACAGCTTATTATAAAATAAGTTTATTTTTTATAGTGGCTGAAGAAAGGTGTTGATGACATGATTGCTGCCTGTCACTGTATGAGGCTAGAAAAGGAGCAGCAGTGGTATTTCAAGACACTGTGGGCACACCAATGAGTGTATTGGCCTTCAAATAATCTTACTGTGGAAATTAGAGGGAGAGTTTTTGGCCATAGTGTGAGTAAAGTTCTGAGGTAGCTGCCCAGCAGCAGTATTGAGGGAGAACAAACTGATGTCCTTCATTAGGATACACAATCTTTTACAGAAATGTGATACTGTCACAAGTCTGTACTTGGAGCCTCAGGAGCTCCATTCCAGAACTGCATTTTTTGGAGTACCAGTTGCAGGAAAATGCATGCCATGCGCACGTATTTCAGTTGTTTATTGCATTGGCAGACAGAAATGGTATCTCCAATATTTAACTAGTTTGTGCACGTTATTTTGTGTGCTTTTATAAATATTTAATAACTGATATACAAAATTAACAGTAGATTCAGGGACATTCCTAGCTTGTATTACTTGGTGAAGTATTTGTACTTTGCTCGTTTGGATTTTTATTTCCTTATTACAGTAATTTTTCTTAGCAACCTTTATAGTTATTAACCTCTGTTTAAAATAAAATTCCTTCCATTAACCCAGAATTTCATGGATGACATGCAGAGATGAAGAAAATTTCCAACTGGTTTTGCCAGTGAGCAGGAATGCATATGCATTCATATACTATTCAAGTTAGCTTGGCAATAGCACTGTAACTTTATAGGTTTATATGCTTATACTATGATAGTTCCTGCTGTTTTAAGTATTGTCCAGAGGGTATAATTTCTTAAATGAAAATTGTTTGAAACCATTCATTTTTTGTGTGACAAGTGAAGGTATCAATTACTTATTGCCTGTATGGAATAAGAAATGTTAACAAAACTCAACTTCTGAACCTCCTGATTGGTAAATTCTTGGCTGCCATGTTAAAAGATCATTGTTGTGAATCAAGAAAATGCTCTGTTTTACTCTTTCAATGTCACACATAGGACACAAAAATAGGAGAACAATAAAAAGGAGAAGGTATTTGAGAATATGTACAATGTATTACAATTTAATTCCAGTTGTCATTAAGCATGGCATTATGGCAGATCTACCCACTCCCTCCTTTTGTCCATCTCTGTGCTTTTGTCTGGCCTTATGTTTTCTGCCTGGAGATTTGGTGCCAGACTGCTGAAAGTAGAAGCACTGGGTTTTCACTGTGGGAATTCTGCTTACTTCAATGAGTCTCATTTTAAATCATGATACAGCTTTCTCTTTCTTTACATAAAGGTGTGACATTTTATAGCTCACACGTTGAAGGCCGTTGCACTGAAACTTTGATGTGTGTAGTGATAACAGGATTGTGCCCTCAGGATTCTAGAAACACAGAGAATTGAGTGTAGGTCTATTTTAACTCATTTCTGCCTCTGAGACTGGAAGAAGAGTGGGGCACTGCTGATTTCCAGTGCAATTAGGCTCTATCTTACACATGATACTTTTTGAAGGATCTGGTTGATATAATGAAAGATTTATATCAGTTGTAAGCTGTGTACTTTAAATCTTCTGCCCCATATATCGTATGATTGAATTTCACATTTCCCTTAAGCCTGGGATTTTCATCCAGAGGGTCTCTAGGCTTGTTTTGGCCTTTCTAAGGTGCAGTTAAACACTAAGCTTCAGGCAGGAGGGTGACAGCTTATAGCTGTGAAACAGTAAAGCTTAGCTGTGTGTCAGCTGAACCTGACTTTTTATAGAAGTGATTGAAACTGTTCAAATATTTCTGCTGAGATGAACTTGTTGGAGCATGGACAATGATTTTGTCTTGTAACAAAAGCCTTTCAGTTCTTTGGAGACAAATTTTGAACAGTTTTTCTGAGGTGGAAGAGTTCCTTTATAACACTGTGCAGGGAAACAGTGTTAGGTAGATCATGCAGAATTACCAGACAGGTGTGTCCCATGCCTGAGTTGTTAGTTCTACTTTACCTGGCAGTATTTTGGCCTAAAGTCATAAATAAAATAAAAGGTGACACAGAAGCATGGAAGCAAAAAACTTTTGTTTATCTTAGAGGTATTTCCAATCAGTTGCCCTCAAATAGTTCTGACTAGTTATGGGAGTGATTTTGCTATTCCACATTTCTGCCAAGCAGAGGATCATATGAAAATAAACAAATTTTACTAGTCTGAATGCTTTAATATAATTTTTTAGTCGTTAAAATAACATTTGTAATTTTTTTCTGAAAATACTTTTTTTAATCATTTGTTAACTTACTCAGAAATGTACTAGCATGTGCAACATTTACCTTTCTGAAGAGAAAGGGCTGATCCACTTGACACAAGTAGCAAAGCTCCTCTGCACAACCTTACAAATCTTCACTTTGTAGATAAGGTCATTCGAGGATACTTTGTGGTTGCTCACATTTGAACAGAAATCACTATTAACGTTGAATTGAGATAAGAGTTTGCCAGCCATAAAATGAATGGCTTAAAAATTGGCCAGCTATTATGGCTACTTTTTATCTGTGACCTGAACAAGGAGGATGTTTGAGACATCTTCTGTGTGTTTTGAGGTAATGCCCAGGACTCTCATAGGTGGTGGCTCTGAATGGACAGAGCAATTAGGGAGCCCCACTGTTGTTTGGGTCTGGGTGACTTCTCTGGCTTTCAGGGTCTATCTGCTTAACTCCATTTTTAGTCTGGTCTCTTATTAAGACTTAGTTTCCCTCATGTATTCAGCATCTCATGCATTGAGGCAGAACTTTGAGGGTTGGATCCCTTGTCATGTGAGAAAAGCTAAGATTTCCATATTTAGACCCAGACAACGGTAAAGTCTATTCTGCATGTTTTGGCTTTGCAGGGCTTCAGGGCAAAGGAAGATTTGTTAATCCATATCTCCTCTCTGTAATTAGTGCTTTTGTAAAGTGCTGTAAGATACTGGGTTGGGTGGTGCTTCACAAAGCTAATAGATTTCTTACATCATTACAGAACACTTAAACCATTTCCTGAACGTGCCCTCTGAAGAGTTCTATAGGTGTATGCCCCACTAAACAAAAATACAGACAATGAAACTGGTTTCTGTAAATTTGTTGTTTTGGCATTATTTCAAGATTTTTAGTAGGCTGTATTGTGAGAATACAAACTTCAGTGTATGTTACTCATAAATCTGGAAGTGCTGTGGTTTCTAAACGGCAGAGTAATGGACTTGGGAGGTCTTTAACTTTTCTGAAACTGATATTTTAAAAGCTTCATGTGTATTTTGGTTGGAATTTTTTATGAAACTATGTCAGATTGGTGCTAGATGTCAGTTAGAAATGGACATGGCCTTTAACACATCCCCTCCAATCAAAGTATGGTCTGATAACCAAAGAGTAGAGGTATCCTTGAGAAGAGTTGATGTCAATCTACTTGGATACTAAGTTCACTGCAGGCTTGTGTTAGGAGTCCTTGATGGAAGACCAGAGGCAGGAAATGTGTGTGTGTGTGTTTAGGGATTTGCAGCAGTTTCAGTGACAAATGTTTTTGTACTGCTCTTTTAAAAGACCTTTCTTTAATGCACATCTAGAAATGCAACTCATTGACTTTGATAGCTTTGTTTAGAGGATCCTTCCTTTCCTGAAAGGTTATGAATTCATGGCAGACCTAAAATGTGGGTGGGAGACTGTCTTTTCTTGCTACTATGTGTTCATAGTAACAAGCTTTTGTGGGGTACATGGAATTACAGGGTAAGCTTTTGAGCTTGTTTTTAATCCAGTGTTACAAAGCAGAGTGTATAATTGCTCAGGATTTCATTTTAAATAAAATATTTCTCTTATCTCTGTAATTTTTTTTAAAGCTATCACTTGGAGATAGTCTGGCTTCAGTTGGAAATAAAAATTTACTTCAAGGCAATAGTTGTTAATATATTTGCTCAAAGCCACTCACTAATGGGTTTCAGTTTGATTTATAAAACAGTTCTCTCTTATCGTACAAACTTTAATAGTTAGCTTTTGTTCATGGAGGACTGAGGGAGTGAAGTCAGTTTTCACTGAGACAACACTACTGAAATAACAAAATGAACAAGCTATGACTGAAAAGAGCCTTAGATATAAATGTTGTGATTGTGACAGGGCTAATGTTTGAATTTATGAAAGAATTTATATAAGTAATATGATGTAATGCTTTCAGAATTTAAAAGAAAATAATTTTTTTCTTAGATCAAAGGATTCTGAGTAATTGGTTTGAATATGTGAACAAGAACATACAAAGTTAGCGTATGAAAGAGTAGTAGAACCCAATGTGGCAATTTTAAATGCCGAGTTAGGGAAGTACTCAGTGTGCACAGGCTCAGCACAACTAAGGAAGTTTGCAGACTTTGGGGCTTTCATGACTGTGGTGCATTTCTGGATGCACAGGTTATTTTCATGCTTGGTTTTCACTTGGCAGTGGGATTGCAATGGTTTTCAGGTGTACACCTCCCCTCTCTAACTAGAAGCCGCTCAATTTGGCTTTTATTCAGTGGGGTGGGTATTGGAGACTAGATGGAAGCACAAGTCAATGCAGAATGTTACTCTCAGGTCACCCACACTGCAGTGTACTGTGCATGGAAGGTTACCAGGCTGAATTTGCTTCCTGGCCTTTGAGTTCTAAAGTCCATGTTCACAGGTTTGTAGAGGGTGGTTGCAGTTGGGATCAGCTCTAATCCAGCAGACAAGATCAGCTGCAATGCTGCTGTGGGCTGCACTGCATTTGTATGTTAAAGTTCTGGAGGTTTCAGTGGAGAGTTCTCAAGTGCTTTTTGCTATGAAAGGTGGTTTGAAGCTTATGGATAATCTATGTGTGATAGATGGCTTGAGTAGGTTTCACTGGGTGGTGGTATCAGCTTGAGCAGATTCATATAATTTGCATATGTTCATGGTCTACATAAGCATAAGACTGCTAAAGGTATCAATTCCCCAGAAATAACATCTAAGCTGCTATTTTTCTGCTTTCATAGGAAGAATTTAGTGCTGAGGTCCATGGTAATAACTTTTGGAAAATCTGCCTATAGTTGATTGTGAAAGTACTTTAAATAGCTATGTTGACACTAATAGTAAATATTGTCATGGTCATAAAATTGGTCCTGGTATTTTCATAGACAGTAATGTATTTCTTCAAATTTTTATTCAGTCAAATTTTCTCTGAATAGCACAGGGTGTTACTAAAGACTTTGGAGTGAAAGGAAGGAGTCATGGATCTTTCAGCACTGGTGACTCTGCTTTTGGAATAGTTGAGATTGTATGTAGTTACCCCCACTTGGTCCAAGGAGAGGTTGAGTTCTTGCTGCTTGCAAATGAAATGCTTTTATCTACATTGACATTTAAGTAGGTGTTGAAATAAAGATTAACACAAGCAGGGTGGAAATGGCACCTCTTCCTGTAGGGCAGGAATAGTTCCATAGCAGTAGGACTAGGGAGCTGATACTGGGGTTCCCAGCCTATAGGGCGGGTGTTGATGCTCCTGATAGAACAAAAACACCCACTGAAATTCGTGGGAGCTCATATTAAAGATCGAAGGATACAGATCTGTATTTTTTGATACAGCAGGATTGACAGAGTTTCTGCAATACAATATGAGAAGAAAGGCAGAACTGTTTCTCTTCTGAAGTCTATTGACTATAGAGGCTGGAGAACCGTGGTGCTAGTACACCTATAAAAGTACATTTCAGGGAAAGGAACAAGATGTAATCTTTAAAAAATGAGTAGGTTTTGTGGTACCTTTCAAAGGGATAATGGAACAGACTGACAGGAAAAAAATACAAACCATGTATTGCACCTAACTGCTGAAAAAAGTGGATTTTTTCAGTGTCTGGGATGACTCATACGGTGATAGGGATTAGAGTCTTTATTTTCCAGCATTATTGGTTCAAAGTGAATAGCAATACTGTAGTTCTCTGAAAGAATTGGAGGACAATGAAGTAGTGGTTTCTGTCACCTTACATGCTATAAAAAAGAATCAATTCTACACAATTTATATCATCTTGCAATTTGTAGATTTCTAAGTTAAAAGAAATATACGTAAATATATATTCTGTTTGAAATTTGAATTTGCCAAGATTCTTTAGTATCCTTTACTCTTTTTATGTTTTCCTTGTTTATGGTGAAGGGTGAGGTAACATAATTGACTTCAGTTTATGGCATCAAAATCTCCTCATCTTATCTTTCCCTTTGGAGAAGAGTTTATGGTTTGTGTCTTAGACTCACAGACATATAAAAATGTAGTAATGCTTTTGGTTCACTTCATGGAGCTCATGCACTGAGAGGCACACCCTCACTCTAACAGATATCTATAACAGATCCCCACTCTGGCTGGGGATTCCCACCAGACATAGAGATAATAGACCTGTAATGTGTAGGTGTGGCAACGGAACAGAACGAAGGCAAAAGATCTCCTTGAGTCAGGTGATTCTGTGCATAGTGTGGAAAATTCTTGAATATTTTTACTTCATGGAGAAAGGGCCCTTTGCTGGTATTCTGTCCTGGCTTACTGGAGTATCTCTCATAGGAGGCCTGACACTAGGCAGGGCTGAATGCCTTCTCCAAATTCAGAGATGAAATGTGCTCATGTTTCACTCCTACTTTATTTTTATATATGACGTTATGTGGCTTCATAGGAGAAAACAAAGCAGGAACCATCACTGGAAACCTTTTTTAAATAAACTTTGTCCATGATGTCATAATTCACTTACTGGGGGGGGGGTTGGGAAATTAAAAACAAAACTACCCTAAAAATGCCTTTTCTGATGTGTGAGCAGTGATGTGATGAGAGCATAGTTTTTTTTGAAGTAATTTATCATGTAGTAATTGTCATCATTCCCATGCTACATTTTTCTCTATAAGATTAGGAAGCAATGGTATTCTTTATGCTTAATGGCACAAACAATTATAGTACTGACTTGGCACTGGTTTGCTGCTTTGGCTGACCCTGATGCTGCTGGTTTTTAAATTGGCTGCAAAACAGCCCGTGGGACCGATGTATAATCGGTCGTCTGTTGGCACGTGGTTCTGGATAACATTTTTCCTTTGACTCATCTCTGATTGCAGGGAGTTTGCTGTAGCATATTGGAGAGTATGGCTGTATGCAAGTTGCTTATAAGCTATATGCAAAGTCCCTTTTATGGTAAAAGCAAATTGTTTCACATATAATAGGAAAATATGCACCATCTCAATTTATTGTTTCATTGCTCCTTGGGCCTTCTGTTGGAATTTAGCATTATAAACTATTTCTGATGTTCCAAGTTCAAAATATGTGTGACTGAGTTTGGCCAAATAGTGCTTATACTCTGCTTAGACGTTATGCTGCAGAAATTAAGGTTGACCCAAACTGAGCATCATTGTAGTGCTCTTCTGTGGCTGAAATGACATCATCCTCTGTGAGTGTTTCTTGGGGAACCTAGTAAGAGCTGAAGCAAGGAAATAGGAGGAGACAGGCCAGATCATTAATATTGTAGTGCCTTCCTTGGTAGTGTATTTGTGATTCCCCATAGGCAGAGACCTTTGGGGGATGGAGAGCCAATCAGTTTTGGTGATAACGTTGACTTGAGATAGTTGCTGATGGAGTTATGGAGCAGTTCAGTGTTCCCATTCAGCTGTCTCAGGATATAAGTGCTGCTCCTTGAAGTGGGCATGGCTTTATACACTTCTGCTAGACCAACAGAACTGTCTGTGTGTGATTAGAAGCCAAATTATGGCTTGTCAGACCTGTGGAAAGCACAGTGCCAATAGCAATAAGTATATTAATACTTAAAGCATAGCAAAAAAGACTATATTTATTTCTGTGTTGGAGATATGCAGGGCTTACCTTTAAGATATAGGGCTGCATTTTGGGAATACTGCACCCTGACTTGGAGATCAGTATTCATGTTGGGTATTTTCTGAGGAAAAACTCAAAAATTTTATGCAGAATTGGAAAAAGAAGTCAAAGGACAGATGCTAGTAGAGGCACAACATCAATCTATACAGTCAGCAGTCATAATGTCTTTTCAGTTGTAATTTTGTTACTCTGCACTTTGACTCCTGTCCCATGATATTTCCTGCCTGAACATGTGCAGAACTGGCTGACTTGGGCCGAGAAGCAAAGTCTGTGCGCGCCTATTGACATTCCAGGGAAAATATCTCCTCTTTCTGTGATGGTCAACTTCAGTCAAGTTTTTAAAACCTTTAAAGAGTTGTTAATACGGTGGGAAAGATGGCTTTCTATTTGTACTCACTAACTTATCAGCTTCTCCAAACATACACCTACTTTTCCCTTTCTGAGTTTTTGTTTGCCCTGATAATGTGCTCTGCATCCACGCTGGGCTTACCAAGGAGGCTGCTTATGTTTTTTCTCTCTCGCTGTCTGATTTCTTCTACTGTATTTTAAAGTATTTTTTCACCAGTTTTAGGTGTTGATTTCTGTCAACTTAATTTTAATGAGTCTCGTGTGAATATATTATCTTTTTTTTTTTTTTGAAACTTGTGCAGGTTTTTGTAGTGCAGGCTTACTGCAGATACAATTACAACCAAGCAAATGAAAACCTTTCGAATTTGAAGGATTAATTGTTTTTCAAGTAAATAATACAATATATCATTTTATATTTGGAATAGCCCAGCTGGTATTACAGAGTGAAAGGGGTTAAATTAATGATATATTGCAGCATGTTTAGACAACCACATAATGGCTGAGGAGGATCTGTGATCTCTGCTGTATCCAGAAATGTTCAGGCTCTTTGCACAGAGATGTCTGTATTGAACCATAATGATTCCAAAGCAGCAATTACTGCAAAATGAAAAGATAGCCCTTTAACATTATTTGGGTAGATAGTTCGTGGACTGAGCTGTTACTACAGCCTGGAAGTTGTAACATGCACCATTATTTAAACCATGCTGTGTATTAACCAGCTTATTCTATTCATTTTCTCCTAAGTGCAAGAGGAGCCAAGAAAAGTTTCATTAAAGAAATGATCCAACTAATTTAAGCTGGTGGTGGAAGGAACTACTGTGAAGTAATAATTTGGCTTTGGTTTGCTTTACAGTAGTACCTCCTGGAATGACCTGCTGTCAGGTTGTGCAGGAGTTAGAACTACTGGTGGCCATGTGATAAGTGCTTTATTATAACTGAGTGGCAATGACGGAAGAATCAGTGTTTCTAGTGTGTGCTTATTATTTTAACTGTCCAAGTGCCTTCCAGCACATGAACTGCTTCTGGTGCTGTCACACTGCCCACTAGAGCAACAGCTCTTTAATGATCTGAGCAGAAATCATTCTGCCAGCTCGGTGCCAGAGGAGACTCTGTTCAACGTGGTTGCCTTCACCACTGTCTGACGTGGTGGGACAATACTTTCTCACAGTCAGGGATGTTTAAGATTTGAATCAGATCAGGACATTCTTGAAAGCAAAATGCAAAAAAAAAAAAACCTTAATTTTTGCTTTTGAGACCAGAGATCAGGTTTCAGGTTTCTCTTCTAAAATGAATATGCCTGAAGCATGTTGTTGTAGTTACTTTCATGTTAGTAAATGACAGTATTTTCAGAAGACCACAAAATACTGAGGATACTGGAGGGGCGAAGCCCCCATTCACATAAGATTTATTCCCAGTTAGAGTGCCTCTTCCTGCTAGCTGCTCCTTGATCTGACCCCAGGACAGGGCACAAATTGCATGTTAGTGGAATAGCTGTGCACCTCATCTCTCCTGCAAACACCTCCCATAATCCACTGGTAGCTGCTGAAATAGCTGGAGTAAAAGCTGCATCACTGCTGTGCTTAGGAAACCCTTGTTCCTACTAGTGACCCCCACATTGCTCAGTTGTAGAATTGAGCCCATATTTCTGTTTGTCCTTTCATCTGCACTGTTTTCATCTTCTATTGATGAAAGGGGCTATAGCTGAAACTCTATTTCTATCTGGAATGCTGTTTAATTAGAATAAATGATCTTACGTGTATGTAAGGTTATTTTTCTTTAATAAATCTTTTCTCCATGTGTATATTCTATGACAAAACTAATTGGGAACGACAAACCTGTAATTCAATAGGTTAGAGGGGAAAAAATTTGTAGTGCCTCTTGTACTGCTTTTCATACCCAAATTGTGGACACTGTGGGTTCTTTGTTTGCTCTGTCACCTTGAAGTTCAGCTTACCAAATTTAGCTCAGCACTCTTGTGGTTTTGTAATTGTGCTGTTGGCCATCTCAGGGTTCTTATTTCAATTACGTTTTTATCACACCGACTCTTTTTTATTAAGTAACCCTCTTTATAAAAGTTCATTTTAATTAACTCAAGTAAAAAAGAAGTTATGAAAGCTGTAACTGAGATACGATAATGTAAATTTTCACTAAAACGTGCATCCAAAAGAAGAATGGAAAGTTTATTTCTCTTGCTATTTAATTAAAAGTTAAGAGTCAGATATGCAAGGGGAAAAAATATAAAATGCTTAATAGAGTTAAAATGCAATATTTTCTACTCTCTTCATACATTTTTTTTTTAAAGTTATATAACTTTCCCCATCCGGTTTTTTGTTCTTGTCTGAAGTGATGCGTCACACCTGCTGCTGAAGCCTAGGGACAGCTGTTTCTCATTTTTTCCTTTTAAGGAACAAATGCTGTTGTCATTGGAGTCAGTTGTGAAACTTGTAGGGACTTTCTGGTGTAGGTTTTTTGGGAGTTTTAGTCCAATTACACCATCATTTTCCTGGGCCCTTCTTTATTCCTGCAAGCTTTAACACTCACTGCCTTGCTGTGATACTCTGACCCAGACACTCCTCTGTCTCTTCTGTAGACAGTAAAGAGCTGTTCCTGTTTACTGTTTTAAATACCTGTGTTCTCCATCTTCTCACCGCTCACAATGGAAGATAGTTCAGCTTTTTATATAATATCCCTGATTTCCTTTGCTGTTCCCATGTATCAGATCTGGGTCATGATCAGAACGACGCTGGAGTTGTTACTGCTCACCCACATTTTCTAGCAGAAAGATACTGTGTAGTGGTGGATGAGCAGGAGGAGCCCAGTGTTGTAAAAGATGCTCTCTCTGCTGTGCAAACAGCATTAGGCCAAAAGAGCTCCTGTGTCCTTGTGCCAGGACTGATAGTCTTCCCTCCCCTTGAGTTTCTTCAAGCCTTTTTTCCCCTCTGCCAAGAGCACCTTTGTACATTCCTCTGGAAGGACAGTTCTTATGATGAGACCAAGATACTTTTCATGTTTATGCCTTAAAATCTCATACAGGTAGTAAATCAGTTCAGCTACTCCAGTAAATTTCTCTGGAGAGAAGCCAAGGGAAGGAATCAACATGGTTTATAAACTTTCAAAATACGTAGTAAGGACTCTTTCCCTTAACTTGGTGATTTACTTCTATTCATTGTTAATAAGTTAATATAGAGAAACATTGGTTTTGGTGCCAAAAATCATCAGGAACATAACCCAGAGCAATTTTTAAGGGCACAGCTTTTAAACAAGCTTCTGGAAGAAGCATTATTTGACAGCACACAAGTGAAATAGCCCAGTTTGTTATTTTAATCTCATATCTCCACTTCTGGTGTTCTGTCTTGTGGATGATTTGCATTCTGCTGAGGCTTTGGCTGATGAGTTACCATAAATGGCTCAAAAACAGATTTGTCCACTTATACACAGCAATTTTTGTATGTAATTAGAATAAAGCCAGGGCAGCTTTCTGAAATACCTCTATTCACCTGATTAAACTTGGAGTCATTGTTTGTGAAATAAAACAGTTGGTTTTTTAGAAGTCCATGGGGTTTTTTCCTCCAGGAAAGATAGAAGTCACTGTTCCTTGAAGCAGGCAGTTCTTGAAAAAGAATTTTTATTTTTTTCTTTAATTTAGGTAAACTTGAGAAGTTGGAATTAACTATTTCTGTATGTGTGTTTTAAAAACATGCAGTCCCAAAATATGCTTGGAGGAGCAGTGATAGTCATTGTAAATCAGAAAAAAGAAAGGTTACATTTTGCTCTGTGCTTATATTGCTATCTTGGGAGAGACTTCATAGGCAATTGTATGACAATCCCAATGATTTTTCATTGCAAACCGAATAGTGCACTCATACAATTTATCCTGTGAATGAGGAAATCTTAGTAGCAACTTTGGAAATTGATGCAGAAGCTCAGCTGAAATTTGGAAAAAGGGGAAATTGTTACAAGAGGAAATAATTGACATTTACTGTATAAAACCGGAAAAGTTTGTTTTCAAATTACGTGACTGTGCTGCTTATAAGACAGCACATGGTTGTTTCCTGGTCTTTACAAGGTAGCATTTGTTTTTCCTTTTTCTCCCTCAGTGTGAATATGTGGAATATTGGAGACTGCATGAAGTGACTTTAAAGATTAAGAGACATATTGAATTTTAATCGTAACTTGTACCAGAGAACAAATATCTGTAATAACTTCTAGCCCTGAGATCCCAATGATGTATCCATCTTGATATTAAACAAATCTAGAAATATACATTTATTTCTTAAAAATGTATTACTTGTTTTGCAAGAGTAATATAGCTACGCACTACAGTATTCCTTTATGTTCTAAGACAATGAGATAAATATTCTGAATTAAAAAAAAAGGCAAAACAAAACAAACAAACAAACCACAAAAAAACCCCAAAAACCAAACAAGAAATGCAGCTGAATGTTTTCTGCATTAGTTTGAAACACAACCACCTATTTTTTTGTGCTGCAGTTTACAGCCAGGCTTAATGAAGTCTGGACTGACACTGACCTGCATCAGTGTTTCCCCATGTAATGTTTCCAGTTATTGTCTGTACAAGTGGAATCAGACTGGTTTTACTGTATGAGTTGACTTTCTTCATAGCAATCTAACTTTGTTCCCATTGCACCAAATAGAAATTCTATCACTGAATCCACAGAGAGCAGGAATGGCCTCAATGTTGTTCTGGAGAAGATCCACCTTCCATTATGTAAAATGGAAGAGGTAGTTTTTCTATTGAGTTTTAAGGGAATCTCTCCATACTGCTATGTGACACCTGTCAATAGTCCAGTGTCTTTAGGGACTGCAATGTTTTCCCCATCAGTGGCTGTGTGGCAGCCTTCTGTTTCTGTCAAGGATTCTAGAATAATTCAGATGCAAGAGAATAAGGAAACAAATGCAAGATCTTTGGTATCACCAAAGAATATCTGAGAGAAAAACTCATCAAATAGTCTTTAATTCTGGAGTGCTGCCTTATATTGCTCACCCTCTAGTATGCTGTGTTTAAACTGCATTCATGTTGCTCTTGATACTGTCTTGATTTCTTGACTGGAAACTAAGATAATATATTCTAGGTGTATGCAGAGTAAGAAAGCAAATACCTTTTGTAGTAGTTTACCCTTGTCAAATGAAAAGAATATGCAGCAAACTAGTTCAACGATGTAGCCCCTGATCTGTGGCTCACAGCACAAGCACAGGAAGGATTAGTAGAGGCTTTTCTCACTGAGCCTTTCCCAGGAAAAGTGTCACTAGGGTATTACAGCGCCTACCTCACACACAGAGAAAACAGTTGTTGTTTTCACCATCTTGCAAGACAATCGTGGTGCTTTATTCTTTACCAGTTTGCCCCAAAATGTGCTGTTTGCCAAAGGCCTCCAGATGGGTTGAGCAGTATGGTCTAAGGGGCTGCAAATCTCTCACACCTCATTGTTATTGCAGAGTAAGATGTGTCTGACGGAGAGCAGACATAGTTATCCTTGGAGTATGGTGTCTGAGAAATCTCCTTTTTTGGACTAGGATCGGGTCTTCTCCTGACCCAGCAGCACAAGTTAGTGAAGACTGAAAAACAGAACAGCCAGGGCTTTTCCATGTAAAAGGCTTTCGACAAGGCTGTCTCCTTGTTTTCCTACTATTCTGGTGGGGCCTCAGAACAAAGTTAGTGACAGCTGCTTGTGTGCCAACCCTCATTTATGGGTAAACTGGTATTGTATCACTACATAAAATCTAAAAAGTGTTTTCTCCACAGCCCAAGAGCTCTGCTCCAGAGTTGTGTGAGCTTGCTCACGTTGGCCGCAGGGTAGCAGTCCATGATTGGAGTGCTGAAAAAGGAATGTCAGAATAATTCATTTTCAGAAAACGCAGATTAATCCAAAGCGAATCAAGTTCACGGAATTGAAATCTAGGTAGCAGATAAACTGATAGAAATTTCCGGTGGGATTCCAGTCTCTGTGGGAGGTTGCTGTACATTATAGCCATATATAAATGCCTTTTTTTTGTCAGAAAAGCACATAAAAAAGTGGGTTGAAAACAGTTTAAATAAAATAAGAAACATCTGTCTTCCTCCTAACCCTTTTTTGTGTAGGTTATTAGCCACTTCCCTCTGAAAACAAATTGCCATATTTTAATATTATTTTTTGTGTGTGTGTGTGTTTAATATGGAAAAGCACTGTCTAACTGCAAGCTGTTCTTGCATTTAGATTTTTTTGTGCATGATAGCAGCCTTTGGAGATAAAGAATGAAGGCAAGAAGATTACTCTTTAAGGATTATAACCACACTCTGGATCTCCAACTAGGTTACTTACAAAAGCTTTCTTCAGATTTCTTCTCCAGCTATATGCTTATTGACCATTTCACCTGCAGTTAAATTTTCCCCTTTAGCTGATGGTCGTCTTGGAACAGGTGGAAGATGTTGGTGGAACATGTCTGAAGGCAAATGAGAAAAGCAATGAGGCCAGTCCACTCTGGGCAGCTCCCCAAAAGAAGTATTACACACTTAATTTCATGCCTTAATTTGTGAGACCTTGTGATTTGACTGTTTGGAGTGGTAAAACTCAATAATTTGAAGTACAACAGGGTTTGCATTGTGTGGTATGGACTGTCCATGTTAGCTGTAAAGGGTATATAGCAGTGATATTATTTAGTGTCTTAATAGCATCTTTCTCTCAAAGCTTATTAGTCAGACTGTCTCCAGCTGTCTGTTTACTTAGGTGAATGTTACATCCACGTTAACTTTTGAAGCACAAACCTGCCTTGTATGTTTGTCAGGATTAGTTGCATATAATCTCACTTATTAGTTGGGAAACTGAGTCAGGAAGTTATTTATCCAAATGCTTGTAGCTGCTCCTCATCAGACATGGAAGTGGGTGCCTGGATCCCAGATCTTCTGTCCTAACCACTTGTCCATGCTGCATGTATGTTGTCACCTATAGGCAGCTTCTCTTCACCGAGATATTTGAGCTTTACTATGCTTCGGTGCCCTCTACTGCTCCGTTAAAATACTGCTGTCTCCGTGCTGTCGGAGAAGAATAGATAACTTTGTTGTACTTTTTTTCCTATGGGCTAGTTGGCCCAGTAGTTCCCCTGGTGAGAAGTTCCTAGCAATGATGAGTAGAGTAATGGACATAGGCTGTACTGAAAACTATCTTTTCTGAAGACATTTTTTTCACTTCTGAAGCTGTGACATGATTCAAACTGAAATCATGGGGTTTCCTTGTTTTATGGCAAAGGTAGATTTATATATATATACGTATATATAAATGTACAAGCAGTTCTTATTGCTGCGTTCTGGAGTTTCTGCACATAGGATTGAATATTCAGAAGTACACAGCTATTTCAGGTTCCACTGAAATTAGGAGCTATGAATTTTGATTTGGGAGCTTCTCAAAGTCAGCTATGAATTAAATTGTAGATTCTTAATCTTTTCCTGTGGTTTTTGTGGGGTTTGATTTTTTTGATGTGTCCTCCTTTCCTTGAAAGCTTTTTGCTTTATGCTGGGTACCTTGGTAGATCCACCCTCTGATTACTCCTGTTCTCTAAAAGAAGTCCTAAGTCTGTAAGCCACTGACCAACACTTTTGCTGCACTGAGGGCTTGTTACTGTATGGTTCAAGCTGCAGTGATCTTTTTGTTGCAGATCTCTCTATGGATGAAATTCCTTGCTGCAGTTTTAACTTCTTCAGTGGTTCTTTCTAGCTCTCAGAAATACCCTCAGTAAAATGTTACATTAGACTTGGTTTTCCATATTCTTAAGATATCCACAGAAGTTGAAAGATAAAGTATTATCACATGATGTTTTTTACCTTACGTATGTTCAGTTCATCCAGTTTACCTTTGCATCGAGCCAAGCAGTCATTCTTTGCATGAAAAATGTGCACCCAGTGTCCATTTGAATTTGTTGAATTTCAGCTTCTAATGACTGGTTCCAGTTACAGCTTTCTACAATTCATAGATATAAATAAGCTCCCAGTAACGGTTATTTGCTCATGGGAGGATATTTGGAATACTATAATCCTATGTTCTCCCTGTTTGTGAAGGTCCATAGGTGAGATATTGTCTGAGGCCTTAGGACATTTTTATTATCTTTTGGACCTTCAACTTTTCAACAATTTTTAAAAATATGGCAACCAAAATTGTGGAGGACATTTCAAAATCAATTTCACCATCTTTAAGTGCAGTTATAATTATTTTCTTATCATTACTGACTACTAAGTGATCATCTTATGGTTTTTTTATTTATTGATTAGTAATTGCACCTACTTTCTAATTCCCTTTGTTGATTCCGTTATGAGAGTTACTTGAAATCTGCTGCACATTTATGTTCATTTAGCATATGCATTATTGATTGTATAAATCTTGGTTTTGAAATTATGTGTGCCAGATGAAATGCCTTGCAAAAGCTGAACAGTTTAATAACTACGATTAACCTTCTCAGCCACACCTGGTATCACAGTGTGACATCAGGTTTATTTGACAGGACTGCCTCTCCACTGGTGTGCATAACAAAGTTTTCTTGGTTCTCTGCTTGTGCTCTTCTGTTTGTGAGAAGCACATGATTTCCCTTATCTGTATGGAACCATTACCTTGGCACAGAGAGCGAATGCAATTTATAATTCCATTTTTAAGATAGGCTGTCAGCAAATCCTGTCCTGACCACTCTTGAGAGTATCATATACAAAAAAATAATTGTTCCTAGATTTGTGATTGATGTAGCAGAGCTGATAAAAGTTACATTGTTTAAAAGTGTTTATAAATCACCCTGTCCATACATTCATTTCCTGTAATCTGTCATTATGGTTTCAAACATAATTGCGAGAGACACAAAACTGGCTTCGTAACACTCTGGAATGAGGTTTGCTTCCATTTGGTCTACGTTGAAAGGTGGCTCAAAGCAAAAATTATAATCCTGGAATACCATGTACGTTACACAGGATATCTTTACTCTGTGGTTTTGAATTACTGAAGGGCGTAGTCCGTCTTCTGAGTTTTTCCCCAAGCATTGCTGGGATTTATGCAGAGTAACTGGGCCAGTTACAGGGATTGCTTGGCAGAGAGGACCATGGGGTTTTTTTAAATACAATTCTTTTTCTCACTTGGGAGGTTAACGTTATGACAGGCTGGGTTTACAGTCAGTGTTGATCGGGGATTTTGGCTCTGTCCAACACGGGCTACTAGAGCGCTGTGTGGTATGATCACAGGAGCAGAGCTCTCTGCTCTGTTCATGAAGATACTTCCCAGTTTCTCAGCTAGGCCTAGAAGTTGAATGAGGGAGCAGTTATTGCAGCAAGAGTGTAATCTGAAGCACTCTCTTTGTGCACAGGCGTTTGCATTGTGAGGGATGGAAAAATAGCTTTGGAGAAGCAGCCTGAGTTTTACTACCTTTTAGTTCTTTGTCAAGCTCAGCCAGGAGCATGATGGAGGCAGTGGTTTACTCTGTTACATTGTGTCCCTACTCTAGTGGCTTGCTAAAATGGGAGAACAGGTAAAGCACAATCATCTTCTAAACTCTGTCACTCGGGTACCCCACATGACTGCTGGCGACATTACCGGCCTTCAAACTGCGCTGGTTTTCTTCCAGTTGAAGATTATTCCTTTAAAGAAGCAAGATAATGCACACAATATTGTTCTCTGAAGCTGCCACACATTCTTCCAGAAGTATTAACTGTCTACACATCCTATCCAATTTTTCTTAGTCACAAGTCTTCTTAAGAAATCCATCCTTTGCCCAGCTTCAACTTCATCAAGTTATATGAGCCTTCTATTCTGTATTGTGGACAAGGATCACTTTTGAATTCCATATTGTAAAAACAGGAAAGTGTTTTTTTTTTTGCTTTTTGCTTTTTTTAATTAGTACTCTTCCTTTCTCTGGATAAACTGTCAGCTCTCTCACTTTGTATAGAGTTTGTACTGACAGACCAAAGTCTTTTACTGACATCTGTGTCAGTTAAGTAAGATGCTTCATTACTGCAAACTTGTTTGTAAGGAGCAGATTTGAATGAGTTCATAACTGTAAATACAAAAAAATGTGGCATTTAAGAGACAGATGCAAAGTATCTGTTCTGGGAGATTTGATTATTAGCTTGTGTTCTGAATTAGGGTTTTGTGATATAATAAAAACCGTTAGCTGTGCAATTGAAAAGTGTCCCTTAAGTCCAACTCAGGATGTGCTTCTTTCTCCCTATCTGAAAAATTGGGAAGAAATAACATATTTGAGTTCCATCACTCAGTAAAGCAGAAAAAGTAATTTATATTGCTGCTGTTATAAGAGGTCAGAGTAGCTGCTCAGCCCATCCTTCTTTTCAGGAAATCAATTCTTTATTCCTGTTTTCCAAAAGAGAATTTATTAGATGCTTCAGTTGTTGTATTTGTGCATTGTATCAAAATATGGTTGGTGTGATGATACATTCTAATGCTCTTCTATTTGTCAATGCCTTTATTAGCATTTTATAGTTACAATTTTAGAAGAGATTTCCTTTTAAAACATGATCATTTTTACTATTAGCTGAGGAACTTTCTCTTACTTGAAGAAACTGCCAGTTAACATCTAAAGAGTTATCTACCAGCAAAGGTGTATTTTCCCTTAATGCATCTCTAGCTTAGATTTGTATTCATTTTGTGTTTGTGAGGAAACACTTGAGATCTGCTTTTAATTACTGGATAGGATTTACAAATCAGAAATGTAAACACAAACACACAGCTTTTTAATCATATGTAAGTCACCTTTCAAAAACTGTCAAGGAATCATATTTTTAGAAGCCTATTATTTGTGTAGACACAAGTAATGCAATAACTCTGTCAGTCTTTGAGGTTATGAACATGCTTACGATGAGAATATTCTTGGCATAAGTCAGGAGTATTATATAATAAGGAAACAATGTCTTTTTATACTTTTCTTCCAAAACATTCCCTAGTGAGAACTAGGCGAAAAAACCCCCATAGGATTGCCTATGAATAGATCTCCTTGCAACATGATAACTTCAGCCAAATTACACAAAGTAGATTTAAAATCCCTCTCATGTTTTCATAGCTATATTTTTAAAACCCTTTATTGGCATCTAATGTGAATTCTGATTGTATAACTATAAGACCCAGACCAACAATGCATAGATGTTTTAAACTGTCCCTCTAGCTGTATGGATGTATAAAAGGCAGGAGACCCAATTGTCAAAAGCAATAAACTCTTTGAATGAAATGAAATAAAAGCAGTGGGACTAATCCTGCTTTACCTGGTGCCCCAGAACATGCAGAGAAGTAGTGCTGAGGCTGAGGAAAATGTCTTTGGCTCAGTAGTGCTATGGGTCTGTGACTGTGTACAACACAGAAATAAAGCCTAACAAAAGGTCAGACCCTCTAATGCAGCCTTCAGAAAGGCCAGAGACCTGCTGTACCAAGAGGTGTCAGAAAGAGAGGGGGGGATTTGGCCTCTACAACAGTTCATATTTAGAAAATATGCGAGTGGGAGATGGTCACCCCTCTTCACTCCTTTTGCTTCCCCTGAGACTCTTGCAGCTCTTTGCAGCACAGAACACAGCCCAGCCTTCGATGTGGCCACCTACAAATACTGAGAACTGAGGTGAAGCAAAATGAAGATGAATGTGGATGTAGCAGCTGTTGTCTGTGTTAGTGATGCTTCCTAGTGTTTTAGGAGGAGTTTCTAAAGAAAGCTGTCAATCCATGGTGGCCAGGAGGATGAAAAAATATCTGTGCAATAGGTGGTATTTATAGTGCAAATGAGGATTTGAGAGTTAAGTTAATGATCTAAATCAGGCAGGAACAGTTCATCAGCAAGCTTAAAAGCCCCCAAAGAGAAGTAGTTTTTGGGTATGTGATATATCTGTCTCCAGACAGACCATCTGGGAGTAGGTATATATAGCCAGCCTCCACAAGACAATGGAATGGTCTTGAGTAATCCAAGCTGCTTTTCTATTAAATAGCAAACACAGAGTTGATTTGTGATAAAAGAGTAGAGCAAAACAGTAGTTAGAGATGATTTTTGAAGGATGATGCCTAATGTGGAAAGATATTGTGAAATAGTGTGTTCTGGGAGAGACTTCCCTCTTGCAGGCATAAACCAGGACACGTGTCTTGGAAATAACAGATAACTGAGAGATGGACCTTGTCTCCAAACAAAGTATGAGACATTCCAAGGTGTGTGGATTAAAATAGAGGTAGACATTTCCTTATTTTTACTTTCTGAATCTTGATTGCTTCTTTAGAGTAGCTGTATCATAGCTCTTCTTCTCTGCTCCTGTGGTGTCTGGTATAGATCAAACAGAAAATGGTTCTGGAAGAAACCATGGTCTGTACCTTGGCTCCGAGGCAGAATCAACTCCAAGTGAACTTTTCCTGATGGGTATTTGTCTAGCTTGTTTTGAAATGTATTTGTTGATCAGGATTGAAAAGCCTTCCCAACCCAGGATTTACTTATCACTGTAGTCCCTTATTGTTCAGTTATTCTTATCTGGCTGCTGCTCTGGCTTTGAGCACACAAAGGGGAAAAGAGAATGAGATCACAGGCCAAATTTATACTTGGACCATTAGCCATTTGTCATCTCTACAAAAGCTGAGAAGCTTGTTCTTTATTTTTCAACTCATGAGATGCTACTGAGATAATTTTTAACAGAGTTGAATGATGTGCATGGAAAAAACATGGAAGATGGTTACAGATGTAGTGCATCAGTAAGGGGAAAAAATTTGGGTGATCTCCCTTTGTGCTCAGCAACATAAATATGATATACTGATTATACTGTGTTCTTTGAGTAGGCTGATAAATGGTGAGCAAGATCTTTTCTCAAGGAAAAAAAAAGCCTCCTTTGAGGATCTGTTTTCAGAAGAGAAGTAAGTTATGCCATAAAATGTGGAAAACTGAAAAGTGTTTGGAATCTGACAGTGGGTAAACTAGTTTAAATCTGTTAGCTGTGTGTGATGGACTGCATAGCTCATTGATCCCCTAGAACTCTGGAAAGTTTCACTTAATTAATATAGCTTTACATATTTCAGTGGAAAAAAAGGTGTGTAAACAATCAGGAATTAGTTTCAGGCTTTCAAAATAAATTTGTATATGGAATACAGGAAAAGACATAAAAAATATATCTTTCTTTCATGCCAAAAAAAGGAACTTTGCTATATTAAAGACGTTGAAAAAAAAACAACAAACATTTAAAATGTATGTGTGGTGGGGAAAAAAAGATGGTGTTCTTAAGTGGATCTTTTTTGAGGGTTTTTGAAGAAGCATAGCTCTGGAGTCTGAGCAAATACCTGCTCCATAGCCAGAACACTGATAAAGGGAGATTGGTAAAAGAAATAAAGTTGAGAGAAGTATGTAGGAGATTTTTCCCCTCTTCTTTGATCTTTATCTGCCCATATGTGTAAGAAATCACATCCACATCTGTAGTTTGGCTGTAGCTGACATGGAATTCGAGGGGGTCTTATAGGTCCTGTACAAAACCCAACAAAGTGAGTGAGATACTTTCCATCAATTTCAATGGCTTTTAAATCAAGCTTTATTCAGTAAGTGCCTGACAGTGATATTTTGGTTATCTTTCATTTACTAGAGTATAAGGAAGAATTAAAAACAAGGAGCTTTGTTGGTTAATTTATTTACAGAAAAATTCCTTAAGTCCAAATGCTAATATCCCTTTTAAAATAATAAAAACCCCAAAAAACCAAAACACACCACAAAAAACCCTAAAAACTCCTCCCTTCTCCAAATCCTTCAAATACAGGCAACCAGGGAATTTTATAAATAGATATTCTTACCTTTACTGCAAAAAATTCGTGCGGAAGTCCTATCTTGGAATAAGCTATTCATTAGTTGGCTTGGCAGAAGGAACACAATCCAAATGAATGAGCTGCCAAGAGTATTTTTAGTGGTTTTATATGTTGCCCATTCAAATCTTGGAAAATTTCTTTAGAAAATTGGACAAACTGACCACTCATTTTTATGGGCTTTCACAAGATCTAAAAGTGAAAAACAACTATTTTATTTAGCATCTGTTAATGGAGGTTTCAGGCTACAGAACTTGAGAAAGTACTGCTGGGAAGCTAATACAATAACCATAAAATACTGGACTGATAATAGGAAACACTGGCACTGAACAGATATGGAAAGAGTCATGCTAATATTCCATATCCAGGCCTGTGACCCTGTGCCGAGTGCTGAAGATACTGTAGGGAAACACACACAGTAGTAGAGATCTGGAATGAAATCAGAATCAAACTCAAGATAGATGAAATTGTCTTTTTCTCCCATGAATACTATTAGTTGGATAATTCTCTCTTTGGAGAATTAAAAACCAGGAACTTGGACACAGAAGAGAAAGCAAGTTGTGCTAACATTTTTCCAAATGGAGAAATATGTCCTTACCCCCCATATGTAATTAAGCCCTCATCTTCCTTTTTTTGAAGTCAGTGGCTTTTTCTTTTTCTGTTGCTTCTTGGAGAGTTGGATCTAGACCTGTGCTGCCATTGTAACTGTTCCCTTGACAGGTTTTTTTTCTCCCCAGGCTGGAAGCTAGAAAATCAATAAAAGGAAAACTATTCACCAGATATCAAATGAGTTTCAGTGGATTATATTTTATTTGACTCAAAGTGGAAAGGAATGACAAGAGAATATTACATTTTTAATCCCACATAAAATACATTTCTGGGAAACTGTTCTCTGCACATGAAGCTTTTTTTTTTTCTCAGCAACTCTGTCTTTTTTTAACCTGTACAAAAGTTATATCCAAAATCTGCCCTCAGAAGATGTTTTGGCATGCAACTTCTGCATATTGAGATCATCTGCAAGATGAGATATAGGCAGGACATTTTAATTTTTTGTTTTTAAATTATCTAAAAAAAAAAAACTTCCTGAAGACTTTGAGTGTGTTTTGCTTTTGGAGAGGGAACAGAGCTGGAGGAAGCTTGAGATGACAGAATTGGTACAATCTTTTGACTATGAATAACCAGTGATCAAACAAAAGTTACATGCATGGCAGAGCAAAAGCAGCTTGAGGACACACTTCACCAGTGCAGGTGTCCCCTGTGGAACGTTCCCAACATCTCCAAGTGAGGCTGCCCTTGTGTAAAGAGACCCCTTCCAAACAATGAATGAAACTGTTCTTCAAGGGCAGGAAATCAGCTGGAACCAGTGGAGCTGAGCAAACTTAGATATTAAATTTGTCTCTAAGTTAAGCTTGAGTAATAAAAAAGAAACACTAAAATTGTATTTTGATTTTGGATCAGTTGTACCATTGCTTAACATCACCCACAGATCAGCTTGTGGTCAAGGAGGCAAAAACTATTTTCTCTGAGAAGAAAACTCATCTAGTTAAATTTGATTTATGCCACAGTAAAGAGGCAGTATAGTCAGGCTGACAAATTTTAGAGTTTCTTTGGGCAGAATTAATTTCAGTCAGACTGCTTCTCAGTTATAGGCTTAATAAGTCTTCTCCTTTGATGTATTTAAGATGGCTCTACACCAAGTGATATCTACATTAAAAATCAGGGGTAAGAAATATATTAACATGAAATAATTCCTTTGAAATTCAAAATTTATAAATGTAGTTGTTCTACATTTATAAAAATACAAATTAGGATTCTCATACTTGCTGTCAGCTAACAATGTGGATTTAATATTTTTGCTTTTGACATTTGTCCTGTTGCCAGGCTGTATCTGCTTATGATCTGTGATCTGCTTTGCATTACTTTTACAGAAATATTACCATTAAAAGTGCTACATGTAATATTAAATAGCAGGGTGAGTCAGGAGGCACGAGTCGAATCACTTGTTCACAAATGAGGAGTTTGAATGCCTCATCTCAGTGAGAGGGTATAAATACCTATAACCAAATCATCAGTCTGGCACTAGGAATAATCTTGGCACAAAACTGAGGCAGGCAAGAGTGCAATATCCCAATATCCAGGGTTATGAATATTGCAGATTATGGATAGACAAAATGCACAAGAAAGACTTTCCTATGCTGGCTGCTCTTGCCACAGTTTATTCTTCTGACAGTATTTCCCCTATAAACTCCTTTTATTCATAGGTTTGGCAGTTAGCCATAAAATTTTGCTTCTAACTGGAACTTGGCAGACAGTGTCTCAAGTCAGGAAAATTATTTTAAACAAATTTTCAAAATATATGTATTAAGGCTCTTTTAAATGTTAGAGGTACAGTAATTTTTTTCTGAGAAAAAGGATTGATTTCAGTGGGATTTTTTCACTTTAAATTCTTGAAACAGTTTCTTAAAAAGGGAAAAAAGATTGTTGTAACCAATTAGCGGGAAGATGACTTTTCTTTCAAAAGCATGTGTATGAAGGTACTGTACGTGTGTGTCAATGACTGGTGTATTTTGAAATGATGGCTTTTAGAGTATTGCTTTAAATTAAATATGTAATGTATCATTGTGACAGGACAAAGCTTGTCTATGACGTTATAAACTGTGAGGAAAACAGTATGCAATATATATGTAGTTTTAAATGCCCATATTCCCTCTTTATTTACTTTTCCATAACCTGTCTGTAGGTTTTGTACACGGGATTCTTGGAAAATCAACCCTTTAACAAGTTCAGTGCAATGCAGTAATTAATGAAGTTGTGGGAACAAGTGGATCTGTTGGATGGTGAGAGTGTATTCCAATTGTGTGTGCATGTCGTGAGCAGAGGAGCCTCTCTCATCCCTCAGGGTTTGCAGGGGTAATGTGGACAAGTACCAGCTGGACAACCACAAAGCATCAGGAGCAAAGTTTGATGGTGATTGTGGTAACAGCTCCTGGCTTTGTGTCAGGGTCTGCTCTACATGTTCTTACAGCTTACCTTTAGGCTGGGAAACAAGAAGTCCCCCCCGTGCTCCCCCCTGCCACTTTTCTCCTATAGTAAACTGTAAGTTTGCTGCCTTTTTGGTTAATTTTAATCTAGAGATTCAGCAATTGGTAGCATTCCTGCTGTAGCTCTCCTCACCCTGGAACGACTCCCTCAATTACTGTCAAGGGGGTCTCCATCAAATGAACACATCAAGAAGGATATGAGGAGTTCTAAAGTGGCACAGGTACTTTATCAAGAGGAGATGAGTCTGTGATAGGTACCTGACTCTTAGGAGAAATTATTAGGGTTTCTTTTTGGTTCGTATTGGTTTTTTACATGGGAAGCATGATTTAAAAGCATTAAAAAATGCATAATATCTGAAGTATGATTAAAATTTCATATGGCATCAGAATATGGGAAAAAAACCCTGAAAAATTACCTTAACAGGAAAGGTTTTGTATATTTGACAGTGGCACCAATGTGCCACTGTATGATCTTTGAAAGCTGATGGAATCTGCTGCTTTCCCAGGCATAATGCTCATCCTTTCATCTGTGTTACTCCTCTCTTTCCACTGCATGTACTGAAGTGATGCAGTTTTCAACTTTTGAAACCAGTTTTAAAAATTGCATGGTAAAGCATTTAAAAGCACCTTTATTTGGATGTTTGCAAATAATAGATTTAATAAGTTAATTCAAAAAAAATAATACCAGATATATTTCCCAGAAATTGGAATCTCCTTTTCTATTATGCACCTGAGGAATTCTGCACATTGGACTCTGGCTGACCCATCACACTGTTTGTGCTGGATGAGGAACATGTGGTGTGTCGTGTGAAGGTGGAAAAATCCAGTGTGTCCAGGTGCAAATTTTGAATATGCATTCACTAAAGCTTTCATGAATTCTTACTACTTTTATGGACTCCTGGAAATATATGGAATGTTGTTAATGCAAATTTATAAGTAGGCCCAGAGATAATTAACATATCAAAATGTCTTGAACATTGTCTTCCCCTTCACACTCTGTACCTGCTGTGGATACCCATAGTAGAAAGGACAGTGTTTATAGTTGAAAAACAGGTGGAAGAGCTCTATAAGAGGCAAGAAAATCTGCCTTTGGGCACTGAGATATAATTCTCAGCTGTGCTACTCTCGCAATGCACTTCATCCTCTTCTTCCTGAGGTCAAATTCTCATCTGTAAAATGGACATAATGCATAACCTTAAAAGCTGCAAAGAAGTAGTTTGACTGCTTATTGCATTTTCAATGTGAAAATGTTCTCATTATGTCTATGCCAAATTTTCTTTGCACAACCAAATGCAAGGACTGAGTATTTAAATACCATATACTGTAGAATATTTTCTAATTGATTATAATTTTTAAATTATTTTCATACATAGTAGTTTATAACTTTTAAATTGTTCTGTGGGAATGTTAATATAATCAATGATATTTTAAAAAGGAATATCATATTTCTAATAAACTTTTTAAAGCATCCCATTCCTTCTTTTTTGCTTATTTTAAAATTCTGCCTTTATCTGTCTTCCAAGCCCAGGCAAGTGTTTGCCTCAGGCTGGCTACTGAGAAGGTGGGCAGTGTGCTACACTTTATATTGCTTTCCTGGTTATGTTTCCTTTCAGAACTTCTGTGTTTTGCAAGGTCTGTGGCTTTTGAGCTGTTTACCAACTACACATGCAAATCTTCAAGTTTTAATTCTCCAGGCCACTTAGAAATGGAGGGAATTGGAGTGATGCTAAGCATTTCTCAGTGGAGTTTCCATTTCAGATGTGGCAGATTCAGAGGAATGGATATGTATTGAGAGTTCAAATTTATATATTTCCATCTACATATTCACATGTACTTTTAAATCTTGGAAGACAATGAAATACTGGAAATTCAGGGAGAAGTTTTTCATATTCTTGATCCTGGTCAACTGTCCTGGATGGCTGGACCTAAAAGCATTAAAGACTTGGACTGCCTGCCTGCCTGAATATCAGCAAAATTAATCAGTAGTCTTCCTCCCTATTCTCAGGACCTAATATCTTCTCTGTGTTCTAATACAGGAGAATGTGGAATAGTATTTGCCACTGCAGATAAGGCAGAAACAGGGCTCACATGGCTCTAGTTGGGCAAGCATGAATGAAGACCTGGGCAGCTAAGTCTGGATTTTCGGGTGCACTGCCCATGATGTAATGCATCAGTATTTGCAGGACATGCTTATCAGGGTTTTAAAAAGGGTTTCTCTCTTTGCTAGACATTTTTCTGGAAAATACTAATTTATGGAGAATCATCCAAGAAAACAAAACAGTTTCCTGTTATTCAGAGGAGAGGACAGAAACAAGTGCTTCTCTTGTCAGAGTCAGCAATGGGATAAAAATATACCCTGGAACTCTGGTGCAAGTCTTCAAAACCTGTCAGCAGTGAGTAAAACAGAATTTGTGTGGAGTTTTTGTAAACTCATCTGAATAATGTAATTAACTCAGAAATTGAAAAATAACAATTATGTTTTAAGTACTTCAAGGCTGATTCCTTTTACCAGGAAGATATAGGTGTCCTCAGCTGTTGTTAGATGCAGAATAACTGGAGGAGTCAGGTTTACTAATGCAGTTGCTTTCTGCTTGGAGTAGTGAGGGTGGGAACCCACGATTCCCTTCTCCATGCCCACAAATTCCATGTTTCCTCTGTTACTGCTCACAAAGAAGGAAGGAGGTGATACAGACTCTTTTCAGTGCCAAAAGCCTGAACTAGCTCATAGGTGCCAAACAGCCAAGCAACATTTCATCCCCTCCTGGATGCCAGAAGCCTCAACTATCCCAGCTCCACCTGCCAAAACCTCCAGCTCTGTCCTGACTCCTGCAGTGCAGGCCTGTGTTGTCAATATGAAATTTTGCAACACACTGACAATGGAAAAATCTGGATGCAGTATAATAGTTAAAAACATGCCGAGATTTGCTTTTAGTTTAGTATGAAAATGAATTACACTGTAAATATTTCCTGTGTTTGACACTTGGGCATGCTTCATTTTCCAAAACTTGAATTTATTCAAAACTTCTGTAGAATGGAAATATGCTGCAGAATTCAACACCAAGCACTCTGAATACATCTGAGCCCCCATATCTATTTTTTTCTGTAGCTGAACAAGTCCATCATTTGCCTTTTGACTAATTTCTTTCTGGTGATTTGCCTTATTGCTGAGATTTACCAACTTAGATTTCTGAAATGTTGTTATGGGGCACAGGTTCCATTTTGCAGCCAGTTTGTAGTGTGTGAACACCCCTACACAGTGGCAAGGAACAGTTAATGTGGCTGAAATAATGTTAGTAATTTCAAAATTAATTACTGCTAAACATCTGCTTAAAATAGTTGCGTTTACTCCCAGGTGTTTTTTATCAATAACAGTGCATTATTTTTTCTCCAGGATTTTTTAATTCCAGATAGGTCCTTTTTAACATACAGAATAATATATAATTTACTTTGTTACGGATAAGTAAAAGATTTATTAAACTGAATGACACATACAGTGCACAATTAGGTAATACATTATGAACTCAGCAATAGTAGAAATATATCAGGAAATGTCCTGAAATCTCTTGTAATGAAACAAGGAGAAGTTTTTAAGCTAAAACCAGGCAATGCAAAATCTCATTAATTCTTATTTGTCCGGAAATATGTTTTGACTGTTCTTCTATTTAGTTGCTGCCATGACTGAAATAGCTTTTCCTAAACCTGTAACCTGCATTCTACACCTTACTTAAATTGTACAAAATTGAGGTGTAAATCATTTTTGTATGTGACCTTAGCAGTGAAAGAGATTTCTAGTACAGTTTGTCAAAAAACTCTAGACATAACAGCCAGAGTTAAAAGTGAAGGATACAGTTCTGAGGCTCAATAGCATATTCAGTGATTATCTGCAGGTAAATACTTGTTCTTGCAGTTACGCACCCTGCTCATGGATACAGTCAACAGTGCAATTTGATACCTCTTCCACCAAGTGTAGTGTCTGGAAAGAAGAATCTGGGAAATGCATCACAGAGCTACTCAGGCAGGATGTTTTCCCTTCAGTGCCATAATTCCTTGTGCTACCTCTCTTTGGAGTCGTTGTAGGTATGAGGAGAAACAAATGGCACAGTGCAGTGCATGAAAATTAGTGAAGAGCAACATAACCTTATGTTTTGGAAGACTCCAAAGTCAGGATAGTGTTAATAGTATTTATGGGTTGTGAGAGTGGGAAGAAGCAACAAAAAGGAAATGCTTCACCTCTGTTCAAAAATACCATCAAGGATGAAATTTACTCCTGGGAGAAGGGCCAGTACTGAACTTTGAGCATTGCTTAATTTGGGCCTTTAGCAGTACTGAAGTTGTGTTTATACCCTTCAATAGGCTCTTTCCTTTGGATGAGTTTAATCTTAAGAATCTAAATCCTGTACAGAGAAATTTAGTTAAAGCAATGTGTTGTTAAATAGCAATATGCTATAGCTGTGCCAATGTAACTCCTTTTGGGGATTCTCTTTTGGAGTTTGGCATCCTTTTGTGAATTAATATAAATCACTTTGATAAGAAGTCATGAGAAAAAGCAAAGCACACTTACCCAGAGAGTAAGTGTGCACTGACACTGGCATAGTAGCAGATGTGTTGGTAAATATTCTTGCATATCCAAGTCCTTATTTGTAATGACAAAGTCTTATTTTGTGATACACATCACTCTAACCTTTTTGAACAGAGCACTTTGTATATCCCTCCAGCCCGAGGCATGATCTGCATCACATTGGTATATCTACTGCCCAGAGGTTGCTTTAAATCTCTTCTAGAACCTGACAGAACTGGGCACCCTGCTCTGGGGAAGTTCTCAGGAGCGTGTCACAGAGCAGGACTGGTGTTGTGATATGTACAAAGCAGGGGGACTGTCACTTGGGGACTCTTGCAGATAAATCTCTGTGTTGGATCTGTAAGTTTTTTTCATTACACACACTGTTGCAATAATTACCATGTGTCACATGCTGTGTGCTTGCCTTATGTTTGTATTTAAAGCAAAAATGTATGCTAAAAACTCTGCAAAACAAACATTTAAGGTATCTGAGCGTGTCTGTTGAGAAGCTGAATCTTTGTTACACTGAATGCTAAACATTTACATATCCAAGCCTTATGTAATGGATGTCTGAATAATAATAAAACTGCATAAACTGACCTTAGTTCTCTGGCACCACTTCTCCTTTGAAGTCTGCATGACCAAATTCAAGACAATTATGTCATCCTTCATAACAGCCAAACAAAAGTTTGGCCAAATAATTTTTTTTTCTCCATTTAACAGCACTGTGTTTGATTTTTGTAATGTGTGTCAATGTAGCTGTTGTTATTTACTGGCTGTTACAAGTGACAGTAAAAATCCCCTTGTTTTCGATTAATGATCAGCCCTGGTAACATCTGGATTTCATTTATTTTACCTCAGTGCCCACTTCTGCTATACTTGGTTACTTTTAGTAGTACACTGCAAGGCAAGTACGGCCTGAAAACACACTCACATAAATAATTTGCAGAATGTGGTGTTACAGTATGTACCCATATGTGGCAGAAGCAAAAACAGAGCCCTGGACAGAAGGCAAACTGGCACTAACACTTTCCCCTCTGTCCAAATCTACCAGTGCCACACTTCAGTAAAGTTCTCTGTGGACAAGGCTGTCTCTGTCAGTACAGGGTTGTCAGCAGAGACTCAGATTGCACATTACTGGGCCTCAGAACTTGAGGAAACCTTGGCAGGCTGTCATCTCAGTCTTTGAGGCTCTGTCTGTGTCACCAAGTGCTTCAAAACTTGGAGTTTATTTTCCCCTACCCCCTGATTCAAGTGATCCTTGCCCAGGTCCCTGTGTAGTGTTGTAACTTTTTTTGCTTTCAGAATGGATTACAGATTAGGATGAAATATTTTGAATCTACGTTTATCATATAAACTGGATTAATTTCTACAGAAAACCTTGTATAGGTTTTAGCTATTGCTATGTTTGCATATAACCCTGTGTTGGCATGTGGTACAACTCCCACTAGCAGAGCTGGATCCAATGGAAGTGTGCTGCCTCTTCCCATCTAGTTCTACGAAAAGAGCAGCAAACCATCTAGGTTGTGTTTCTAGCTGGTTTAAGTTATTTTGTCTGCGTTCACTACAGCACTTGTGGCTTCATCTTTACATGGTGGCTGCCTGTGCACATCCACACACACCTTTATGTTGGTTTATACTGGTAGATGCTTTCACAGCAAATATGCAAAATGCACGTGTTGCACTTCTTCTGTTGCAAAATAAAAACACTAACGGAAAAGCACTATTCTGATATGGTTCAAAGCTTCACTGCTGACCCATATCAGAACTATGACTGAAGACAATAAAGCCATGACAAACTGAAGTTAAGAAGCAAACCGTGAATGCAGTCCTGACGTACAATAATACTCTTTTGTGTCCAGTTGCAATTAGCTCTCAACTTAATTTCTAAATGACTTCCAAAGTTTTGTTGGTTTAAATCATGGTGTTGATGATATTTTTTTTTTATTTTACTTCAATTTGGTACCATGGTGTAGACAAATGTAATATGTAGAGTTTATGAAACCAGACAGCTAGTAAATCAGTATTATTTTGCTAGTAAATTACTAAGCCAGTGCAAGCTGCTTTTAACTCTTTCCCATGGGACAAATAGCTTGATCTAGCTGGAGTTTAAATCAACACTGTGGGCACTGAATTAGTCAATGATTCTGAAGAAGGCTTTGTTGGCATAAAGTTCTGCTTTGATCATCATAGTATTTACGGCTTTTTAATTAGATACAGTTCAGAACAATGGCTTTTTTCAAAGCAGTTTGGGAAGTGAACAATTGGACTTTGTTTAAGGCTTTAGATGACATTCTGTCTGTTAATATCATGTGGCTGGTTTTAATACAATGATGAAGTTAGGATTATTTTAGGCATTGTCACTGCTTTGTCAAAAGAAACTAGCTATTTTGAAAAAGAGTGGCATGTATTGCTTTTTTAATATAATAAGTTTAATCATTTCTCAACATATTAAAACACAACTGTTTGCCTTGGGCTTGCAGAAGACAAACTAATTTTGCACCCATAAATTTGAAACATGTGGTTCTTGCTCATCTTGACTTATTTTCATGTGCTGAGTGACTTGTTGGGGAGTGCTGAACTCTTTTTGTTCAAAATTGAAGGCAGTTGTTCCATTTTCAGTGTCAGACATTTCAGAGTTGGCTTCTGATATAAAGTAACCCCAGCACCGGTGTGAAAATTCCTCAGAGATCTTGGCAGAGCTGGGCTTGATCATTTTTGGAATAGTAGATTGGCCTAAGTTCGCTTTTAAAGCTTTACAGTAAGTGTTTGTAAAATTGGTAAACTTATGAGAGTAAGAAAGTTAAGGAGCCACCGAAGCATTTAGACCAGCTTCTGCAATTCAGTGTTCAAATGGAGATGCTTATTGTCAAACTAGCAACTTTTTTCTTTTTTTCAACAAGCTGACCACTGATTTCAATGAGAATAAAAAATTGGCTGTAAATAGTTATTTCATTAAAGCTTGGATTAGATCTTCGTGTTCTCTCATTTGCAATGCTTTTGGGGCAGAGTAAATATTGGTCAGTGTTCTCAGTCACCTGAGACAAATGACTCACTGCCTCACTTTTATCCACAATTTGACTTTGATAATGATGCCAAAAACCATTACTTTATGTTAGTGGTAGCTTTATGTGCAAACTCTGCCCACAGTGGTTAGAGAACTGGATGTAATATAGGATTCTGAAAATCTTAATTTCTTTATAACAGACCCATCATATGCTTGACACCTCTCAAAGAATCAGTGCTTGACATTTTGGTATAAAATCTACACATACTTTTTCAAAAGAGAAATTGTAAAGGTTGCAGGGACAGAGGAATGAATGTAGGGTGTAACTGGAACAACTGCTGTACAGTTGTAGTGTAATCAAAGAAATCTTGGGGAACTCCTGAATCTTGGCTTTTTTTATATTTTGTTCATGAAGAAAATCATAAACCAAAAATGTTGTGTTAAAGCAGGACATTATTACATAATTTGATGTATGTTACTTTTTTGGTATTGAGCTATTGTGTGAAGCTACCATGTTCTAGAATGTGTTGAGAATTTCCTCTGAGAAATGTCGGTTTTCTTAAACAGTGTACATTGCAAATGAAAAAAGACATTTTTATGGGGTCAAGCAGAATTTTGGGCTTTGTCACAAATCTTCTATTTTTATATCTATGGTGCCTGGTATGAATGCTTTTGAAGCCTCTGTAAGTGAGCTTAAGCATCAATCAGTGTTTAATTGCTGTAGCCCAATAATCTCTAAACCTTTTTCCCTGATCTCTTGCAACTTAACAGCACTTTTTGTAATGAGGTTTTATTCTTGGTTTGCTTCCCTGATTGTAATTCTGGGCATACACTTTACAAAAGATTTGAGGGGCTTAGGTTCTGTCTTACTGCTGAGAGCAGGTACACCTGAGGAGACAGAGAGACTTCAGTCCTGGATACAAAATTCGTTTGGTCAGGATTTTGGGAAGTCCAGCAGCCTGCTCAGAACGTGGTGCCTGGTCTGCCTGCTTGAGATCAGTTGGGTGGTTCCTACACAGCATGTTGGACATCCAGAGGTTGGGAATGGCAGTGTGTTCAGGCACAGCAGCTCTTTGGCAGAAGTCAACTCACCAAAAACACTGTATCTTCAAACACTCTGCTTTTTCCCCATGCAATTATTATATATTAAAATAGTAAATTTTAAATACTGTAAATAAGCAGCAAAGGAATTTAATTACTACTGTTAATGCCAAGCAGTAAAACAAATACCGAATATTTTTTTTTTCTTCTTTCCATCTTCCTTTTGTTTTTCTTCAGAACTCCAGAACTACCCGCTCAGATGAAGACAAGGAAGGTGCCTGGGATGCCTGGGGTGCCTGGAGTGATTGCTCACGGACCTGTGGAGGGGGAGCCTCCTACTCCCTGAGGAGATGTTTAAATGGCAGGTAAGCCACATGCTTATGTGTATATATATTTATTCTCCTGCAGCTCTACCAGATTTCCCAATCCTCTGCTGGTCACTTCTCTTTCTGAAACCAAGTGCTGTGTACAGATAGATCAAGTATTTAAAAAATACTGGTTTTAATATATGTTTGTAGTAGATAAATAGCTTAGGCTTCAACTGTTATAGAACTTAAACATGTTACCAAATGTGTTTGTGGAATAGCAGGAGTGGTTTATTTAGTACAGTCAGCATAGAAAGGAGTCCCCATCACTGTAAATAAAGCAAATGGTGAGTTACTTGCATACATATTTACCTCAGTAGTAAAGCTGGACGAAAGCAGGACTTGTTGCTACAGTGCTAAAAGTAAGAGTAATGCAGTAGGCCTGTAGTCAGGCAGGAAGAGATCCAACCAACTTAGAGGCATCTCTGCTGGCACCCATAATTGCTTGTTTTGCTTGAATTATTCTTAAACATTTTTAAAACTGCTGATTATGTTTAAAGTTCTATTTCATTGAGATTTTTTTAGGTTAAATGCAGCATCAACCAGAAATTCAGATTTTCTTCAAGGCTTGTAGTATGTGATGTGCTATTTAAGTGCAAACTGTATGAAATACAGAGCTAAAGATGATTGATTAAAGCACTGCCTGTTTCTTTTAGTGCAAAATGCACAAAGATCTTTGAGAAAGTAATAGTTCCAGCAAGAAACCTCAATATTCTACCAGTGTGTTAGGGACTGTGAAATGAGGTCAATAAATTCTAGCAGTATAAATTCCACTGTGGTTTTATTAATATTTTTAATGTGTTCCCATGTGAAAAACATGTGTTTTCCATACCTTGACAAATATATAGTTTAAAAGTTTTTTTTCTGTGTTTGATTGTAGCAATTTCCAGGAAATGCACAATTGTGAAACAAAGTTTTCACATTTGTATGTATCATAAATGTTTTTAACTTGCATGCTGTCACAATCAGTCTTGCAAAAGATAGGAAATTTGAGACTTGTAATATCTTGAGTTTGAAGAGTTGTACCTTCAGCTGAGCTGGTTGAATTCTTGCTCGAGGCATCCATTGGTTTTTCCTTTTCAAATACTATTTTTTAATCCCTCTTACATATTATAGAAAAAAAATTAATATTTGTAATTGCTTTTCATGCAAGATGTGGAAAATTTAGTCCTAGAGCTGAAAAATTACCAGCTATACGTTCTCACATTCTTTAATGTAAGGCAGGTCTTTCTGGTATGAAGGGATTATTCCAAAACACTATTCCTGATTTTAAAGACATCACTAATTATAATTTATTGTCCAGTCATTTGAAATATGTTTCCAGTTCTTTCAAGGGCTTGATTTTGCCAGTCTTGAGATGAGGAATATCTTACACTGTGCAAAGTGCTCATTCCTTATTGAGAAGTTTGGCAGAGTGTGTCCCTAAAAAAAGTGTGAAACCCAACCCCCCTATATTTATGAGACCATAATAAATAACCATGACTCTATTATGTGCCTGTTATTTCAGCTATTAACAACAGACTGAGGATCTGAATTGCCTGGATTTCAGGATTCACAAGCATTGGGCATCTTAGAAATGCATGCAGTCCATGATAATTATATTTAATTTAAAATTATTAATTAGATGTTCTGTTTTCCTTTTCTTTCTATGTTACACCCCATTTATTGTAAATAACTTTGCTGCAATCAGCACAGATCAGCTTAGAGATGCCTTGTGAAATCTTTTTCCCAAAATAAATGTGTTTTTCATAAGGTTTGCAGTAAATTGGGCTTACAGGGAAAGTCACACGTTCTTTGCTGAAGAGAGACAGCAGTGTAACCTGTTGAATCCCCAGACCCCCTTTTGTATTTAAACTTTGTATTTTGAGCTCAAATTATGGTAGGGCAGTAGCAATAAAAGTCTAATTTTCAAGAGAATAACTAGTTGTAAAACAGGGTTCTGTTTGGCTATTATACAGTGTAACCATTTTTACTCTGTCTTTTAGGAACTGTGAAGGTCGGAATATTCGATACAAAACCTGCAGTAGTAATGTGAGTCTGGCCTTTAATCCTATTTTACTTATTCAAACAATGTGTTAAAGTTTAAGAAATGCTGCTTCTTATTTAAAACCTTATGGTGCATAATTTTCTTTCCATCATTATTACAATTTTTAAACATTTCAGTCTGCATGACACCATGAGGTCTCAGACTTCCCAAATGGACATTTTCTTTTGAAATTGCAATGCCAGTTGTGATTTAGGGTGTTTCATATCACTTATTGGGAGAGTTACACATTTTGGAGGATTAACAAATCAGTTCTCATCTTAAACTAGCAAGTGCTTTTCCTGGGGGTGCTGTCTTTTAGATGAAGCATTAAACTGAGCTCTGGATCGTTGGTGATCATTAATGGTATGGTGGCACTCTTTGTGTCAGCAAAGAGGTTAATTGCCTAGATCCCTTTCAGATCTTAAATAGCATAATTAGTCCTTATATTCCCTCTAACACTCCACTCCTCAGTATTGGATGACTTTTACACCACAGCCACAGTTTCTGCTGGCAGAAGCTAGTGGAAGTGATTAATGAATCAGACCCAGTGCATGCAGAAATCATATTCTAGAGGCAAACCTTGTTCCTTGCCCTTTCAGAAGAAAAGGCTCAGCAGCTGGGTGCACAGTGGCTCGAGCTCATGAATAAAAATGCTACCTGCAAAAAATACCACGATCTTTAAAAGCTGCATGATGAGCTAAATTGCAGCCAGTCAGGATGTAAGCAGTGGACAGACTGCCCCTGTAAAATCTATTTGCTGCATTGCTTCACTAAATATCTAGTTGTAGGCACTGTATGCAGTAATGTACCTCTGCCTGCCGGCTCCTGTGCACCACAGCTTCCTGCAATAATGCAAACAGGTCATCAGAGTGCACCTTGGTCCTTCAGCAAAAGGACTGTAGAACTACCCAGTGTACAGAAAAGGGAAGATGGTGACATCAATTTAGGCATATTTTCTGCCCCAAATCTGCATATTTAAGCAGAGATTACATACTTTTAATGCATTTGTGGACACTCTTTATTTTAAGGTTTGTGCAGTAAAACTGATGGAAATGAAGGCCCTTTATGCTTCAGCATAGGGAAAATTAAGATGATTTCCATATCCTCTGTGAACTCCCAGGGAGTTTATCTGAAGTCACTGGAGCCTGTTTTTTAACTTTAGGACTTATTTTAAAGTGATAAGTGGCAGACGTCTTGTATGTGAATCTGTTTGAATTTATGATGATTCAAATGTTAATTTCCAGACAGGAAACTGCCTTTTACAGTTCTGCTTTTGGGGCATGTCTGAAAGGGATCAGGTTTCCATTTCAGTTCAGATACAGTCAGAGTCTCTCAGGAATGGTTTTTCCTAGATTACAGGTCAGATAATGAAGAACTGCCAAAAAAAAGGTATACTTAATGAGATTTCCACTGTTAATAGAGTTGATCTTTGAGGTTGGCGTCACTGAATTCAAACCCGGTCTTAGATCTGACTTAACCTTGAAACAGGGCCTTACACCTAATGTAAACCTGTGACTACTAGGCCAGTTTAGTTTCAAATTATATAATTTTCCCCAAAGCATTATTCCTAATGAGCGCTTCTCACTTTAGGAGTAAAATTTTAGTTTGAAAATTAAGAGTTTATACTAGCTTCTTTCCATATTAGTAGGTATTACTGGTAACCACATGAGACATTCAGTATAAATACACGGTGTAAAGCTGTCTGCAAATGTAATTTTGCTACATGATACATTACACCACTAACATCTATATTGGGGAGTACAAATGAAGCACAGCTTAATATGTGTGTCATTCTAATGAAAAGAACAAGAATCATTTTACCAGAAAATTGGTTTCATCTGGATTTGTAATAGAATAGTAGTAAGTTCATTGAACTCAAGCATGGTTCCAGAATAATATTAGTGATATTTCAATCAAAAAATTAATTCAAGGTCTTAGCAACAAAATAATTGCTGAGATTAAGGCATATATATAGCCTGCTTATCTTTCTATCATAACTGAGGTGCCAGATGCATGATTTCCTAAAACTGCATGTATGCTCTCAGCCTACAGAAACTTTGGAGAAATAAACTATTCATTGTATGTTATTCAATGAGATTTTTAGCCTTTCTTGCACCCCTTTTTTATATCTCAATTTTTGTATGTAGTGTTACATTCTAATGCTATGATGTGCACTATGTGGAAGTGTTTAAGTTAATCCTTTAGGGTCCTATTCATAGAACAAGTTATTTGGGCCATTTCCCCATAAATTTCACATTCTTGTGTGCCAAAAAGTCACTTATACATTTGCCAGAGTGATTCCTCTACAGTAAGAAAAACCATTGTTTTGTAAAAGATATCCCCATGTTTAATTCCATTATAAACATTTGTTATATGCAGATAATGCTCACACTTGTTCAACATATTCATCTATAATTGCCCCAGCATCCACCTAACCAGTTAACTTATTCCATTCAGAAAAACTTGGCTGAACTGTGTCTGCTTTAGACTATATATTTCACCTGGAGTTACATAGTTTCTAATCTGTTCATTTATTTATTTTATATTTATAATGCTGATGCACCGTATGGCTCCCTTGGTAGGGGTGGTTTCTAGCTCAGGTATCTTGATTTTACTTAGAAGTGACCTGAAAATTGTGTAGGAAAAACATAGAAACTGAAGCTAATTTCAAAAAGAAAACAAAACAATGACTTCATCAGTTTTGGCTGGGTTTCAACAAAATGAGATTCAAAGAATAAAACTAGACAAAGGGCTAGACTTTCTTTGGTGTCATCATTTTTACTGGGAATTTTCTTGCCTTGTCTATTGTGCTTTTTTCAGTGGAGTAATTGTTGGCAAGAGTCACAGGGTCTGATGCAACCTTCATATTTTGTACATGAACATTGCCTACAAAGATACATATTTCCCAGGTTAGCTTTGTTTTCGAAGGCTGAGAGTGCTCACTGCCAAAACTCAGATACATTTCGTAAGAAGCCAGTCCTTGAATGCAGTAGTTTTTAATCATCTATCACAAAATGAATGGGAATATATATATATGTGTGTTTTTAATCTGCATGGTAGTCATGTCTGAAGCATCATTTTCGGATCTGTCTGTCTAATGTGTTCATAAGTCATGTCATAAATACACATCATTCCACTGCAAGGTCTGGATGCGATTATTTTTGCCAACATTTCCGTGTCTTAGAACTCACAGATATGTCTTCAGCTCCTTATGTAGTAGTGTATGAACCTGAGAATGGCCTGGCAATGGTTCACTGGATTGAGTGTAAACCAAAAGCTATTGCTGAAATGAAGAAATCTGAAAAAATCCTGAATTGAGTAGCAAAAATATTTAACAAATAAGAAAAGATGTGGAATATTTAGAGGAAAGGGGGAATGGTGGAATGACTTGATGTCTGAAATAGATTAAGAACAAAAAGACACACAAACAGGATGAGGGTTGGAGCCCATGTATCATTGTCTGGTTGTATGACCTTGCCCACTTCCTGAACATGTTTCGCCCTTGCCTACCTCTCACATCTTTCCTCCACCTTTTCCTTTCTATTTTTTAAACACCCTCTCACTTTTCTGACCCGCTCTAATGGAATTAAACTGATGTTTGCAAGTCCTCTTTTTGTCTTGATTACATTCCTTTCTGTGCTTAGTCGTCTTTCTGTTTAAAATCCTTTCTTTATACAAATATTTATTGTTCCCAGGAAGGCTGGGATCTGAACTTGGGTTCCATCCAAATTCTGATATAATGCAAATGATAATAATTTCAGGCCTTTGATATCCCTCTGTGATGCTCTTTTTATGCTCCTGCTTTTGAATAGAGCTCGAACATAAAGCAGGTGGAGCTGGCATGTGAATCGAGCTGCCATAATCACTTTGGGTTCTTTGAAGATGCCAAAAGAGAATAGGGAGATGAGAATTCACTTGCTCTCAAGCAGCCAGGAAGTGAGTGGAAGGAAGGAGCTGCATTGTGTTGAATCAATGAGAAACATACAGTAACCATGGCTTGACATCCTGACATTGTGGTGTTTGTGTCTTGGCATTGCATCAACACCCAGTGATAATGGATTGTAACAACAGCCTCAGCTGAAGGCCATCACTCTGCCCCTTTAACAGATCACTCTTTAATTCTTTGTGATGAAAATGTAGCTGTGCATGGCTGAATAATTCTGCTCCTACATATTGCTACTACTTGAATCTAATGTCCACTTATTATTTTTTATCCTTAACTGCTTTTCTATTTGCATTGGTGGAAGGGAACCATGTGGTATCCATATGAACTCTGAACTCCTCTCTGCTTTTTAGACTTGCTATTGTGGAAAATGAGAGGTGACAGATGAGTCAGAGCCCAGTTCTGCTCTCATTTACACCAGTGCAAACTTGGTGAATTTCTTGGGAGTGACACCACAGTAAATATGTGTGGCTTCTCACAGTATCTGCTTGATGTTTTTAGAAGCTCTCACATGTGGGATTTTGCTGAGGTAAAACACTCAAAGAATTACAGTAACTGTAATTTCTCTGTCTTATTCCATCATTGTATAGTTCCAGAAACTATGGCTCAAACTTGCATTATCCCAGATTAAAAATAATAGATTTATTAGTATCATTCCAAGTTATTCTCACTGTAAGGTGAGTGAAAAGCGTTGCTGGAAAAGCTCAGTGAACTGTTCAGTGCTCAGCTGCAAAACCTCCACTTGTTAGTCAGAAGATAGAATACTGACTTTTGGAAGGTATTTTATATAGACTGCAACCAAGTCAGAGACCATTCTAGGTTAATCTTTGCTATGGTGAAAAAAAACCCCCAAACTGAGCACAGGCCACTGGACTGAAATCCAAACCTTTCTCCTGTATGTTTTAATCTCAGTCCTGTATAATACACTTACTTTTTTTTCAGGGAAGGTTCAGTTCACTGATAAGGTTGAAGCTGAGTTTGGGATCAGTGTTGTTAACTAATACTTAGTAATAAGTTCCATGAGTTCGGCTGACACATCACAATCTTTCAGTCTTCAATCCAATGAAAACAAAACTTTGTTAAAATCAACCTCACATCTGGCTTATATGTGCAGTTGGAATTCTTGGAAGAATATCCTTTCAGTCTGGCATATGGACTCTTTGACACTGGACATACTTTCAAATGAAGTCTGTAGTGAGGAATTGTTTGACACTCCAACTCCTTTGCCAGTACTTTACCAAAGTTATTTTCAAATCAATCAGTATTCATCTTCATTCCTGTCACCATAGTTTAATATTAACATCATTGTTTGGGTGCAATGCTTTATGTAGAAAAAATATTTTGGAACGTTTTATTTCAAACAGTTCTCATATTTGGTCTTTTAGCTGTGTAGGTGCTGTGGGGGAAAAGGTACGGAACTGTCTCATTAGAACAGGAAGTATATAATCAGTAGTTTCCAATTTGAATTGTATTTTTATTTCAACAAAATAAACCTTACTGCTTCCATGAGGTGAAGGTATTTTGTAATTAGACTAAAAGATTAAGTGCTGAAAGTTCTGATGTCTCCTCCTAATGCTCTTGTCCCTTTTCCAAGCAATAATGAACAATTAATTAGACAAATTTTATTTCTTTATTTATAAGTAGCATTAATACCTCTTTCATTACTCTGACATATGCACTCATGAACGAGTATAAAGCCTTCAGAATTCCTTTAGTGAGAAAAGCTGTTGAAAAGAAAAATATTAAATATGAGACATCTCATTATAGTCACTTAAAATATATAGATTTCTTTAGAAGCTAATTCGTGCTACAGAACCAGACTTTATCTGTACTACATAGTGTCATAAAAATTAGCATTTTGAATTATCCTCTCATATTGGTTATGTTGTTGTTACTGGAATATATGTCATATTCTGTACTTGCACTGCAAACCATGGGTTAAGCAACATAAATTGTTTTAATTTACACAGTAAAACTTTGCAATGTGGCATATTTTTCATAACAGACCAGTTCTTGAACAAAACCTGTCTGAATAGCTTCTGTGTAATTCATCAGATAACTCTACTGCAAGTGCAAAGTATTCCTTTCTTTAAAAAAAATGTTTCTTTTGGTTTTTTTTTTCAGGACTGCCCTTCAGATGTAGGTGACTTCAGGGCCCAGCAGTGCTCAGCCTACAACGATGTCAAATACCAGGGACACTTGTATGAGTGGATCCCTGTGTATAATGATCCTACTGCACCGTGTGCCCTGAAATGTCAAGCTCTGGGGAAGAACTTGGTTGTGGAGCTTGCCCCAAAAGTGCTCGATGGTACTCGTTGCAATATTGAATCCTTGGATATGTGCATCAGTGGAATATGCCAGGTATGTTCATGGTGTAAATCGAAACATGACCTTTGTTTTGAGGCACTTGGCTCATGAGTGGGCGCTTTCGGGTTATTTTTCATCTTTATGTATCAGTTTACTTTGGACATATCTGCCAGTACTGCCAAATGGATTGTAGATTACTTTTCTTTTCCTGCACACAGAACTTCCTGACTGCTTTAGCAATGGATATTTTTATATATAAATAAAAGGTCAATAAAATTCATTCACTCTTCTATTTCTGCATGTAAAAATTAAATTGGTTATTGTGGCTATAGCTTTCTAACCTTTAGTATGTCTGTCAGGGTGTGATGGAATTGCATAGCCTTCCATTTCATTTAATTCCTTCTCTGAGTCTTATGTGCACTCTGTTAAAGAGAATATTGGATGTTTTGTGGATCCAGCCCAGAATGGCAGATGTGAGTGTATATGTGTGCCTTCTTGTATGGGCTGGGTGACTATATGTTTCAACTGAATGAATTAGTATCTTTTTACTGGTAATCTATATTTCTGGATGTATTTATTATTTACTAGAACTATGTTATTGACTTTACATAGTTGGTGTAAAAGCAGAGAGTTGAAATATTTGAGGCTTGCCAACTTTGCCCATGTCTCACTGGCAAAGCAATATTGCAATCTTTTTTTATGAACAGAGCAATTTATAGAGAATGGATATGTTATTGCAATTAGTTTTCTTTCTCTGCAAGTGGTTGTTGCTCTGTTAAATGTCTGAACTGTGCACGACTCAAAAATGCAGGATATGGCCCAGTGAGAGAAATAGCTCTGTTATAGGGGAAAATTTGACACATTTGGCAGAAGACTGGTGCATGGATTATAGCAACATTAATATATGATCTGGACCTTGCTGTGGGTTTTATGTGACTTCCATGTGTACTGCAGTTCCAATACCAGTCGTGTCAACACACAGTGCATCTGCTACCTCTGGAACAGAATTCCTTACAGAGAGACTGCATTCATTGATAGTACTTTAAATTAGGATATACCTCTATAAACATTGGAAACATTTGTAAATGATATATTTCTTTTGCAACGTTCTTAGTGATGTCTCCTCTCCTGATAGAAGCTTTCACCCAGGAGAGTGTCATGGCCTCTTCTGGGTACATCTGCAGCAGCCTTAAGCATCTCTCCTTAGCATTTTGTAGTATTCATATGCATACCTGATATCAAATGCTTGGAAATTTAAATAATCCATTTTTAGACTAAACGAAGTAGTGGAGGAAGAAATTAATCATTCCACAAACAGGAACTGGAACATTTACACTGTTGATGAGAATCAATTTCTTTTCTCCTTCTGCCATTTTTATTTTTTTCATTATTTCTTCTAATTTCACAAAAATATTTTTCAATGTGAGATAAATCTTCAGAGGAAAAAACCCAACAAACAGGTTTAGAATGTGTCCTGTGCTGTGACTTATGCAATTTAATTAATTTATCATTTAAAGTCACAAACAGGTGTCTTCACTTTGCTTTCTTTAAATCACTGGCTATTTAAAATTTCTGCTTTTTAAAGTATATATTTGATAATTTAACATTCGATAATTTTATTGAGGTAAAAATTTAAATTCAAATTCAATGAATTGAAATGAAAGGTCATTTGAATAACCATTTTCTCTATGCAAACTCTTTTAGGGTCAGAGCAAAAGGTTTCTTCTGAAAGGGGCTGTGGGAGGCAGGGACTTGATTAGAAACCGACACAGAGTTTTGTGCTACTCCTGTTTGAGCAGGAAAAGAAAACAAATTGACATCTGATCTTTTCTGGAAAAATATGGTTATTTAGTCAACTGCTGTTAAAAGCGAGACAGTAAAGTCGTGATTCTCCACAATTGTTGCTGTAAGATCCATCTGTTGGGTTCTGACATATAATTGGCGCAGCCTGCAAATAACTTGGCAAGTGTTTTTACAGTTAACTCATCTAAATGAGCACATCACACTGCTGATGTGGGTATCTTCACTTTTATGCCTGGGAGCACCAAAGAGTTGGTATAAGGAGAGTGGTGCTGGTTTTACTCATTTATTGTCTCAAAGTTGACTCAACGCCCCCTCCTCCCCAGCGTGATTTCACCTTCATTTCTGTTCTGGTTCTTGGTAAGGTAGGGCTGCATCACTAATTCTGCCTCTTATTCAGACTCTCACCTTGGCAGCATATGATTTACAAGCATGGTGAGTTCCTGTTGTCCAGCTTCAGTTCTGATTCTTTGCGCTTCCCTTATCAAGCAAAATCAAACTAAATAAGCTCTGTCAAAGAAAATGGGGAGATGACAAGGCTGCTCTCTGGACAGGAGGTGTGAGGCTTTACAAGAAGTGAAATCTGAAGATGGTGGAGCAGGGAACTTGTGAATGTTAATAAGATATTTTTGAGTTGCTTGAGGCTTAACTCAGTCAAATCATTTGATCATGTTTGAGTCTGCTACTGCCCTGTTTCTGTTACCAACACAAATATCTGGGGCTGTTGTGTTAAATGGGGACAGGTCAAAACTGCACTGCCAGGAGTATTTTCACACTTAACTTCTGATATTTTTTTCAAGTTTCTGCACAACTCCCCTAACGTTTTTTCATATAATATGTTCCTGCTGTGCCCATCTGGATGTGGGTGGAGATATTCAAAAACATCTGCATGTCAGACACATGTGTGGGCAACATTTACCCAGTTACTCCTTCTGCTTTGGGGCCCTGCCTCTCCTTGGGTTTTGGTTTTAATTCATGTAGACCTGCTTTTTTCTACCAGAATGCAGAATGGAGTATTACTTGTGCCAGTACCTGAAATGGTTACAGTGATAATTTTCCTAATATGGAGTAATGTGTTTGGACAATAAATACACACATCACCCAAAAAATCTGGAGTCCTAAGGAGCAGCCTGAGTAGTTCTGTCCTAGGCTGTCACAATTAGGTCAAAGATGATGTAAATCCTGCAGTGAACTTTCCATTTAGTGTCAGCAAGTTGCTTGTGTTCCAAAAAAGGCAGACACTACTCTGTGCTTTGTAGCATATGGCATAAATCTAGCTGACATCAAAACACATCCCACATGTCAAGTGGAGTCCCATCAACTTCTGCCATGCTAGTTCTCTTCTGTCACATGTCATCATATGGCGAGTAGGTATCACTCACCACCAAAGAACTCTTACACTTGATGTAAATATCTGTCAGAGTTTTCATTGAAAACAGTTTCTGTAAGCTCTTGGAAGACTGTTGCACTTTTATAAGCTTTGCTTGTGCTTTAAACTTAAAATTACAGCAGATTACTAATTTCTTCTGAATCGTGACTCCTTTTTTTCTGTGAGTTGCTTTCTCAAAGTGATTGTTTAAGGTGTTTTATGTACTTTCTCTTTCAGTTCTTGGAGATATGTTTTCTTGCCTGTAAATCTGTTAGAGGACTGCCCAAGAGGCACAGGAGATCTGGTGTGCAGGGACTTAGAAAGGAACGTTTCCTTTCCATCCAATGTTACTGGAGACATGAAGCTGTGTTTCTAACACATGTTAGTCTGAGTAGTTAATTTTTGTTAAAAAAGCACTTTTTTTTCCAAAATGAACATTCACAGTCTTCATTTAATATTTAAAGAGCAGAAAAAAATGTCTGTGTTACCTTTTTGTCCTTTTTAACCTTTAAACCTTGAATAAGTGATTCATAGGAAGAATTGATTTTGAGGTAGCTCTGTGGCAAGCCAGCCTTTATACCAAACCTGGCATTCTTTCTTGGGTACCACTAATTAGCAAATGCACAGTGTAAAGTACATTTTGGAACACGGAGGAATCTCTACATAGACACCTATACTCGGTCTACATGTTACTGCACCAGAGCTGGGAGGCTGGACCCTATCCAGAAAGACTGTGGGAGTTACTCATGTAGATCCAACAAAACTTTCTGGCTCTCAGAACTACGTATGAAAATCTTCATGTGACTGCATACACGTGACATAGGTCATAAAACTGGGGACAGCGGGGAGCTCCAGCTGCAGTTCAGCTGGGAGATGTTGGTGGCTCTCCAGAATTCCCACTGGAGGATGGGGCTGAGCTAAGCATGGGTTACCACATCCTATGTGACCTGGCAGTGTCACCCCCCGTAGCTTCAGTAGGTTGATTTCCTTGCCCGATGGAATCTCTTGGCACTGTCCAAGCCAGCAGATCATGGAGCTGCCCTTCAAAGGCTGCATCTGCCCCCCTTTTAATGTCACTGTCCACCTTGATGTAGTGGTTCCCTTGCAATGACAACTCAGAGGTGTGGTTTTACTGCTGGTAATACAGGGATACTCTCAGACACTGCAATGGTCCTTGAAATCACTTGTTTGTATTTTGCAGCTGCCCAGTGCTGCTAGAAGCTGATGTTTCTTTTCAGGTCTTGTCTTATTCTCTCTCCTACTGTTTCTTATGAAGAAGTATTCCCTACAGAGTTTCTTACTGTGTAAGTTTATCCTTTCTTGTCAGATGAGTAATGACTTTTTTCTGATCTCCAGTTTCTTATCTATATTTCTCTTTTCATAAGTGATTCTCTCTGCCAAGTTTTGTTTTGTTTAAGTGAGCTTTGTACAAATGTGACTTTACTTCCCAGACTAGCAAGGTCCTAAATCATGTGTGCAGTGATAGCAGAAAAACTCATGATTTCGGTGTCATCTTGAACTAGAGCCTTAGCAACCTTCAAATCCCCCAGTACTAACTTCACCAAGCAAGGCAGACTTGTCTGGACCCAGCCAGAAAAGGAGCAAAGTAATCTGATTCCATATATTGATTGCTTTTTCAAAAGCATTCTCACAAACAAGAAGTCCAGTGGGAGTGTGTCCTATCCTCTGACTGCGTGTATGTGTGTTTTTTAAAATGGAGACCATGTGGGAAAGGGTACTTGCTCCTACCGGGTGGTCCCATAATCTCTTAGCTCCTCTAGCATGTGACAGATCCTATAGTAAGAGTTAAAGGTTTTGGAAGCACTGTTTTATTTGATGGAAGTGGATTTACAGAGCTGTGGAGCACTCTTTAGCCTTTTGCCTTCAGATATAAAATGTTAGCAGAAATATGTGGAAAGTCTTTTTAGGAGCCCTTTAGTATGCAGTGAATTTTATGCACTATATTTTTTTTATTTTCTGGTTTAGTTTTTCTTTTATTGCTTTACATTCTTTTCCTCTCTGTGGATGGCTCAGGAATTTGAACATCATGGAGTGTTTCCTCATGCCCATCATTCTGACTTACTTTATACCTCTGTTCTGAGGTTTGCATTTTGACACACTTTGTCTTTACTTCCTGATTTCTTATCTGTGAGCAATGAAAATCCTCACACAGAGGAAGTTTTCTTACTCCCACCACTGCTACTGCTCGTTCATCTTGGCAAGTGGGATTGTGGCTTCGATTGCTGTGAAGGGGTGGGCTGGGACGCTTGCTGTTGGTCCTGAGCACATACACAACGTCCCTGAAGGGGCTTTATTCTGTTTATTAACACATGCTGAAGCCTGTGTCAGCTTGTCTGGGCCAATTCTGTCCTGTGCTGGTTTGATTCCAGAGATGTGAGAACTCTCCACCACAATCAGACCTTTGTTAGCTCAGACATAACTGAAGAGTTATGAGACAGGACCATGTGAGGACAAAATCATGACTCAGACCAAGATAAATCTTCAGTGAGGGTAAACCAGAGTTTGAAAGCAGTGCTTGAAAGCTAAGATTCACACAACTTTTAAAAGTAAATTAAAAAAAAGGAAAGAAAGAAGTTACTTGCCTAATGGGAGGGATGCTCTGGGATCTCTCCCTCTGCTTGTCAGAATCAATTACTTGTGGATGATGAGCATGGGAAAGAGACAGTGGGAGTTTTTCCTTTATATTCTCTCTGGGGACACATTTATTTTGTGTAGAAAGAAAGTGCAAGCTGAAGTTATCACAAAGCAAAGGATGTGAGCAGAGATTCCAAAATAATGAATAGATGGACTTCGAATGGCAACAAGGTTTTACAGCAGGGCAAAGATACATGGAAAACACTAATTGCAGGATTTTCACATGACAGGGTTTTTACTCCTGGTTTTATTACCATTAATTCCCAAAGCCACATTTAAAATTAATTATTTGTTGTGCAGGTACAGACATTCCTGATAATCTACCTGTGCTGTGATTCTGTGCTAAGACAGAGCAGGCAAAAATGCAGCAAATAGCTGACATTGATGCAGTGATATCTGTGCTGTGATAGCACATGCAACTGTGCAGTAAAATGTAACCGTAATTTCTCTGAGTTTTGGATTTTGCAGTGTGTCTGTGTTTTTGGAAATAGAAATCCCTTTCCTCTGAGCAAGACCCTGAGGATTTTAATTTTCCCTGTTGAGTGATTCTAATAAACTGCAACAGAGATTTATCTTTTTGAGCATGGAAGGGTTTTTTACTATTTTCTTCTTTTACCAGTAAATGTTGAAATAAAACGTGTCCTTTCCTAGTCAAGTCACAAGACTTGGAGAAGATATTTCTGCCAGAAGTAATTCTGAGATTATCTTGTATTTTGTGCAGTGCTGATAACCTTTAAAAGTATGTAGATGTTTTTGTTCCATTTTAATCTTAGTTCTCATCTCTTGTAAGACTGAAATATATAATTTTGTTATTAAAGCCCAAATACTGCCATCCTGGTGGCAAAGCAGTCAGAGCACTTCATTGGATTTGTTTGGTGTAAGAGTCTACTTTGATTCTATGTTTTGCACATCTTGACAAATTTTAAAGGCAGTGGAAACCTACTTGCACATAGACCACAAAACCTTTGCCACCCTTCAGCAGACCAGTGGTCCAGCCAACACAGGATTCCCTTACTGAGGTATTGCTCTAACAGATCTGTTGCCAATTTTAAGATAAAAACCACTGGGCAACATATACTGGGATAATTACAGACTGCTCAGCCCTTGAGGGAAAGGATCTCCTGTATAACAGCTCTATCAGATTCTTGTGAAGAAGTATAATTATCATCTCCATTTGTGCATTCTGCAGTGCAGTTCCTTGCTCAGCAGAAATACAGAATTTCTTTGACATTTTAAGCACATTGGGCACTTCCCCATAAATGATTTGCTGGGTTTTCTGCTTCAGCTAAATTTCAGTAAATGCCATCTGTACGTCTGTGTTAAAATCCCACTAGCAGGTTATTCCATGAGTGCACGTGATTGTGCATCCTTGGAAATAGCCAGGCCAATGGAAACACACAAATGTAAATATACCCAGAGTAGCCTTCAAGTGGGTTTTCCTGAGCACTGGAGGGGTTTGCTCAGCAACTCTAGAAAGATGGTAATTATGTCATATTGAGATGTTGTTGAATTTATTTTCTGTTTTCATTTTATTAAACCAAATCATATTAATAAAGGGCATCACTCCCTGATGAGCTACCAGTCCCTCAAGTAAACATAGAATACTGCAAAACTTAGTTTAACTTATCATTTTAATGAAATTGCTTATAAATGAGAGTCTATATCAATAACAAATTTATTAGTCAAAGTAGAAAATTATTTAATATTTAACATACACAGTGCTGAATATTGAAATGGTGTGTCTGCTAAAGAGCTTAGTCTAAGACATGGTAGGTAGAGAAATAATGGCACTAGTGCAACTTCAGTTTTAATGTTTCATAGAATTTATGTATCTGTCACAAATAAAAATAGCAGTGATTTATTCTTTTGTGGCCACTTCTGTTAAGAGAACTCAGCATGTTTGTTTTTTCTGGCTGTACCTGAGTCTTTGGCTCCAGAGGACCATAGAAAGGGGAAGCCTATTTCTAAGGGAAAATATTGTATATAATTATCTATCTTGCTGTAAACAATTTCATGCTTTTGACAGTAATAATGACACTTAACACTTAGATGGGTGATAGTTATGCACAGATCTCTGGGTTTGCTCATGTTTCAGACAAGTATTTTTATTTTGTAAGGGGTAGGTATATCTTTGCTTCTTTATTTGAAGTATATCATCTTGAGTTGTTAGCATCCCAGAAACATTTTTTGTAATTAATTCACAACTCACTTCTGTGGAACGAATTCCACGAAAAAATGGTACTGTGCCTGTTTTGGGAGTGCCTGCAGCTGGAAGTGAGTGGTCAGGTGAGGTAATAGCACAGTTCAGGAGGGCTAAAGCAATGGTCTAACAAGCAAAAGCTGAAATTTTAAAACCTGATCATCCATTGGGCTCTGCATTGGCAGTTCTGGTCCCTGTTTTTACTTATGTTTATTAAGAGAAGTCTGAAGGGAGGGCTGGGGTTTTCCATGCTTTTCACTATGGTGCTTTTTTGCCATATTCAAATTGCAGTTAAAGTTCTGTCTCCTTTAGCCCTGTCCATTTTCTCATCATAGTTAATTATGAACATCTTAAGAAAGGAAGATTCTTGAATTTAACAGATTATACTTGGACCTTCACAAATTGAAATTCACATGCTACATTAACTTCTTTGTTTAAGTCTAATTCCTCAGCTGGAACCCTACTAAGTGAATATGACCTCAAGAAACAGCTGTGGGAGCTTCTGAGTGATTTTTTGGATTCATATTTGCAAAACTATTTGTGATGTTCCATAGTCACTTCTACCATATCAGCAGCAATTTCATTCTTGTCTTTCATCTATATTACTGTATTTTATACCCTGACCTTTTGCTCTTCCTTTGCCTTTCTGAACCTACATGAACTATTTGAAGCATGCTAGAAAGCATTTAACACCCTTCAGTATTGTCTTTCACAATAGCACTGCCATGATAACATTTAGAAGTTTGTTGAAGCAGACAAGCATTTTGTTCACTGCTTAACCAGATGCTTTCTATTCAAGCTGCTTGTGAGAAAACAGTATTCTTTTTTGTCATATTTCTTTTTTTTTTTTCTCTTTTATAAGAACATAGGCAAATAACATGTTCAGGCTTGTCTCAAAATAATAATGGATCAGACACCTGTTTCCGAAAATAATCTTGCCATATCCAAATTCACAGATACCCATCATGGACAGCTTTTTAAATGCACATGGTGCCCATTTCCTCAATGCTCTTTATATCTTAAATTTCTACTTATTATTTATTTTGTTACATATTGTCCAGTATTCTCCCTGCTGTCTGAGGAGCTCACTTACAACCTAGTCATTACAATACCTGTATAATTTTTTGGAATTATGGTATTTAGAATTACAGATTTCTTAAATTCACAGGGTCCCAATCCTTGCTGGGACTTGTTTCATTTATTCAGCCTATGTTAAGATCACCTAATATAATTTCTGACTATGCCCTAAAAGCCTGCAGATGTTTTCCCAGTCTGCCTGTAATATTTAGAGTTGATCCTTTTGCTCTGTAAACAGTGAGCAATGTGAGGTAAATTAACCCTAACAAATGCCTTAATTGTGAAAATTATCAGTCTCTTTGGCTGGCTGAGGTGCTGTGTGAGCAGAGGAAGGCTGTTGCCATTTATCATTTTTTTGTCCTTGTTGCAGCTTTGTTTGCAAATACAAATGTACCATCTTCAAAATGTTTCATCAGACACTATGTTTTTCCAATAGTTATTGGCTAAAATATGAATATCTTAAATTTATAATATTTGGTGTCACAATACTGTATGTGTTAGAGACCCAGTTTCCAAAGTTATACCTTCCAGCTTCCTCCTGTTTTGGTGATATCTGTGGTTGTCCAGCTTATCTGAGAAATACCCTCTCAGGGATTTACAAACAGATAAAAAAGGCCAGCTCTGGACACTCAGGTTTGAAATAAACACCATCCTAATGTTCACACCATTCTTGAATTAGCTCTAAATTTGATGCTCGTCACATGAAAATCTGCAGAATTTTTAGGTGCTTCAAGTTAAACAAAATCTGAAATTCTGTGCTCACTTCAGGCCAAAATTGTGATAATAATTCGAATTGTTTTCTAAATTGTGTTCCAGGATATAATTTCTCATATTCCTAACAGTTGATGTAAACATAATCTGGGAAGGAAGTCCACACAGGGTGAATGCACCTTTGCTGGCAGGGGAGCTGTAAAGCTTTTCCCACATCCAAGTTCCTTGCAGTTAGCACTCCTGTTTTATTTCTGTGGCATTTGTGTATTATTAAAAAATAAGCAATAATACTTTATGAAACAGTCCTCTAAAGTATGCTGCTGTGCTGATTATCCTTTTTCTTTCATTCCACGTTGGACACAATAGTGCTTTGTGTTTGCACAGTTGTGTAATTTTTGTTACATGCAATGAAGAGTTTGTTTTCATAGGGACTGTGTGTAAGAGCTCAGTGTGGATGTTTGTTATTATCATGTTGGACTCTAATGGGCTGGTGTTGCAAGTGCTGTTCTTGCTCAATGCCCTCCTCCCAACAAAGACTTGCAACAGCTTAAACTAACAAAAGTAGCACTTTTTCACACAGAGTATCCCAACACGCAGCTTCATTTTTCCTTTGAAATTAATTGATGAATGAATAAACAGGTTTTTAATAATTAGGAAATGAGATTACAGCATGGAATGGAAATGTGTTTGAGAGATCTGGGGAGAGATTACACTTGCAGTAGTTTAACAATTTACCTCCATGTGCTAGTAGTATCTTTGTGTATCTTTTCACAACTAAGTTTCTGTTAAAATGATTTACTGTTGTTAGACTGCTTATTTCTTTTTAAAATGAGTTCTTCGCTGGGCTGCATAGGATGAAGATCCCCTTAATTTGCAGGAATAAAATAATTTCCAGCTGCTAATGTAGATTTCTATGGTAAATCTGAAGCCCTGAGTAAGGCAATATCTCTCAACTGAAGTACCATGAACTGTCCTTCTTAATGTTCTCCTCTAAAGGGGAGTGCAGGATGTGGAGAGTTGGGAAAATAAGGGAAAGGGGCAGAAGGGGGAGGTGGTGCTGCTTTGTTTCCTTTTCCATAGACACGTGAAACTTTGAGATTACATTTCTCTGTGTTTGGCAGTGGATGTGCATGATTTGTGTGTGTCTGTGTGTGTGTGTGTTAACTCAGACTGGAAGACCCAACCCTGCCTCTTCTGTGTGGACTCGATCCTCCTCTCTCCAAGGGGATCGTGTGTCAGTTTTGGCACAGCACACATGCAGTGGATCTTGGCAGCTCAGACTGCCCCTTCCAAGCATTTTTATATAGGAAGGGGTGTGTGCTGGCCAGTTTCAGAATTCTAGCACTGCTTTTTAACTGTGAGTTTCCAGAGTGCTTTCTATCCATTTGTCAGTTTGGAGTTTGGTTAAATACACACATCCATGACAAATTAGCTGCCCTTCTCAGGAATATGTGGATGTAAGAGACATATAGGCTGACTTGAGGAAACTTGAAGCTGGAGATGAGCTTTTTACCACATTGCTCAGCATTTGGTACTTCCTGAAAATTTCTTCTATGAAATGGTGAAGAGTAAAATAGGTGAGGCCAAATATTTATCTTCCATTCCTCAGAAAGGTGCTTTTAGTCAGTTTTGTCTATTCTTTTTTGTCTTCCCATTCTCATTCCCATCCTTCTTGTGTAGTGACTGATACGAAGAAAAGCGAAAACCTGGAAAAATGTTTTCATTATAATTTGGAGAGTTTTCAGTTGACAGTTCTTCAAAAACTTTGCTTTTCAAATTTTTGGCAATGTTTAAGTTTGGGTGTTTTTATAAAAATCATTGGAAAGTTTTATAGATTGGGTCTCACATTCATAAACCAAAAAAGTCGAAAGTGAGAACTGAATCATCCAAGTTCTTTAAAACCTGGCTAGCAAATGTTTATGTGATTGACATTGATGAGGATGGCAAATAGGAGATCTATGTGAGTGCCAGGTAATTTTTTAATGGCCAAGACACTAGAATATTAGCACTGCCCACAACTCCTTGTCTAGGAAGCTGAAGGCTGAGTGCCCTTTAAATTTTTAACTTGGGTTATTTCATTGCATTTATCCTTTCTCAGACATAATTAAACAGGTGATGAAAAGCAAATTGTAAATAACATAGTTATCCCTTGTGTTGGAAAGAATAATGCTCAATGGTATTCATTCACATAAGTAGCAGGAAACGGATTCATGTATTTCCTATGCTTGAATAACTTAATATATCAGTTGTTGTGGTTCATCATTAAAATCATGGAATGGCAGTGTGCTTTTAAAATCCTAAATAGCAAGATATGCTTTGATAGAATGAGGCCAACTCATAAAATCAAAAGGATAACATAATAAATAAAATTCCAGAAACCTGAGCATGTCTACTACAGCTTTACCCTCCTTCTGACTGTGGTGTTGATGTTGGCAGGCAGTAGGCTGTGATCGACAACTTGGGAGCAATGCCAAGGAAGACAACTGTGGAATCTGTGCAGGAGATGGTTCAACATGCAGGCTTGTGAGGGGACAAGCTAAGGCACATGTCTCACCAGAAAAAAGTAGGTTGCAAATTGATCCTATGATAATTTGTCCTTGACTGTGTTTTCTGCTTGTCTATTAGCATGCATATTGCAGAGTGACCTTTTAACTGTGTACTTGTTTGCAGTTTTACAAAGCTACTTATTCTAAAGTCTGTGCTAGATTAGCCTATTGAAATTCCATGAGGGATACCACACATTAGGGTATAGCTAGGAAAGAATTTGAGATATGCACTTTTTTTTCTAGAGCTACTCAATTCTTTCTATCAGGAATAACCATCAAGATGCACATCTTATTTTAGAGGGTATCCTCATGTTGCAGTATATGTGATGCTGCAGCAATGTTTTTAAATCATGGAAACATCTTATAGGTGGTTTTATGGAAATTGTGGCCTGTGCATGAAAGTGTCTGCTTTTCAAATTAACTTCGCTTTTTCTTTTCTTTTTTTTTTTTTTTTGGTGTCTGAAGACAGTTGAACTTCAGGGGCAAGTTAACTACTTATATGGTACAAAAAGCACAAAGTGAAAGGGAATAATACTTCTGTCTCTTTTTTGTGTGTTTGGCTCAAAGTTTACCATTCTTTTTCAAAATAGTTAACATCTACAAGTAACTCTGTAGGTCCCAGTGGCACTGAAAATATAAAAGAGGAGGGGTATCAGAATTAGACCCTTTACTGGAGTCTTAAGAGTCTGGCTATTTGGATAAACGGGCAAAGTTTGTCCCACAGAGGCTCACCTCTGACACTTGTGCTTCCCACTGCCATAGATGATGCTCCCTGGAATTTCACAGCATGTGTCCTGTGTGTTTATCATATGGGATAGTCGCCTCACATCATTTTTTCTGTTTTGGAACTCACAATATGTATTTGTCATGTGCAGTTGTCACATGGGGATGGGTCCTTTGGGGTTTATTACCATCCTGCAAAGTCACAAGATGCAAGGGTGCACTTAAAGTCAGTATGCAAAGTTTCACTTGTGGTGTTCTGGCTCAGGTGAGAGCTGGCTACAATTGGCATCATTTGGTGGAAGGTCTACCATTGCCTTGAAGAATACCTGTGGTTCGTTGTTTCCTCTGTCATAATTCAGTGGTTCTTGAAGATTTCTTTAAATTTAAAGATGGAAAAAGATTATTCTGAGGAAAGATGTCAGTTATGCCAAGCTTTGGTTTTATCTTGCACTGCAGGAAGATGGATGATGTGAATTAATTACCATTGACATAAGCCAAACAGTACACATGCTACTAAAGTCAGAAGATTTGATGTTTTCCTTGGTATTGTGACAGGGCCAAAATCTTTTTATGGGTCAAGTTGTTCAACACTATGGAAGCAGTTCCATATAATCATCCTGTGTGTGAAAATAAAACCATCCTTTCTTTGTCCTAATGTATTAGTGAAGGTAGGCATAGTAATTTGGAAGCTTTCAGACCTAGTGTTAGGAAGTAAAATATCGACACATGGCAGACATGTATTTAAGAGGGAGCTTAAGTTTGTGAGCAGGATGTGAATTTTACTATTCAATGAAGCAAATTAAAGAACAGGAAGGGAAGCAAGAGCCAAAGATTTTATTATAAAAAAGAGGCATAATGGAAAATAAAAGTGCCTGGTTATCTTAGTCCTTACTTTAGACAAAGAAATTTAGGCATTGATGGCAAATGATTTCTCATAAAGGACTCACTTTGTTTTATTGTCTTTTTTACATGTTTTTACATTAAATGAATGTCTTTGATCAGAAAACTAAATAGCACTGAAAGGGAGCTTACTGTTTTGCAAATATGAAATGAATGGTCATTTCAAAAGTTCTTTATTTTTTCCACTAGCACTTAATTGCCTTTGAAAGACAAAGCAAGTTAAACTTCTGCCAGCAAGCCAGATTCTAACATTCTGGTAAAATGATTAAAGGTTTGACTAATGATATTCAAACAAAAAGTGTAATAGGTTGTAAAACGTACCGTCCCATTGGGGAGTGAGATATCATGGGCCTGATGTTTCTAGTACTATAGGCATGGAACTCCCATTAACTCCACTGCCCTTTTTGCACATGGAAAAATTGTAGGATTGGGCCCTGATCTCTGCTTTCTGCACTATTGTTGGCAAGAAACAGTAGGAAAGTGTTCTGGTTCTGATACCAATGAAGAAGAGAAGAGGCTGGTTCAGAAATTTACAGGGAGTGAAGTTGAAGGCACGGACTTGTCCTAGTCTGATTTTACTTAATTCCCAAACTGCAAGATACTTGCAAGTTTTACCTTTCTTAACTTTTTGCTAAAAAGCTTCTTACAAGAGTTTTCACTGTTGATGGCTGTGTAACTGTTTGAATCTCCTCTTGCCATGTGCTTTATTTCCTGTGGCACTTGTGTAACTAACCATTGGTCACTTTTTGTCAAATGTTTGTATACCATCAACCCCAAGCACACTGAACCAGAAACCTAATTTCACTTTGGTCATTTATCTAAAGAGAGGCCTTTGGCCCAACTACCTCTTGAATGTCATCAGATGGCTCAGTTTTGTGACAACTTGCTACCTCACGTTTTCTCCCCTCTTTGAAATCAATATATGTGGAGCTAGCAACCCCAGTTGTCAAGATTGCCTGATACTTCACCTTACACAGCGGATTATTTGCCAAAATTCAACACTTGTGTCAGAAACTTTTCATGCCAGGTAAATGTTTTGGAGAAAATTCAGCCAAAACAACTCAGCGTATTCCAAGGACACAGCGGAGAAAAATATATTTTTTCCCACTGTCAAAACATTCTTGAAACCTTTTCTTTAATATGTCTTAACATCCCCCATTGTTGGACTTGATCACAGATCAGGGATTTGAAATTTGGCAGGCAGTGGTCTTCTGGTCATGGACAAGTCTTTTGCAATGTCTGTGAACATCAACATATATTTTATGACAATCTTTTAAAAAACAAAACAACCTCTACCTTTTCTTGCAAGATGCTTCTTGAATCTTAACAGCTGACATTTCTGAAAACTAATCCTTGTAAGTGTTCTCTGGCTTGTTACAAGTTCCAACTGCATACAGATCATATGTGCGCAGCTTCCTTAGAATAAATTAACATTATTGACAGAAATGGACTGTTAAAAATTTTCCATGAGGTTGCTCTTGCTTTTCTACTTTACTGCAGTGTAGAACAGGTATCATGGGTTGAAGTCTACGATGTCTACCTCACATTCAGGCATTCAAAAGAGACTTTATGGAGAGCTTCTAACTCTTCTGGCCTTCAAACTTATGACCAGAGCTGAGGAGATCACATAAGGAGAGGGAAAGACAAGATGAGACTGACTGAACAGAAAGATTTGCCATTAGTTCATACGCTGAAGGAAAGACAGATATGAAAAGGTGGGTGGAGGATACAGGCCTGGCTGTACAGAAACACTGAGTCAAGGAAAATAGGAAGAGAAGACGACTGAGATTAGATAAGGAACTGCGGTGGGAGATGGAGTCAAAAACACTTGGAGAGGAAGGGAAAAAATCAACTATGTGTAAAGCCAGGAGAGGGAATTGGGACTGATTTGGCATGAAAACTGTGTGTGTGGAAGGATAGGTGCCAACACATTAGCATTTCATTTTGGATAAGGAGTGTGTTTTTTAAAGCAAATTTCGTCAAGGTCCTAACACGCTGCTCATCAGTTCACATCATGGAATGGTTTTGGAGAGGATATTCGAATTGTGTTGATGAAGCTAAACCAGAAGATGTGTCCCAGAAAAGCACCTGATATTCTCCAACAGCTCCTGACTATACAGTCCATGGATCAGGCTGGAGTTAGTCCCAGTGAAGCACCTGCAATGTGTGCAGTGTGGATGCTGGGTCTTCAGCACCAGCTGTTTCAGTCTGCATATCTCTTTAGTTTGATTGGTTTACTTGGGGCTGTTATAGCTAATATGAAGCCTCCTTCTTTACTGATCTCTCTTGTCTTACCTGAACATTGACTATTTCATTACTAATTTTGCACTGCATTTTTTTGAGATCCATTCTTTTGATGGGCTGCTTACTATACATCTTTGTATGTTTTCTACAGTGCATACAAAGTGGAGAAGAGGTGTCCAGAAGTAGTAAGTATGTGACTGAGTTGAGGCCTTACTGTCTCAAAAGCAGGTTACAAGACCTTAGAAGTACTTGCTCAGCAATGCAGAGAAGTGGCACTCTCAGCTGAAGAGGCAGCTTTGAGTCATAAGGCCAGTGCACAGAGGGATAGAGGTACAGGGAAGTGGAAGAGTATGAGACTGGAGAGGGAAGGGCTCAGAGGACAGAAAGGATGTGCCCATACACATTTTACAATGTGACTTTTAATGTTAAGATATATAACTGCTGCTTTCAGTAGCACATACTTACCTAGTTCAGGTATCTATTAAAGAGCACGTGTTTGCCTTTGCCCAGACTGTTGTCAGTCGTAGGTCAGCACATATCCCAGCAGCAGTGACTTCTGAAATCATGCCTCATGCTAGAGTAGATGAGGGAAACCATGGCAATAAAACTCCAAATATTTTGAGCTTTTTAGTTCCCGTGTGCTGGTAGTTGTTCCTGGATTATTGTTATTTGTATTTTTCGATCAGAACTGGGGAACTAGTGAATAAGTGCTGAGCAAATACATGGAAAGAAACAGTTTTTATAGACCTGAAATAAACCCTCTGGCCTGCTGAATGAGGAGAGAGGGAAAAATCCCAACTGGCCCATATGTGAAACAGTAAATGGGTCCACCATGGCCCACATGGAAAAATAAATAAAACCTGCTGAATTGGATTGAGTTTAGGAATGTGGGTCCTTTATTTTGATCCTAGGGATTAGCTCCCAGTCTTACCATAGCAGGGAGTCTGATCTTACTCTCATTGAGATCCAAAGTCTAAATCCACATTAACACCATAGAACCAGGATCAAACCTTGACATCTAAAGTAAAAGCAATCCAGGAGCTTAATCAGCAAGTGCTGTGTGTAGTGTGTGTGCTGAGAGTCCCTGGGTAAGAGCAAAAAGCCCATTTCAAGCAGGTGCTGGAGAAAGATGACTCACATGCCATTGGAATCCCTTCTGTGGAAGCAGTGTTAGAATAAAGACACAATATCTCACCTGTTTCTGAGTTTTTAAGGTGAGCCCTAATCTGAGCTCAGATTTTAGTCTAGAGTTTTTGCATGTTCCGGATGATTTGGGGCTTATTCGTTTTCAACTTTAGACAAAGATCAGCAATTAACTTCCAAAGAGACAGAAACAGTATAAGGGAAAGAAACGATAATCGAAAATTCTAGGTATAGATTTCAGGGTAGCAGTTTCCCTTTATGTTTTTTTAAGAGTTCACTGCTTTTAACTGTGTGGATCCTACTGATTTAATGGAAAATGTACAGCATAACCATTTTTAAATGGGTTTACAGAGCCTTGTGTTTCTTTAAGAATATGAATTATATTCAACTGAGAATTGGAGACTTTTGGAATATATGGTTTTGGAGCCAGACCTGGACAAGCATAACTACTGTTTCATCAAAACTTAAAGCTGTCCTTAGAAGGAGGAGTCCCTTAGGGTTGGTTATGTCCCTTTTTCTTCCAAACCCTCATCTTTGTTCAGAATTCCAAAAATCTCACTTTTAGTTTTTCCTATAGTTTACTTATTCTCATGGAAAGACTGCCCTAAGTCATAATTATCTCAGTCAGGTTACAAAAATCTGCTGTCAGACTTCTCGACAGGTCTGTGGGGCTGCAGAGGTTGAGTGTTGCTGTGGCAGTGAACTTAGTCATCTCCTCTAATGCAAATAAAATGCTTTCTGGTAATATTGTCTCTGCTGCAGAGAAACACCAAATTTAGCACCCCCATGAGACTTTTGGACCATATCAGAGAGTGCTTCGGTGAGGGTGGAATGTCTGTAGTACTGCTAAAGGAATGTGAAGCATCCTGAAAAGGGATCAGCAGGGTCTGCCGAGGCGAGCAGAGCTCTCTGTGAGGAGGTGCAGGAAGCACAGCAGGACAACCCTGGTTGTTCTCAGGAGTATCAGTCCTACACACATCTGCACATTTGTAAACCTGGACTGTGTCTGTGCAGCATGGACTGCCCTTGGTTCCACTTCAGAACAGCGGTTGCATGTGTTCAGAACTGGTCATAATCAGACTTTTATTTGAGGTTTTGTGCTGTGACTGCTCCTTGGTTGTCGAGATGGGATACAATCCTGACCAAGTAAGGACATATGGGCCCCTCAAACCTGCTTTCTCTCAAATACTGTAGAGCACATGTGAATTCAGTAGTTATTTCCTAACTTTAAAGATATACACACCCACTACCTTCTGGCTATCTCTAGCAATTCATCTGATGAAAAACCAAGATGCAAAAAGATATTAAGTGGTTCAGTAGTTAACGTTTTTTTCCAGGACTCCTTAGCTGTATTATTGTTCTTACTGTAGTATTTTTCACCCCGGTGAAATACTCAAGTATGAAATTAATAAAGCTCATATTTTATTACATCCAAAATAAATTGTTGTATTTAAATGTCCTTCCTAGAAATTGACGATATAAAAACTGTAACATAAGAAGGTGTTTATTTCAGAAGGAATAATTGCAGCATTTGCTTGAAGTATCCTGAACATTTGGCAGGATTTCATACTTATGCTAAGGAGATGTAAACCAGAAGCTGATAATTTAGCATCTACTATAGGGGAGTCCGGTTTAAAGTGGAAAGAAACATTTTTCAACTGTTTTTTAGTTAACACTGAACTCAACTGTTCTTCCTCTAAATATTGTATGAGTAATTCTGGCCCCAGTGTATCACTGACCTTCAAATCACGTTAGTTTCTGAATTTGCAAAAATGAACTTCTGCACCAGCCACTGGATGTGTGTTGGTGCCATCACTGAGCAGAGCATCTTGTGTGGGCTGTACCTGCAATGGGCACATGTTTGCCAGTCCTGCCTTGCAGGAGATGTACAGTTGGGTGACGATGGAAATGGGAGACAGCACATTGGTACTTTGCCCCTTGGATGCTTCTCTCTTCCTTTTGTGGATATCCCTGTGCATACCCTTTCCTGAGAGCACTGCTTTTGCTGGCACAAGAGACTCTAGCCTATTGATTTGACTGTTAACTCGATTTTCTTGGGCAAATCACAGATTTCCTACATTTGAAATGGAAACTAATAACTTTCTGCCTTTGTAAAATGCACTGAAGTAAGTGTGTTGCACTTTTATGTATGAAGAAGCCTTTCAGGCGGCCAAAAGCTGTTTTGTGTTGACATGTCCTGCTCAGGGCTGGTTTGGTTTATAGTTAATTCTAAATTGAGGCTCTTACTGGAAGAAATGATCTTATATGGTGAGTTAGATGCAGACACTCTTTTATAACATATCCCTTATAGCTATTATATATTTGCTCTTAACTGGTCTGTAATTGGTTAAGGGTTAGTGTTAAGTAGATGATTTATTTCCTGTAAGTCCTGCCACTTATTAAAGTTGTGACCTGCAGCAGGAAATGAGGTGTGGGCAAAATGAGACTGAACAGCTGCAGATTTTTGTAAGGGGTAAGAACTACTTAGCAGATTCCTTATGTCAATTCAGTGATTAGGAAATAAAACTAGGACAACAGAGTGTAAATATGTTCCTAATACACAACTGACATTTCATTTGTTATTGTTAATAGCAAATCATTTTCCAAGAACAAGAAAGATTTGCAGGTCCATTCGTAGGTCTGAACAGTTGCAGAACATAGCAAACAGACTCAGTATACTGTACTTAATAAAATACCATACTGTTTTTAATAGAAAAATTGTGAAACCTGTGAAATATTTTCTTGGACACATTTGACAGTTTTCGGTGTAGTTACGTGATGTACAAATTCCCTGATGAAAGATAACTTCTAATACAGTTGTTTAATTTTCCTAGGGGAAGAAACTGTGATTGCTGTTCCACATGGGAGTCGCAGTGTGAGAATTACCCTGAAAGGACCAGCACACCTTGGTATGACTGAGCTGTTTTATGTACATATACATAGGCAGGACATAAAAGCAGAACCTTGTATCTGAACTAATCCAAACTGTTGGAATATGGGTAAGATCATGACCTTGATACCTTGATTCCTCTTCCCATCTTTAATATCCAGCCTGGAGATAGTCCTAGAGAACACTGGAAAGTCTGCTTAGTAAAAATAAAATGTATATATACTGATTACTAAACTGATTCTAAACTGATTACTTTCTAAACCAAGTAATTCCTATGTAAGATGTCTCAAATACATTACACTCTTGAGCAACACGCAGAAAAATTACTTCCAAAGGGTTGTGTGTGGAATCAATAACACTTGTATAATTTGGCACCAGATTTCTGTTGAGGCATCTGAGGTGGTGTAAATATTCCAGGTGAGGTCACACTTGGTCAGTGAGTGGTTTTCAAGGCTGAATAATCCAGGTACAAATGAAGTACAGAACAACTACACAAGTGCTATTTCCATGTAATTCTTTTGGTCATTACATGCCACCAATGAGAAACAGTTTGCTATTCTGTTAGACATATGTTTCCGAATATTTTCTGTAAGGTTGATGGCAGTATTTGTGGTGATTTCTTCACTCATAGGCCTAGTTTGCATAGAGAATGAATTATTTCAGTCGTAAGCTTACCATACCAAGCAATGAAATAAACTGTTAATTTAATATTTTGAACAACTTTTTTATTAGCTAAAGTGGCAGAATTAGTCTGAATCACAGAAATAAAAAGAACTTCTGAGATTTGTAAACAGAAGTCAGAAATGCATTTTATTGGAAAAATGCTAATCTATTTGTTTGCTTTCAAGAATATATTGTTGCATTCTTTCAAAGAAAAAATTGAATAAAACTCCCACTACAGAACAGCTCCAGAGTGAAATAACTTCCAGATATACTGGTGACATCAACAATGTATAAAGCTGAACTTATATTGAAATAAATAATATTCCTTTAATACTGTTGCAGGGGATGTAGGAAGGAGTGATCCTGACCAGTTCAGGTCAGGACTCTTGGTCTTAAGTAGTTCTGCAGAAGGAAGTTGTTGTTGCAGTTTTGCATGAGGAAAAAGTACTAGATTCAGTGGCTCCTGGGGGATTTCTGGAAAGCTCCTGAGGAATGCAGCGGCAGCACGGTAACTAAGCACAGAGTGCTCCTGGCTTCCTACCCAGGGTGGTTCCGTAAAGAAGCTGTGGCTTGGCATCACCTTTGTTAGTTGGCTCTCCAGCTGGACGAGAATTGTGAAATGTTCCTTTAACCACTTCCCCCAGCACATCTGTTTGCAAATCTGGGAGGATTTAGACTTTTTTACCTAAAATTAAAATGACAGAGGTGAAAAACAATGGAGAGCTGGTGTGGGGAGAGAGGTGGCAATCGCTTCTGGTTTCATAGAGAGGTCTTGAAGAACCCTTCTTGGGGTGTGCTTTGGGACAACTTGCTCCTCCACCTTTCCACTCTGTGTTTGTTTGTGGGTGTTTGTTGCTTAACAGAAAATATCAAATGATCCTTTGTCTGCAAATTCATTGAATTCTGCGTGGACGTGCTGGTATAACTAAGGGCAGAATTAAAAAAAAAACCCAAAACACCTATAATTGCAGGTTCCATTTGTCAGAGATGTTCTTCCTGACTTGCAAGGAGTTGAATTTAACAGGTGAAGCAGGGACTACTTATTGTTAAAATTTATACTGCCTCCTGTTGCCAATATGTATTTGTTCTTCAAGTGAAGTCAGCAGCACCAGCAAACACTCGAAGAGCTCTATGGAGTGTCTGGCACTTTTCCCTTTATCTTGTGTTCTGTCGTGCTTCATCCTGGGTTTATGATCTGCTCTTGTTCCAGGGAAACACAGCTGCTGGACTAATCAAAAATGGAAATGTGGTTGGAGATGTAGCATATAATGGATTTGAAACAAATGCTCTGAGCGTTGTTTTGCAATCAGCAGTTACTGTTTGAGTAACAACTGCATTTCTTTGGTTAGAAAGTGTTTTATTTGTCTGTATGGGCACTTTAAAACAGACAACATATTCATTAGAAAGCAAAGATGTTACTTTGTTTTTTTTTATGAACAGGTCCCGCCTGTACTTCTGTCTGCTTGGGTTTTGTGAAAGATTTGGTGGAAAACAACCAAGTAATTAGCACAAAAATGGGTCTGAATAAAATGTTTCATTGTGTTGGTTTTGTTTTTGATTTGGACTGTATTGTGGCTCTTCTAGCAACTGTTTTAAAAGCATTAAAATCAAAAGAAAGACTGAAAGTTCCCTGAAATTAATCCTCCAGCAGAAGAAACAGGAAAACCAGAAGCTAATATTTTTACAAGTGGCTAATGCTAGATAACTGAGTTCATGAACTTAGGGAGGTTAAACACCACTAAAGGGAACTGATTTTTGTCATTTTTTTCTCTGTTCACAGTGATTTGCATTAGGTGACAGTGTTTAGCTGAGCATCTGTGCACTGCTCTGTCTTTGACAGATGCTGAGAGGAAGACAGTGCTGCTTGCATTTTGAAAAAAATGCATGTTTTTTTGGGCCCCTCTATTGTGCTGTCTACAAATTAATCACATGGAAAAGAAACAGCTTTTGAGTAGCAACTTGACTTACTGCTTACTGCACTTTGAGCAGTAATCCCTGGGAATTCTTCCATACATCTCTCTACACAGTGAGGTATCTGCAGTGGGTTCCCCACTCCACACTGCCCTACTCCTTTCTGCCACCAAGAGCATGGGAGCTTTTTCATTGTAGGGCTTCCATGCACAGCTGGGCAAAGCATTTTTCCAAGGGGAAACATTCCTTTTGTTGAGGTAAGGGAAGTAACACACAGACACACAGTTATAGGTCTTTGACACCAGTGATTGTCCTCTTAGGCACAGAAACAGGTGAGCACTCCAGAGAATTTCCTGTCCATGTGACTCTGCACATCTGGAGTCCTAAAGACCACTCAAGGAAATGTTTCCCTAACTTAGGATGGGGAAGCTTACTGCTGAAGTCAAACTCCCCAGCTCTCTAGGATAACAGGACCCTGTAAAACAAATTAATGTTTGGTGAATTCTTTTCTAAACCTTGTCTATAAAAGAGTTGAGGAAACCTTTGTTCTCAGTTACTGCTCCAAAACCAATGAAGTAGTTTTCTGGGAAGGAATTGCTCCCTGATAAGAATCACTATGTTCTGGATGTGTTAAATATACTAGATGCTTCGTTTCACTCTGTTTTAGTGACGACAAGCACTAGACACTACTGAGCAGGAGTGTATTGCATCAGAGGTTATCTGTTGTGCTGTGGAACAGCTTCTCATCTCCCTGTGTGACACACTTCTGGGAAAATCTGAGCAGCTGTTCTAAGCTTCAGTGGTGTGACCTCCAGAGTTAGAGACCATCACTGTATAGCTAGACCTTGCAAATAAACACATGCTTTGGATCCACATTTAGCATAGCCCTGATGTAAACATATGTCAGCTCTCAGGGAGTTATTGTGTTGTTGGTTGCTGAACAATATTCTTGGTTTCTGCTTAGGAAAACATGATTTTTTTTTATTAAGAAAACTAGCAAAAAGACTCTAAGGAAATGCAGCTCAGGACACCAAATTAACATTTTTAACGTGTTTTTGCACCAGCTGGATGTCCTGCCTTGTAATCTTAAATGCTAGTTTTAAAGGGGTCCTGTACTCCTGAGTATCCTACTGACTTTATGTGGAATTGGAAGTACTTGAGATTTGCTGATTTTACTCTTATTCAACAAAATGAGAGAACAACAGACACCATGCATTATTACTCACTGTTAAGCAGTGTAAATTTGGGGTCAAGACTTGCAGAAGCCTAATCCAAGAATGCTGAGTTACAGATATTTTAACAGGTTATTTTTTAGTGCAACTAGGAAAGAAAACTTCCATGGAAGTGGCGAACAAAATTATGTAGTAATCATCTAAATACTTGTTTTTTCTGTGATTTATTTATATCTATTTTTTCCTAATGGAAATGTGTTGGACAGTGGGGCACATTGGTTTCCAGAGATTTATTTTTTCTCTTTGACAAAGCACATTTGATTCACCACTAGATTCATATCCCGTGATCAACATAAAGTCATTTCCTAGAAACATATCCTTCCTTAAACTTCCTTCCAGCCATGTATGTGATCTTTGTTATACCTGTGAGCATAGTGGAACCTAATGCTTAGAAGCTTGGGTTAATGTTGGTAAGGATATTTAATTTATTCTATCATTTCCTTCCTTGCTTTGTTGGGGGTGCTCCAGAATGCATGTTTATTTAAAAAATATGAAGGAAGAAAACAGTAATGATGGACTGCAGCATTCAGAGTATGTTTTCAGTGCAGGTAAAACCAGATGCTTTTATCCTAATCTAGCCTGATTTAGGTAACTCTGTTTAAAGTACCAAAAAAGGCAAGGTAGTGGGAGAAAGAAAGTATTTATAGCTCATCAAAAGGTTCCTTTTAGCTTGCCTTGAGCTCATCTGAGATTCATGCCTTTCCCATGGAGTGCTCTGGTAAATTGTAACCAGACCAGTGTATTTGAAATCATGTATCTTGCTGTGCCTCTATGCTGTATTACCCAGAGCCCAAAATTCTGCCTTCCTTATGAATATCTTCCTTTAGCTTTGTCCACTCACAGTTCAATCAGTTTGCTGGAAGTGATTTAATCCTAAAATGCTTCATCTGTCTTCTGGAGGTTGTGGGCTGTTAGTTTAATCTGTTTCCAAGGAGTGCAGAACAACTCAAAAAGGGTTTGCATCACCACCTGTTCTGGGAAAGGGCCATCCCTCCCTCTGGGGTGGCAGCTGCCCACCTCCTGGCCCTTTTTCCTCACATGGGAAATATTCAGAGTGGAGTTAATGACCTTGGTACAGTGATACAGGTATTGAGATGAGTGTCAGATGAGTTTGGCACCATTCAGGCTTCTGTGGAGACTGCTTGTTGAGATTGCTTGACTTTTGAGTTGCATGGAAGTATGGGTTATTTTTCTGTATATTGAATCTATCAGTTTTGAGTTTCTTTCAGCTTTTCTGCTGAATCTGTTGGTTACACCAAGTGCTACAAAGCACTTGGTGTAGGAAAAGCTGTCTCAGAAATGCTTCTGGTATGAAAGAATAGTGTGTTCAGACAGATATTCCTCTGCTGACATGTCTTGCAGTTGATATATCAGACTATAACCTGAAGCAGCTAATATTCTCACAGATACTCTGGGTGCTTTTAATGCACATAGATAGCTGTCACTTGCAAGGCAAAGTTATAAACATTACTTTCTGACTTCCTTGAAAACAAAAACATCCTGTTTAAGTTTACCAATTGCATATTTCTTCTTCAGTTATAGAATCAAAAACGCTACAAGGAGAAAAGGGAGAGCACAGTTTCAATGCTCCTGGAACATTTGTCATTGAAAATACAACTGTTGAATTTCAGAAGAGTACAGACAGGGAAATCATAAAGATCCAGGGACCTCTTGGAGCAGATTTCATTGTCAAGGTGGGATGTGTGTATGTGCAAACTTATAAAGTATGTGCAGCAGGGTGGGTGGGTGTCCATCAGGTTGTAGCAGTGCAACAAAATCTTTTAGCTGGGAATTAAGGAATCCTAATTACAGTCCAGAGTTCATTTATGCTAAGTAAATCCAAACAATTTAAAATGTTACAAGATTAATGTCTTTCCTGTGGTGGGAAGTACCACAGGATCTTTAACGGTAAAAATGGCCAGGATTTTTGTTTTAGTGTTACTGAAAGAATATCAGTGTGACCCTGTGCAGGGGATTGAGTTAATCCAATTGCAGACTGCCACCTACTGAACCTGAGCATTGCTTCCAGCAGTGCCCTACGATCTCCCTTAGACATTGCTGATCCAGCCACTGACCATTTCTAATCCTTTTAAATTTCTTTCTACCCAGACCACATACCAATGGCTTGCATCACACATTAAGATATTTATATGCAGAAACATATCAATATTTGACAACCAAAGGAAGACACTCATGCAGTATGCCATTGGGAATGAGGAATATTTCAATATTATCACACTACTTGGCTTTATTGGTTACGTTGTAGAAATAGGATTTCAGTAGTTTTCCTTTTGCACCTTCAGTATCCCACGTGCAGTTAGACTTGCCTGGCTGTGAATCAGTGTGCTTGGATCACTTAGAGACTTCTCTCTGCAGCAAATTTAAAAATTTTTGCTGAAAAAGAAATAAAACAGAAGAATACCATTAGGAACTCTGCCATTCCAGGATAGATGATTGAGTAGTCACATTAGTACCTTGAATAATGTGGGGGGAAAAAAAGCAAGATTCAAATGCTTAGCTATTGAGAACTGAATGGTTACTGTAGACTTTGTAGAGATTTTATGCCTGTTACCATCTTACTTTCTGCACTGCTGTTATGTATGAGCTATGATTTGAAATGACATGAACTGTTGAGTACAGTGCACAAATGTGTTTTAATGGAAATTTCTTCAGACCAGGTACTCTGGATCAAAAGAGAGCGTGGTTCAGTTCTTTTTCTATCAACCCATCAGTCATCAGTGGAGGCAAACAGAGTTCTTCCCCTGCACAGTGACATGTGGAGGAGGTAAGTAATGGCAATTCTTCAGGAGTGGTAACAACTGAAGATCAAAAGTATCTGATTTACAACCTTTACCCTGCGTTTTTATTGATTAAATGTTTGTGTTTCTTTGCACACTGGTAATTCTTCAGCAAAATAAATTACAGAGTAGAAGGTAAGTAGGTTGGTTAAGCCAGTATCAGCATAGGGGGTTTTATATGTTATGTTACTTGAAGTTATGTTCTTCCATAAACAATGTTCATTTGAGTAAGAATGTTGACTAAGAAATAAGGATGTGACATTCAAAATGGAAAATCACAATCCATAAGGGATATTTCAGGAAAGTAAGCAAAGAAACAAAATGAGATATTTTAAAATAAGAATAATCAAGAAATGGAGGAAGATGGTATTCCTGGCCTCAGTAGTAGACATGAGGGAGAGTTTTAAAATATTTTGTTGAGAAATTAATTACACAGAAAGCAGAATAAGTAAATAGAATTTAAAGAACAGCTCCTATCAATACCTTTGATCTTAGACATTTGGTCCTAATGGTAGTTAGGGCAGCACGTGGTGCACTGTAGCAGCTACTCCTGGTTTAAACACTGCAGCTGAGATGAAGTGTAGCTCAGCTCTGCTACAGCTCATCCAGCCCAGCCCACTGCTTGTCATGTCTGGCTCTGCAAAACTAGCGTGACCTCATGGTAGGAGGGGTGTGTGACACTGCAGATAACTATTTCCCTTCAGCCAGCATTACCCAGGTCACCTGCAAAACAGACCAGGATGCGAGTGATACTGATGTAGGGATTTTCTGGAGAGTGCAAATATGGTTTAAATAGTTACTTGGGACATGAATAAAGAGAGTGAGAGATGCTTAAAGTACAAGCAGAGTCTGGAGATCTTTTGATGGACCATCCGTTTTGGCACTTGCACCTCCCTGTAATCTGAAATGCAGACAATATATGTGGATAATATGTAGTCCCACAGGAAACTACTGTATCTTACGAGATACTTGGCCTCATGAAGTGTGATTCTTGCTGGAGCTGTGAGTGGCAATACATATCCTCTGATGATTCCATCACACTGTGTTTATAATTTTTTTCCTTAACCTATCTGACAAGGGAAGAAGTATAAAGCCTCACAGTTACTTTTGAGGACTACATGTAAACACTGGATAACTCAAGGGACGTATTTACCTTCAAAGGTATTGGCTCAAATCCAGCCTTATTCAGACTGTTGTTATGGTTTGAAAATTATAGCTACATGTCAATCTCTTTGAAATTATCCAGGGTTTTCGAAGCCCTACTTTGTAGCTGCCTACAATATGAAACTGGTACCTTTATCAGTGGGGCTTGGCAGTCCTCAGGGGGAACAGGGCCTGAAGAAGCATGAAAACTAAGCTACTCAGTCATGAAAGTAGTAGTGTTAGGAACAGCATATTACAGAGGCTTGTAGGAAAGTTGTATTGCAGCTGCCTGGCTTTAACCTGTTATCTGAAAGTGGGTTTAGTGTCCAGATTGTCTGTTTGGCATTTTGTACTGGCAGTAAAAAAAGAAGTTGCTCACAACAGAGACTTGGCATCAGAATCCATTCCTCACTTGCTTCTTGCTGCTTCTACATGTAGTTCTCTAATCTCCTTGTGTTGGAAGGGACATCTCAGAAAGCACAGTCAAGCTTTAATGAGCAAGAATGGCTAAAAATTGTGTTTCTTCTGTTTGCAAGTGGTATATCTTCTGGGTCCTTTCAGTACTTCTAAGATCTGGAACATAGATGCTTTGAGCACTGGAACTGCTTAGTTCTTTATGGTTATCACTCTCATGCATGAAGACACTTTGGATCAGCCAAGAGACACACAACTGAAGCCATTGATATACAATACTTAGCATTTTTGGTAGACACTGGGACTTGTGCTGTTAGTTTATTGAGACTATTTGATTTTAATTCTTGTGGTTTCAAACTTTTTTTCTTTGCACATACCAGAACATCCTCCTCCTCTCCTTGGTTTAAGTCCAAATAAGCTTTTTTGAATGAGTCTTTTTTTCTTAGCCAAAAAAGAATCTAGTGGTTTATAAAACTCAGATCCCTTCTTATAACCAGTATCCACACAGAATTATTTTTTTTACCCAAGTAGTTCAAGTTTTCTTTTGTTGGCTCTTCAACTAGGAATGTTCTTGAAGCTGTTTCTTGGTTTTCTGCAGTTTCTTAGCAATGTTTTTGGATCTCATCTTCAATTCCTCTGGCTTTCTGTTTTAAGTATTTATTTTTTTTAGCATGAATGACTGTGTAATATAGCTCTCCAACATATATGGTAACTCCTCCTCAGGGGAGGGAAGTTATAAGTTGTAGAACATGTACTAGAACCATATGGCTTTGTAGGTTTGCCTTGTGGCAAGTGAGCTGGTGCACTACAAATATTCTTGTGTAATGTGAAAATATGTATGCCTTTACTCTTATAATACTATTAGAATAAAGTGCCAAAATCTCACCTAGTGTTAAGACAGGTTAATATAATTGTTATGCTGAACTGCCTTAAATGAAAGTCTGGTCCTTCATGTTCCTGCTCACAGTTTCCTTGTTTAAAAGCAAGCAGAAAAAGAGTAATCCAGAAAATTAATTCAACGGGCATCACATTATTGAGAGCAGGGGACAAGGTGTTTAAATTTCTTTCCATAACAAGATTTAACTTTGCTTCTGCAATAGGTTACCAGCTTAATTCAGCTGAGTGTGTGGACATTCGTCTGAAGCGTGTTGTTCCTGACCACTATTGTCATTATCACCCAGAAAACAAGAAACCAAAGCCCAAGCTAAAAGAATGCAACATGGATCCCTGCCCCTCTAGGTCTGTATGAGAAATAAATTTGTGTGTGATATAGTCAGTTACTAAGGAACAGGCAATTGTATTTACTTGATTTCAGTTCTTTTCCTCTTTAGGGCTACTTAATCTTAGTTGATTATTGCACGTGTTAAAGGCTGATACCGCTGCCAATAGATTTGAGGCACTTCTTCAGTGTTGCAGAATAGAACACTTTGCTTATACAGAGATACTGCAAATATCAATTTGTTTGAGGGCTAATTCTACGTTGTCTTTTGCTGAGTAGTGCAGCACTAATATGAGGATTTTGTGAGGTTGTGTGAGGAGGACAGATTGCTTGCCTACTTTTGGATTTTTTGATGCTGCCATTCAGGATTTCTCAATAGCCAGACAGGAGCTCCAGTCAGCGCACAGGTTTTGCACATGGTTTAACTTGGTTCATTCATTTACCTACCATAAACATTTGATTCTTCATTGGTACTGTAGAGTTGACACTTGAAGAATCAAAGCTTGGGGCTACTTGTTTGGATTTTTTTAAAGTAGGAATTAAAAAAAAAAAAATCTTTCCAAGAAAATGTCCTTGTGGTACAAATGCCACAGGATATTAATGCCAAATTATAAAGGCTGTAGTACACATAAATTGTATTGAATTGCACTGCAGTATTTAAAACTAACTTTTGGATTGTCTGGTGAGGTTTCCTGGCTGTGCTAAAGAATCTTAAAATAACATCACAGTATCAAGTCCCAGAACCTTGCATTAACATGCCAGCTGGCTGAGCCAGAGTTATATGCAAGAAGAAAAGGAAACACTCTCAATGGATTTCATTTCCTATAGCTAAACTGTCCATTTCCTTTCATTTCTGTTGAACATAATTGTTGATAGTGACCTCTAACATTTATAGATGTGTAGACTTTCAAGATTTTTTTTTTCCTGGAGAGTTGATCTCTGCATGGAGCAGAAGGACTTCAATAAAGCTTAATGGCAATGGGTGCCAAATGTTCCATTGCTGGAATGGGAAAATTAGGGAAAGAAAGGGTGTAATTATATTTTAACTTGCAAATTTAGTTTATACAGCCAGGAAAAGGGAAGTACTACTGGATATAATACCATATTTTTTAGCATTGGGAGTAAGGCTTTATGCTGTGTGGTTCATAAAAGAGCTCTAGAAGGGTCCTAAGCACCATTCAGGACCTATCTAGGATAAATCCTGTGATGTATTTGTTTCACTGATACTCATGTTCCTCAGCAGTCTTTGTTACAGATATAAGTAAATATTTTCTTGTTAATAAAGTGGCACAGTTCTAAAGGAACACTGATAATAAATTTCTCTGCTGAGGGCTTGCTCATTTAATATTTTATGGTGGTATGAAATATAGAAACTGTATGGTGAATAGTCCTCTATCCATGCAGGAAAGGTAAGATCATACAAGTCATTGTTTAACATCAGGCTAATGTGTAATGAAGTAACATTCCTTCATTTCTCACTGGGAATTGCTTACTTAAGGCATGATCACATAAAAGTGTGTACTTGATGTACAGTTTCGGGTATGAGAAATAATGATGCAATATTTATTTTTTTTGACAGTGATGGATTTAAAGAAATCATGCCCTATGATCACTTCCAGCCACTCCCTCGGTATGTATAAGCAGGATAGCACATGTGTCAGCATCAGCACAATTTTCACTGCAAACACACTACTTGAATACTAAGATAATGAAACATCTTCTGGTTTTTTGCTACACAGGAGAGCAAGTTTAAAACAGTCCTGTAAACATTTCTGAAGCCTGTGATTCATTCAGTATGTTCTGGATGATTAGCTTAGCAGTAAGAGGTTAATATGCTCTTCTTGAAAATACCAATGTGAAGTCTTAAAATAAAGAGTTGTCCCCCTAAGCTGCCTTCTGCTGTAGTGCTGAGAAGAGCATGTTCTTTAAATTGCATGTGTGAATTCTTGTCTTGAAAGGTTTTTACTTTAAAGCTGTATGCAATTTTTTAGGACAGATCTCCTAGACAGGACTCCAGAATTTCTTTTTCCCTTAAGAGGTCTGATTCTTCTGGGTTTTTTTATATCTGTGGTCTATTGACATCAAGACTGACATGTCACTTTCAAGATACTGAATTGTCTGAATATGTCTTGTCAAAAATGAAGTCATCAGAGCAAAGCTTGTTGCCTTTTTTTGTTGTTGATTTTTTTTTTTTACCTGAAGCAATTACAAGGATTTAGAACTTCTCTGGAAGCCTTAGATGTTTTGTAAAGAATGTTAGGACTAAAAGGCATCGAGCCACATTTATTGTTAATGTAAAGAATTATAGTTGGTGGAGTTAGATGCATATTTATCTGAGCTGAACCTCTGCTTTATTAGGTCATGAAATGAATAATGTGTATTTTTCTAAAGAAGTAAAGATATGAAGTAATAAGAATGAAATCATAGACTTACACGGCTCAGTGGAGCTACTGATTACAGCTGATATAAATGTCATAGTTTATTTCTGTAGCAATTTGTCCTTGTGGATCTGCTGTCCTGTGATGTACTTTGGCTTCAATACATAGACTGAACTTTTTTTTCCTCTACAGCTTTATCCTGTAAAGTTCTCTAATTGTATTCTGTGTCTCTCCCCTTCCATTTCTTCTGCCAATTCCTTTGTACTTCAGATCTCTTCTGGAGCTCAGCACAATGTATTTACATGAGTACTTCATCTTCTGAACCACTTAGGGCTTGGAGACCACTCGGAAGAGAAATTTGATCCCCCTTTCTGTGCTTTACTGTGCTCAGCACGTTTGCATGACACTGTGGTGAGATAGATTATGTCTGCGATAAAGCTGTGGGCAGGTTCTCTTATTTCAAACTCTAAGAACTACAGGCAGAGCCCACCTCATTTCAGCACTTTGGTGTGTCCTGTCAGAAGGTATCATGGTCTTCCTGTGAGATGCTTCAGAGTAAGGACTGTAAAATAGCAGGCGGCCAAGCAGGGCTCAGAGTTGGTGCCAGCAGGAATGAGAGAGGAAACAGGCTGTGTTCTGCTGGGAGGGCTCATAAGGAAACACAACAAAGATGTAGAAACAGCTTTTCTTACAGGAATTTCTGAAAGAAAACAGCAGCTGAAACAGATGGTTTGTTTACCTGCATCATGAGGTGACTCTGGTCCAGTGCAGACACAGGTCTTGCTCCCACGTAGCAGGATTTGTCTGTGCTGTTCCCTGTCAAGTAACTGGAATGCATTAGCCTGTGCTGGTTCTGCTGGACTTCTTCCACCTTTTCTTTTTGCTTTTTCTTTTTGCTTTTTCTTTTCTTACCTGTGTCTTACATGCTGACCCAGGATTGGTCTTGCAAAGCGGGCGGAAAACCAAAGTACTGTAGATACACTGGAGCAAAGCTGTACAGGCTCCTTCACCTCACCCAGCAGTCCAACATCACACCTCCTACATAACACGAGGGCCATGTGGAGGGCTGCTCTGCAGTCCCGTGGTGTTTACCACTGCTTTCCCATTCACACAAGGAAGTTGTGGGAAAGTCATGGTGCGCACCACAAAATCTTGAAAGAGTTCTCCTGTGGCTAGAGTTGTAAATGCCCCACTGAAATATTTTTACAGATGGAGAATTCTTTTGAAATAAATAGAAAAATTTCCCAGGATGAAAATTTTCTTTTAAAGCTTTTGGAATGCCTCCATTTATTTCAGACTTGTTGGACTGTTGAGGATCCCCTGACAGCTGTGGGTTCTGGAAAGTATCTCCTTGACTGCTTGCCCAAGACCCCCCTTTTCCCCAGTAGCCACGGACCTCACTCCATCTTGAAAATGCTTGTGGGAGTATGGGATCTGGAGTGTGTTTGAAACTGATGAGATAAAGAAAAACAACTATAAAACTTCATGCTATAAACACTTGCAAGCCTTGTATTACACATAGCACAGTGAGCCTTACCTATATAAATCCATGAGCTGCTAATTCATTAAATAGTTAATTGCTCTTTAGTTCCTGAGATTTTTAAAGAAAAGGAGTTAACACTGGCCATTCATTTAAGTCAAAGAACAGTATAACTGTTGCTCTTCAAACAGGTTTTGTATTTGTGATATGTTATCAGTATCTCAGCATACAGCTTTATTCAGAATTCTTTTGAATATATACTCTATGGCTAATGTTCCATGGCTTGCTGTGTATGAGTATATATACTCATTCTTCCATTGAGCTTAAGCATGATTAATATGTTTTTGTAGGCAGTTTAATGAATTGCTTAAAATAGGAAGTGTCCTTGATTTACCTGCTGCATCATAAAAAGTATGTAGTAGTTGCTTAAATTTACCTTTGATTTATAGGCCTTTGCTTCATCAACTCTGATATTATGACTTCCTTTGTGATAGCCAAGTTACTCTTGATTAGTTGATTTTGGTGGGATATTGTAGTACTCGCTGAGTCCATTGTTCATAATGGATATAATTATTTTCATGATCCTTTCTGAACCCCTGCATTTGTAATAGAAATAAGTTTTAACTAACAGGACATTGATGAACCATAAGATGTGATGCAGGACTCAATCATTTCCCAAGCCTTGCCTTTGATTTGGATGGATGGTGGAAAGAAAGCAGGAGATAAGAGGTGAAGGGTGAGAGATAAATGAAACTGAGTTTGTAGCCTAAAAACCTCCAGATAATTCTCACTTCAGGTGGTGCAACATTTGCTGTTTTTATTGTAGTTAGGTCAAAGATTGTGGATAGATGTCCATTTTGAAGAGTTTCCTTTCCAAAACGTTGTTTATTATCCCTCTGTTGGAGGCTACTATCCCACAGCTCTGCTGGTTCACAGGTTTTTCTTAATCTTAAATTTTCCTTAATCTGTGCATTGCCCTGCTTTGGGAGGAATCAGCTTGATTAGTCAAAACAGCTGGGATGGATGAGAGCTGCCTTTTGCTTGAAGCAAACTGGAAAGTGGGAATACAAGGCCATTCAATGGCATTTTAATGAGGGTGGAAAACTCTTGCAGAACTGCAGTGATGACCAACCAAATGATGCCTGTCATAATTTCTTCACAGTCCTTATGGACCAAGGCAGTTTGATATGAAATGTCTGGGTTTACCCGAAGTGTTAGAGTTCCCATTAAAATTACTTCCTGAACAGATTTTTTTAAGGGTAATCTGAATAATGTGGGCAGTGGTGAGGAACTGTGGATAGTAACACCCTGAGTCAGGACAACCTGATCTGTCTTTGTCTTTGGACTTCATAGGATTTCAAGTACCTGGGCTTCTTGGCCTCTGACATTGGTAATAAGGGTCTATATGACCGTGTAAATTAAATACAAAATATTCTGTTTAGATGATCTAGACTATTTAGAAGTAAATACATTCCAGTAATCCAGCTCAGTATATTAACGGTCTTTAACTTGTGTACAAAAATAAGATTTTCAGTTATTTTTGGAAATAACTTAAGTTTGTATTTTTGTCTTTCTTCTGATTTTGCACATGAATTTGAGCCTGAAATATTGCAATGTAGCTCTGTGATTCAATATATATGTGTGTGGTGAGAATCCGGCAAACTATTAGTGGGTTTTAATTGACACTACGGTTGGATTCAGTATTTTGCTCTTTTAATAGAGGTTACTGGAATAAAAAAGAGCCTTATTTTTAATATATCTGAGTTCTTTTTCCAGGTGGGAACATAATCCATGGACTGCATGTTCAGTTTCCTGTGGAGGTGGTATTCAGAGGAGAAGTTTTGTGTGTGTAGAGGAGACCATTCATGGAGAGATACTGCAAGTGGAAGAATGGAAATGCATGTATGCCCCAAAGCCCAAAGTCATTCAGACCTGCAATCTGTTTGATTGTCCCAAGTGGGTGGCAATGGAATGGTCTCAAGTAAGTTGAAAAGTACTTTGGACCTTTATTCTTTCTTTTCTAAAGGAAGCCTCCAGTCTTGTGTTACCATGTGTTTATGAGCACAGTGCTATTAGAAGAGTATAGCCCTGAAAGATAATTCATAGTTCTTGCTAGGAGAAGTTTGCACTAAGCAATTCTACCTGATAATCAAAATGTTCACGTGTCTGTGTGGAGGAAAATGCATGTAGAATTCTTTATGCCTTTTGAATTCCTGCTTTATATGGAGGAGAAGTTAGAGACAGAGGTGAGGTCCCTCTGCAGTCAGGTCATTTATGTCTCGGTTCTTGATAAATGTGGTATTTCACTGGATATAAGAGCTAAAGGCACGTCTGTCTTGGGGGCTGGCAAGTCTGCAAGGGTGATTTTCCAGCATTCTTGCCTTTCATTACAGTAACAAGAGCATAAGCCAACTTGTCCTGGCTGTGGTTATCTGATACAGCCAGATAGCTCAGCACTCCTATAATTCCTTAGTTCATCCAAATGACATCACTGACACAGAGTGTAGAAACTGCAGCACGCCTGACCCAGCTTTAACTGCAAATGACCACTGTGAGAGGGTGTATTCTCAGTGCACAGCCATCTCTGGTTCTGTTGCCAATCAGATAAGCTTTATAGAACCCCAAGAAATCATTTGCATTCCCAAAACTTCGACTTTTTTTTTCCAGCATCAACCTTTTCTTTACTCGCTTAGCAATGAAGGGACAAATTCATGCGTCTCCGTGGAAAAACTTAAGTGAGCACGTCATCAGCACTTGTAATTTCCTTTTTAAGAGCATTTGTAAATACAATAAAGAAATAGGTTGAGGTGGTTGTGTTGTCTCCTGCAGTGCACAGTGACCTGTGGCCGAGGCTTGCGGTACCGAGTGGTGCTGTGCATTGACCACCGCGGGCAGCACGTCGGGGGCTGCAACCCACAACTTAAACTGCACATAAAAGAGGAGTGCATCGTGCCAATACCGTGTTACAAGCCAAAAGGTAACTGGAATTTTGTCTGGGTCTGTTATTGTCTTACATTTTTGTTCAGAGAATTAAAAGCCCCTGGTAACCTTTTTCAGAAATGCCAGAAGCTGGAATTTACTGGGACTTATTTCAGCCTTGGCAGAAACAAGCACTTTAATTATTGGTGCTAGGAAAAGTGCCCTGCTGATATTTTTTGCTGATAATGTGGCCAGACTCTCATGAGGTGAACATGCAAACTGAATCTATACAGTCTGGTCAACTTGGGAAAACCAAAATAAATGAGGTTAACATGGGGAGGAGGAATTGTTCAATAATACTTAAAATGAAACTCCATATGTATCACCTGGGATCTTGTTTGTTTGTTCTTGTTAAATGTGTCAACATTCTCAATGGGCCTCAGCAGCTCATTAAGTTGTAATCAAACTGGTTTCCTTCTCCATTTCTGCACATTTAAAATAAAGAATGGAGCTCAAACATCATGAAGAAATTCTCTAGTAAATGTTGTTCTATTATCCAGTTTTATCTTTATTCAAAAGCATTAGATCAATAGGCAATATGAAGGTGAATAATGCTAACATCTACATTTTGCTTTGATTTTGGAGGAATTACTGAATGTTTTGGGGGGTTTTTTCCTCTACCAGAAAAAAGTCCTGTGGAAGCAAAATTGCCATGGTTTAAACAGGCCCATGAAATGGAAGAGACCGTAACAGTCTCAGAAGAGCCAACGTAAGTACATTGTCTTTTACGGTGAAGAAACATTCCCAGTGTGTTTTGCAGGTATCTGGAATGACTGTTGCTGTGCAGTTTGCTTTGACCTTTGACCCTCCCTGGGAGATGAGTTGTGTTGTGAGCTGTTCCTAATTTTCCATCTCAATTGCTTTGGGAGCTCCTGTTCTGGATGACGTGGAGCTACACTATTGCAGTGTCCTGATATCATTCGAGCAATTCAAAGGGATCCTAACTGAACCTAATTAAGCCTTAATTAATGCACGTGGAAACATTTCAGCACATATAAATTAAATAAATTCAGTTGTTCTATCCCTGTCGTAGCTGTTACCTCAAGAATGTAGTGGTTGTATTAAAACTTAAGAGTACTTTGTAGGCTTGCCAGGATTTCCTTGGGGGGTGAGACCAGTGCATAAAGAAAGTGAGAAAAACCTGCTGATCTCTGAGCTTAGCTAATCTGTGGGGGTAAGTTGTGCTATTTTACATGTGTATATGTGTGAAATGGCATCTGGATTTTGTGAGTCCCCTTAAAAACTGATAAGTGTGAGCCTTGCAAGTTCTAAGCATAACTTACATCCAGCTACACTTGTTCCTGACTCTCTTATGTTAGGGCATCCATACAGTTGCTTATATCCCCTATGTACATTTCATACCTACCTACATACATATATATGTATGTATGTATGTATGTAATATATTAATATATAGTATTTAATTTTCTATAAGGTTTTCATGAGAGATTTTGAACAGTATTTTGTTGTGCTCTGCAGAATTCTACACTCTTTGTAATATTGTCAGTTTGAAATAGTTTAGGTGAGCTTACTGAAGTTCCTTTGGATTTATATTTCTCTGAGAGCGGAGTGTGCCCTATGCTTATTTTTCTTCTTCCATCTAACTATTCCTGGGTTTTGGCACGCGTGTAGCAACAGGTGTGATCATGAGTAATAAAATCTTTACACCTGCACTGACTCACAGAAGAAACCTCTTGCCAAACAGGTGTTTATATAGTTATGGTGACTGTACTTTAAACTTTTCACTGCACTAGCCTCTCAAGTCAAGTGTCAGCCTACTGTGAGCAGTTATTTCACTCTCCAAATTGGTGGCCCTGAATGCAGGCAGGGTAGTAGCAAAGACATAAAAATAAAGTGTGATTGTCGAAAGGGGTGATGCAACCAAATGTGCCTGTTGAACGTCAGCATAGCAGAATAGAGGTGTATGAGGCCACTTCTAAAGAGTGTTCAGCACGAAGCTATAAAGAAAATTATCTCTAGCATTACAAAATCCTGCTGTGGCAACTGTGAGCTAATGCAGTTTCTAGGTTTTTAGGGTCCTTCAGCATCAGTCTGACAGAACAAGCAGGGAGGACTGGCAGGGACACAGCATCTGGTTCAGAGTGTATATAGAATATAGCAGAAATGAGCTGGAAACTTTGTCATGGGTTTCTTTGTACCTTGTCCTGACAAAGGAAGCAGTAATTCATCCTTCCTAGTTATGACAGATGTATTCCACTGCAGCCTCACCATGTGAATGGATCCATGTGTTCGAGTTCCCAGAGTGTTGTCACACCTGTGCAGTTTTGCAGTTTCCTGAATCTTTTTTCTTCTTCACTTATTCTGGAGACTGAGATGTTTTTCATCTTCCATTAATGATCCTCATCCTGTCCTGAGACCTTCCTTCACATTTTCCAGAAGCATCTTCACCTAAGTCTAAAAGGTTCCTCCAACCACTTCTTGCCGATGACTCCTCTCGGCCATCCCTCTTTCCTGAGGTGTTGCTGAGGTGCTGTGCTTTCCTAGTCTGGGCATTCTGGGCTCTCCTGGGACCCAGCTCTAACACTGCAGCCAGATTCCCCATTAGTTTAATTTTGCCTGTATTCTGCTGCCAACTGCTCTTACTTTAGTCTTCTAAGGAAGCTGGCAGGTAAGAGAAAATTAGAAATAACTGGTCCCTGACTTCATTCCTTTTTGCAGATTTTCTGTTGGCCATGTGGACAATGGTTTGCAACCAGAGAGTTTCTCCATCAATGCCTTAAACCTTGTGCCCTAACTGCTCTGGTCTTTTCCAGTTAGAGACAGATTTTTGGGTCATGGATTAAGTTTTAAAAAGAAACTGTAGCAGTAAGTTACTTTTCTCAGAATAAATTATAACAAGATTTTCCTCTGGTTTGGATCTGTTTAATTTTGTTTTCTGTAACTTATACATGACACAGTGATAACTCATAGCCCACCTCTGCCTAGCAGGACACTTATGATTTCCTTGGTAAAATGCCATCACTTTTAATTTTAGTTATTCTCTTGTCGTGCAAACTTAAACCACAATATGAAGTCTCAACTTCTAATACATCCTTTTATTACAACCGTTGTTCTCTGCTTTTGTGTGATATTTTAGTTGATAATGAATAAGAGAATAAATGCAGCTGTGTTTTAGAACCCACAAGTGATGGATATGCCAAAAGTAGCTTGTGGAAGATAAATATTTCTGCCGCTGTGGTCTACCACGGCTGGTGTCCTGAATTTACATAGAGGGGGAACGTTCAAAAGCTTCTTTTTTTTTTATTATTAGCAAAATAAAAAATGACTGTCCTTAAAGTGAGGCCAAGAAAAATGTAGGTCTGACCTTTTTAGTTTTTAGTTGTGGAATGTGATGACAGTTGATACCAATCATTATTTTAAATGTTCTTCCCTCGAGCCTTCTTAGTTACAGTGGGATTCACAGAGAAGATCAAGCAAGTTCTTGCATCCTTTTTATTAACCCTAAGTTATAGAAATAGACACCTCAACTGCTTTTCAATGTCATGGCTTAGGACAAAGCTGAAATGGTTTCAAAAACTGATACGTTTTTTCAGTAATATGAGCTCAAAAGCGATCACTAGGCTTGTGGAGTTGTACTCCCTGGATGTGAAATGCAGTGTCTCTCACAATGGTTCACACTCATTGTATTGGAGTCATTTCCACAGAAATGTCCTCGCTGTGCCTTTGGCGATAGAGAATTACCCATTTTTCACAGCTCCTTCTCTGAAAATGGGCTGGTGATTTTGTGAAACACATTAGACTAAATGTTGATAAAACCGGCAGTGTGACTGTTTAGAGCAGTGGTGGTGCTGCAGGGAGGGGCAGGTTGTCAGCGTTGTGGAAGTTTTGCCCCAGTAACAGCCAGCATTTCAGATAATTCAAACTTTTATCCAGGCCCCTTGGTGCACTAGAACTGGAAATATCACAAGAGCAGCCCTTTTTTTTTTCCAGGATTTAGGCATTTCCTGTCTTTACTGAAAGCAAGAACTACAGGCATGAGGGGAAAAAAAAAAAAAGAAACACTGTGTTTTCGAAGTCTTTAGAAAGCTGCAGAGGGCTGCACTGAGTTCAGTTTTCAGGTCAGATTTGGTTTGGTTGTGTTGGGCTGCTCTGTCCCAGTATTGTCATCAATAGTTTAGGTCACTGCTTCATTTCCCAGGTCATCCTACTTGGGCTTTTACAGCGTGCACCAGGTGAATGCACATTCCCATTAGCCTGACTGGTAACACTGCAGCCTGACGTGCTCTCTCTGTACTGTGTTCATTATTTATACCTGCACAAATAGAAGTATTTTAGTTCTGTATTGCACTGGGAAGAATGACTGTACAAAAAGGCTGATTTGTGAAAAGTTGAACCTGCTAAAATTTGCATTTTCCCACGCTTTTCTGTTTTTTTTTAATCAGATGTCTCGTCTGCAAACTTAAAGATCTCAGAAAATTTTCATTTACCACTGTCCTACTCGTTATAAATTCCCAATGATCTGCAAGGCATTGCAGTACAAGTATTCTGATGCTTCTTAATCCGTACCTGAGATAACTCTGAGTGTGTGCCCACTGAAGGCAGACTGAGTTTACTTCAGGGAAGTATTGTGCCCTAAGCATTGCCATGTGTATGCTGTGAATGCCACTGAGTGAAAAAATACATCACTTCTGAGCCTGGTGGTCTTGGCTTTAATGACCTGTCACAGGCTTTTCTTTTGCATGTTAAATATAAACTAAAAATTAAAAAAATCATATGCCTAAACTAAAAATTCAGATAAAATTCAGTTCTCTCATTGTCCAGTCAGTTCCTTGCTCTAATTTTTTTTTGGCAATCTTCATTGGCTTCTATTGAAGGTACTTAGTGTGACTTTAACATGATCATCCTTGGAGCAGTTCTATAATTTAGGACTTCAATAGTCATGTGACTGGTTTAGCAAATGCCAAGGTAGAATAGAAAGTGTTTTGTGTGTTGCATTTTTATCTTGCACTTCACTGAAAAAATATCAAACACTAATATTCAACAGGAAAAGCTCAATTTAACATAGCCTTGCTAGAAACAAAAGAAAAAAATGCTTAGAATTTTCTGAGTTTCTTTATAAATCAATTGGTTGCTGAATGAAGTGATTGCTAAGGTTCAAAATTTCTTTTAATTTTTACAGGATTTCAAAAGAATGTATTGTACATTATTGTGGAATGTTTTAATGCACTCAACTAGCAGTACACAAAACTAACACTTATTTCTGGTATGCTGCTGTCATACTTTTACCAAAACAACTTATGCTTTTAGACTGTAGACTCCTAGGTGTGGTTAGAACACCAACCAACTCTTTTCAACTATAAATGTCCATCAGTTTTATTTTTTCAATTAGGTACATAGCTACAAATGGACTTCAATTTTTGGTTGTTTTTTTTTTACACAGAAGGAGAAGAAAGTAATCATTCTGTGAAGCCTGTGCACACTGGCCTTGATCCAATAAAGCACTTAAGCACAAGTTTCCCTCTGAACACATTATCGTCCCATTGACTTCAAAGCACAGCTAATATGCCTAAAGTTAGGCACATGCTTAAGTGTTTCATTGGATGAGGGTGCTTTTGCCACGCACACCTTAGGTAGTTTGCATGGCTGTCTTTGAAAAGACTGTGAAGTCTGCTGTTTCAGGGTTAAGCTGATTCTATCTGCTGGAGTGAGAGAAAACCTTCCTTTGCAGCTTTTCCCATTAGAACTTGCTATCAAGAGCATCTGGACATTGACCCCCAGCAGCTGTGCCCTCGGACTCAGTGGGCTGTTGGGTTGTGCCAGTGGGGCATTTGCTCCGATTTGAGCACTGTATGACACAGCCATCCATCATTTTGATAGTACTCTTCCAATAAAAATCAGTGTGGTCATCTACTTGGAAGGTAGTCAGATTTGTGAAGGATGAGCAGTTGCAGTTCTCCTCGGTGTGAAGAGGAGCTGGGGATAGTGTGCCCTTTACTGAGATCTGTTGAGGACTATTAAACTCTAACGAATATCCTGAGACCGTTCAAAGAAATGTTGATGGGCTTTCATATATTTATCTTTGTAGTAGAGTTGTATATGTATTTCTTTAGCATCTCCTTAAAGAATAACCAGTTAACCTTGTAACCTCTGTTGGAAATGGGAATAGTCTTTTCCCCCAGAGAAAGTCTGCCTTGGGGTCTGTCTCAGTCACAGCCTGGGTGACTATCCCAAGGACTGAGTTGGAGTATCCTTACAGGCTATCCACCCATCTGTTCTCCTTTCTTCTGTTTGATTCTTCCTCTGTGTACACTGGCAAGAAGTTATTGGCGCAAGATGATAAACTGTCCACAGAATCAACCCCACTGTTGACATTTTTCTGTGCTTGCTGTGTATGCAGAGCATAAATACTGATTTTTGTCTTACACAACTGTTCTTATATTTGTAGGGGCAGCTTTCCTGCAGTAAAGGAAAGATAATTCTTAATCCAAGATAAGGGGAAAATCTTTGAATACTAATTTGAATCTTTCCTCCCAAATGCATTTTTAACATTCGTCAAATATGTCCTCCTATATCTCCTGCTGGTGTTTTAATCATCAGCTGCATTTGGACACATAATAAAGAGCAGCTACAGCCTTTTGAAACAAAATGTCAACTCTGTATTTGATTTCTTACAAAATATACCCCAGAGCCACCCAGCATGACTTTATTAATGAAACTCAACCCCTTGACTCTTGTGCCATTTTGAAAATTACTGTCAGTGGCCCTCAAAGTCAGGGAATATTATAACAAAATCACAATCTGTAAAATAAGATTTTACTGTAGTTCATCAGGAGCATAAATGCTTTCTAATAAAAATGATGGATTATAGACTGTTCTGGTCAGACTTCTTTATTGAAGATGAGAGGCTGCTTCCAAGATTGAATCTGAAGAGCAGCCTGTGGTGGTGGGCATTGGAGATAGCTGGATTTGAAAAGTGCTTCTCTTCTCTCTCATTGCTAATTATTAGTACAACATAAGGTGAGGGCCTCTCAGATTTAAGCAGACTGCAAATATACTTTTGGCATATGTCCAAGTCTGTGTACCTGGGGAGCTATTTTATGTTGTATAGAAATATCTTCACGAGTTTCCCTTTATTAACACTGAAGGAGACTGAGAAGGAGACTTAGGTGATATCCTTTTTTCCTCAAAAAAGGATACAGCTTTTCCCTGTTCCTTGTGATTCTTTCCTAGATTTTTTTGTGAATTTTGGTAAATGGCTTGGAATGGGAGGCAAGTGAAAGACTGAAGACACTTGACTCTGCATTCTATTTCAGTATCAAATAGTATAATGTATTGTCTGCTCTGTGTATAAATACACTGTGAACACACAGACACAACTACGTGGAATAAAATGGCAGTGTTTCTGCTGCACTGTGATTATTTGCAGGTTTATTCCTGAGCCCTGGTCCCCGTGCAGTGCCACGTGTGGCAGTGGTGTACAGGTGCGGGACGTGAAGTGCCGAATTCTTCTCGCGTTTACTCAGACCGAGGTTGAACTGCCTGAGGAGGAGTGTGAAGATGAGAAGCCACCAACAGAACGAGTCTGTCACCAGGTGTCCTGTGACAGTGATCCTGTCCCCTACACACCAGAATTTTCACATGCTGAAGATGGCAATGTGATTTACGACTGGGAATACATTGGGTTTACTCCTTGTTCAGCCACGTGCCTTGGAGGTACCTTTATTTATTTATTTATCCTGAGTTGTAAGAATTTGGCATTGTTTGATACTGTTGGGTCTTCTGTTAGGGTTACCCTAAAGTAACTGTGTTGATCTGTAGGAAAACATGCAGCTACAAGCTTTAACATATTTCTTGGCTATCCATAGAGTATTTCAAACTACTTTGTTTCATTTATCAAACACTGATTTTATTTGGTTAAGCGACTTGCTTTAGTCTTGCTGCTGCAGGAGCCTCTACCAGGTAGTCAGTGGTACCAGCATGTTTGATGCATCAGTGCTGGGAATATTTAGATGACCTGACTTTTCCTAGGAACTGAAAGTGTATGATTACAGAGCTAAAATTCCCACGTTTATTCTTTATCTTCCGAAATGCTGCCATTTTCTGCAGTAAAGTAGGAGTACAAAGTTTTAATTAGGGAGACTTGCTTTCAGCCTTATGAGCACGAAGATCAAACAGGAGTTAGTTTTGGTCTTGGTGCTCTCTATCCCTCCACAGGAACTCTGTGCCATACATCTGTCTGCAAGTAGTTAGGCACATTCCTTTTTGGATGTAATCGAATCTCCTTGTCGTCCTAAGTACATGTTACTAGACAAGGTTGCTACTACATACTGTACTTTGGGACCAAACACAAGTGAGTTATGAAGTGTTAAGTGGAGGCAGTGGAATTGTGAACACACCTATATATGACAGGACTGCTGACATCAGTGGGAAGTGAAGACAGTTGTACCCATAGAAGAAATAAAAAATGTAGAAAAGGGGAGAACAGAAACAATTGGAAGCAGAGAGCTAGACAGAGCTCACAGACAGCAGCCTCTTTTGTGCTGTTCACCAGTTCAAACCTGGAAGACAGAAGCTGGGAGGGATGCCCCAGAATGGGATCAGCAGGATGGTAAGTGATGGATAGTGCCTCCTTTATCAGTTACTACTGCTGTTTACTGAGGGGGTTGATCCATAGGAGTAACAGCACATGTGATCATAAAAGCTGAAACATCCCATCCCCTGCACTACCTGCAATGGGCACTATGACTGGCCAAGGGAGGAAAGACTGTAGTCCAATTAAGTGAGTATAAACAGGAGATGGAAGTGACAGCTGTTGTGACTGTCTCTGTTTCTTTTTTTAAAGAGAGAAATGTTTTTAGAAATAAGGAAATAAGGAGGTGTTCTAAAACTCCAAAGTTTTTCAACTTTGAGGACATCATCAGATAGCTAGATTGAAATAATCTCTAGTCTTTTCCTGCTGTTTCACATGTGCATGTTTACAGTGCCTGCATCTTCGTGGGTGTTTGTCCATGCATAAAGCATCCACTTACCCTTGGTATGCAAGCTGATAGTAATTTAAGGAGCCTGTACTGAATATAGTAGTTTCATCTGAGGGAACTTCAGAATTACTGATGAGCAGAATCTCATGTTGACTTCTGACCCTTTCATGAATTTGGTAGGTTCTCTGGCCTAGAATTGTCCTGTAGGTGTTCATAGTGATCCAAACCATTTGTTTGATATGCAGTAGAGATTTCCCACTTGAAGAAGTTTGAAAGACAATATCTGTTTGTGTTCTTAAGACTTCTGTGGTATCATTGGTACTGTGTCTAGACATTTTCCTTATGTGATGCTCCAGGGAAATGTGGGAAGTTGTCAGGGTGTTTTATCAATGAACAGCTTCAGCAGCCCCTGTGCTGCTATGCTAGTTAGGTATCAGTGATTTTTTCCTTCTATCAGTTCTGGTCTTCTGGCTGCCTTGGCAAAGGCTTTCAAACAGACCAAAAATTACCTGCCGATAAATAGTTTTAGGGGAACCAGACATCTCTTCTGTTTCCAACTTATTGCAATGTACTAACTAATGATCTCACTGTCTACTATTTTTCCATTGTGTAGTTCAAAGTAGCTGATCCATTTCTGCTAAGTTTTATGTTCAAATTTCATTTCAATTAGATGAACTCTTTCGTTACGAGAAATAAATGTTGTCTGAGTTTGGAATATCCCAGTGTAATGTAAATTATATTAGGTACTTTTTCTCTAGTATGTACATATCTAACAGTGGCTATTAAAATAAATTCCTGTGGATTTCTGTATCCTCAGAACTCCCTACCCCCATTTCTTGGTGCTTAACTCTCTCTGAATGAGGGAAAAGTCTGCAGGGTCTATGTAGGCTGGAAGCTTTATAGCCACTATTTGAGCAAGGTCCGAATCTCTGTTTCAGAGCTTGTCACTTGCACCTTTTTTTTTAATCCTCATACAGACTAGACTTGTAATTCAAAGTCTTCTCTGGTCTCTGCAAAGCAGACGAAAAACTGCAGATGGAAACACTGGGGTTTTTCAGGTATTAGAGTTACAGAGCAATCTGCAAGGCAATATCAAACATCATCTTTCCAGTTCCAGAGCAGTAGTAACATGAGTCTTGGGTCATTTTTGTGCTTTCTTCACCAAATGTGTGTGCACAGCACTTGGAGTGCCATACAACTTGCAACTTTCCAGAACAGCTGTTGTGTTATGGCTGTTACCATAATTAATGCTTCTTTCATCAGTCTTTTCATGAGTGCAAATGGAAGTTGCTGGGTCCTGTTTGTCATAAGGCAGATATCACCTTTAATATTCATAGGAAGCTCTGTAACCATCCTGAAAGCTAAAGATCTGTTTTTCCTTCAGTGCCTGAAGAAATCCCAAACTGAAAGTAAGCCAACTATGTGCTTGGGGATCTCAGGATTTGCCTTTATTTTTCTGGAATGTTTTTGGGGGTTTCTTCAGTTTTGTTTTTGTTTTCTTTTAAATCTGAATGACTTTGGCCCTAGTGCGAGAGCCCCCAACATAAGTTTTATTTCTCATATTTTCAGTAGAGAATTGTTATCAGAATAAAGAGTACTCCTGAAATGTTTTTGTTGTATTGTATAGTATTTATTTAGTTTTGTCAATCATTTAACTACTCAATGGTATTTTAAAGGGATGTTTTCCATTTTAAAAAAATCACTGAACATTTTCTTGTTTAAATGTACCTTCAGTTGCAAAAGATGGATTTTGGTTGTTAAAAGCAGTTATTATTATTTATACTTTATATGCTTTAGAAATTATGATTTGAGCCCCCTTAAGTAATTACACTGGCCTAAAAATAATGAGATTAAATAATAAATAACATAGGCACTTCCTATTATTTCCTCTATAGTCTGTGGCTTTGGAAACTTCAGGGTACAGTCAAGTTGTGCTTTTGGGTTTTTGTCTGGACCATAAGGGCCAAAAGTTTACCATTTTATTTATGAGAAACCTGAGATTCTTAGAAAATTAATGGGTTCTAGCCAAATTTAAGGGCTCTAAGAAAAACAATGACCTTTCTGAAACTCACATATAAAGCTGAGAGCATTTGCTCTCAACTTGTGTTGTAGTCAGTTTGATAACTGTTACTCCTATCATTGGTTTCATTAATGGCAGATCCTGTTTACTCTTTTACAGAAGTTTAGAACAGATTTCCAGAGAGGCTCAGGGATTGGCATTTCTTCAGCTGTTAGTACATATTATTAAGCAGCCACCAAACTGAAACTATCTGTCCTTCCTCTTCCAGGCATAGAGAATAGATCCACCCTCTTACCTTTTGCACGGCAACTTTCAACCCCTATTTTCTTTGTGCTCTAAAAGAGGCAGAAACAAAAATTCTGGGCTTTTTTCAAGCATTTTGATCTCTTAACACAGCTTTGTGCACTGTGTATTTCAATGCACAGAAAAGATTGTAAAAGAATGTAAATGTATGTGGTTTGAATGCTGGGTTAAAATAGAAAATATTCTATTTCACGGAATAGTAGGGTAATTACTACAATAATGCATCAGATTACTGTAAAAATACTTAGTGCTCCCTGCTGCATACATAATGTTTTAGTTAAATTATCTACTGTGTTTATATTATAAGCCAAGAAAGTCATACATATAAAACTTTGCTTGTTTGAATAATAGATTTTTCCGCTTTCCAATTGATGTAGAGTAAGAAATTTATCAGTGATTGAAGTTCCCAACTAATGGAAAATTATAGTTTGGGGTGAGAAATCTGATTAATTGTGAAGACATTCAAGCAAATGTAACATCAAATAAGTGCAGCTATTTATTGAATAAAGCTCTCGAACTGAGAACTAAGCAACAGGAAGGGAGTGTTCGGCAGGTATTTAACAACTCTTTAGTATCTCTTTTGTACTTTCAGCATCAAAACAAGGTGTAAGTTTTCTTTCAATTGGGCCGCTGTGGGGAAGAATTGCTACTGCAATTTGTGCTCTCGGCTTGACTCAAATGAAATACACACCACGTATCAACATTTCCTTCTCGTAATACAATTAAAGCTGTGCAGGTCGTGCTACAAGGCAGGAATGGCTTAATGAACTCCAGGTGGCAATTTGCAGTGAAAGCCCATCAGCTGCTATGACGTGCCTTTTGTTCATTTGGCTGGCCAATTTAGCTTATATGACACCAAGATAAAAAGTTCCCTTGGGATTATTGCCAATTTAGATGGTCTGAAAGGAATCTTGCTTCTTTCCCCTCCTTTGTGTGAGATATTAAGAAGATACTACCTATTACAACCTGTTCCAGAGCAGCAGCACCACCTTAGAGTGCAGTTTTCCCACAGGATCACAGTGAGGTCAGCAAAGCTGAAGGTTGGTCACACAGGGTAGATTTTGACCAAAAATAGAGATTATATGGATGCTTGACATGGTCTTGATTGCTCTTCAGGTAGTTCCATTCTGTTTCTACTGGAACACAGTTTCTAAATTCTTACTTCCCTCCTGTAGGCAGTTGAATTTACATTTCCTGTGTAAGGGGAAAGGGAAGCTGCTCCTGTTTAAACAAACACATGGGGATTGACTGGACAGAAAATATTTGATTCTCCTCGTTGTCAATGTGCAATAGAAAAAAAATTATCTTTATTGCTTTGTCATCTTGGGGCATTTTCATGTCTGCATTATGGTCATGGTATTTGTGGTTAAGTATTTATTCTGAGCCTCACTAGTAAAATAGTTTTTCCACAGTTTGTGTGTTCTACTTAAATGTAATTATCAATACTTTGATACAAGAGAACTGAATGGGTTGTCAATCATATTTAAGGTCAGGTCTTTTGTTCTATAAAAATTCATCACTTTGTAGATGTAGTCAAAACATTTATATAACAAGGTCTTTCTGAACTGAAAATGAGTCCCAGAGGGGATCTCGAGGTGTACCAGAGAGCCTGAAAGAAATTGGAATCCATGTTATTCTGAAAATCACTGCTGGTTTACCCCTGCTGAAGTGTCTGAAGTAGCTGGACTGGCTCAAGTTTTGCAGGGAGGGATTGTGGCCTGGGCTGGTTGATACCCTGGACTAAGTCAGAATTATTTATAGACAGAAGGAACAGCTTTGGTTTATGAAAACAATGACAGTGCTCATGTACAGGAAAGAAATATGGGCCATTGGCATGGAGGCAGAACTTGGAGTGTGGGGTATTTCATGGAGCCCACTGGGATCAGAATGGCTGATGGTCAGCGGTGACAAGAAACTGCTCATTGTGCATATTTGACACAGAATCAGGAATAGTTGTAGCAGCTTTTGTGGTGTTGTTTTGAGGTAATGTCATAGGCGATACTATGGAGTGGTTAGTGAAGGTTTCCAGTTAAAAATGCAGCTCTCTTTGAAACCTTAGGAATTGGTCATAAGAAAAGAAATATAACCTGCTGCTGAAAATAAGTTCCTTACAAAATCACTGGAGATAAGTGAAAGATAAGAATGAAATGGATTTAAATTCTCTGAAACTGTAACTCTTTTTACCTGGAAACAACAAAATAGGTATATTTTATTATTTCAGTGCTTTTTTTGTTCTATAAGGTTATGATCATTAGCATTGCTTATATAGAACATCCCAGATACACAGAATCCCCCAGGCACCTCACAACCATCTTGTATTTCATGTGCATGTGAGTGAGCTTTGAAATTGAGCAAGGTTTTCATACTAAAAAAATACGATATAGAAAATTGGATAATTACATAGGTTTAAAATAGAAGTAGTTCACAAAATGTGTATTCACTAAGCTGACTTGTTCTAAAGGAAACTTAGATTACATTTCATTTTGACTCATAGAAATTCGAGTATTAGTAATCTTTCATGCTTCAGTAATAAGATCCAGGTAGCTGCAGATCAGAAGGTGCCAAGAATGGTCACGAGTGAGGAAAGCTCTAGGCTGGGTCAGATTTGCTGCCTTCAGCAAAACTGTTGCATCTCTTGGCCACTGTGAGAATGGTTGACTAAACATAGAACCTTTCTCCTGACTAGAGTTTTGCAGGTTTTCTGCAGTTTTTAATAACAGTTTTGCAGATCTTTAGCTTAAAGCAAGTTAAGTGAGAAGGAATCACTTTTACCCTGATTTTGGCAGTGAAACTAGTAGTTGGCTTAGGATTATTACAGAACCAGCAGATGTAGCCTCTGATAGTGTCTTGACAGACAAATCTATTTTCTGTTGTTTTTCAGAGAGATGGAATGTCAAATCAAGCCTTTTAAATATCACAGAAGTAAAGTTCAAGATATAATTCACAAGTATCTTTTGAGCATTAAATATGTAAACCTTCTCTCTGTGTTCCTTTTTGAGATGTTACTTTTAAGCCTTCTATCTAGTTCAGCGTTCCGAGCTTTTTTACTGAGTATTATTCCAGAGTAAGCTCTACAGGAATCTCTTCCACCTTCACTGTTTCACGAGCGTTTTCCTTTTGAATTCAGGAACACAGGAAGCCATTGCAATGTGTCTTCACGTAGAGACAAAACAAGGTGTCAACGAAACCTTGTGTGACAGTTCCAAGAGACCACCGCCAATGACTCGTACTTGCAACACGAAGCTTTGCCCTCCGAGGTACGCTGTAATAATGAAACCGTGTCGTGGCGAAGAAGTGGTTAATATGACTTACATAAACATTGGCTTTCTCAGAAAAGGTTCAGATTGCAGAACTGTGGTCATGCTTTGGGATGAAATTTCACTGCTTCTGTTTTAAACGAGGTTTTGGAATTGGGGTGTTTTTTTGGTCTTGTTCACTCCTTTTCCACTCTTCACGTCCCACTAATAAAATAGGGGACATTTTCTGAAATAAATCTCTTCCGTGTTGAATATTTGCCATAGCTGGAGAAAGAGCCTTAACTCTTCTAGTAGGAGAAAGCAAATTTTGAGTATGTTTCATGAAGAAACAGAATATTTACTTTCTATCCTTACCAAATGATGAAAAAATTAATTCAGGATTAAAATGTACCTTCATTTAATGCTTCTTTAGTAGCCCCACAAAGTTCTTATGGCTTCTTATGTTTATTTGGAGATTCTGGGGAAAGAAGAAACCCATTCCAAATTCAAGAAAACCTCTAGATCATTTGGTCACTTGAAAGGGCCATATGTGAAATTTTGACGTGCGCTGCCTAATTTACCCACTTTTGATCTCTGACGTCCCTGATCCTTTGCATATTGTTCTATGTGTTTGCAGAAACCTGCTCTTGCTAAATGTAGGCAAGAAGTTAACAGGAACAGGATGTTTTATAGAAAACATATACACATTTAAAGGAAGTTTTGCAAATGTAAGAAAGATCTATTTACATATTTACATTTATAAATGTAAACGTCAGCAGGTTGCCAACAGGCTGCTTTTTTAGAGGAGCACTCCGAAAGGAAATGTCAGAATTTGTCTGAAAATTACTCTTTATTAGTTAATAACTTCTACATTTGCTTGTTACCTGCAAGTTTTTAAATCCAATTTATCATCCTGTGTTTCAGCCAAACGAAAGGGGTGTTTTAGCCATCGATCAATAACTGTGCCTGCAGTTGTGCTTTTTGCTAGGCCCTGTTTGGGCAGGATTGCTCCTTCCCAGTCTGAGGTGTGTTGCTAAAAGGTGATCCTTTGGCTGTGTTGTTGGAACAGGTGGCAAAGTGGCCCCTGGAGACGCTGCTCGGCGACCTGTGGCGTTGGGATACAGACACGAGACGTGTCCTGCCAGCAGCCCGGAGGATCTGCTGTTGCTGCTGAAGAGTGCAAAGACCAAAAGCCTCATTCATTACAAGCTTGTAACCAGATTGATTGTCCACCTGTTTGGCACGTTGAGGAATGGCAGCAGGTATGACTGGGTTTTAAATGTGCTTCTCTGGACAGGGACTTGAAATGCTCCAGTAGAGAAGGTAGTTCCCCATCTTCTGTATATAAGTGTTTCAACTTATGTCCTTAGAACAAACTAACCCAGGGTCAAAAGTACTGCTTTTGGCTGTTGTGCCAATGGGCAGTCACAGGATGTCCCTTTTAAGATTTCAGAAGGATATCAGTTACTCCAGGCATCATCTCTCTCTCTATGCTCTACAAACACAATAACCTGCTTTTTTCTTCTTTTTTTCTTGTAACTTTTTTCTCTTTTCTCTTTTTTTTTTTCTTTTTTGTGTCTCAAGAGCAGTTTCCTAAGCTCCCACCAGATGTATTAACTGGTGAGGGACATAGGCATATCTGTGTGTAAGATGCCTGTTTTTCTTCAAGATTTGTACTACTTGCTTGCATCTAGGTGGTAGGTTTGATTTTTGAACTCAAGTTCTCATCGTCTCTAATATATTAAATATTTTAACAGAAGAATTTTTTGTGCTGCTTGATTTTTTAATTGAAAGTAGATGTTATTTTTCGAGGGGGGAGGGTGAAACTTGCAGTGTTTGAATACCACAGCAGTGTGATGGTGAGCACAGATGTCCATGCAGGAGTACGTGCTATGTTTTGTTCTTCTCCTCAGTGTTCACATACTTGTGGAGGAGGGATTCAGACCCGCAACGTGTACTGTAAGCAGCTGTTGACAGATGGAAGTTTCCTGAAACACTCTGATGACACCTGCCAGGAACCTAAATTGCCGACTAGTAAACCATGTGCAAAAATTGATTGTCCTCCTCAGCTGGTCTTTGGAGAATGGTCCAAGGTGAGCAAACCTCAGGAATGGTGAACCAAAACTCTCAACGGCAACCTGACCCCTAAAGATTTCTGCTTGGGTGAATAAGCTGTTTGGAGCAATAAATTGACAGGGCAGCTGAAGGTTTCACAAGACATGTGCCTGCACTAAACTGTTCATGCAGTTGCTGTTCATCCATGCCTACAAATCAGACTGATCGCAGCCGCTGCCCTGAGTGGTGTTTCAGTTGCTGAAGGACAGACTGTAAAGCACAGCATTCATTCTACCAGAAGTGTTTACCTATCAATTATTTCATGGGGCAACTTCCAAAAAGCAAATCTTTGCATTATTCTGGAATGTGTCCTCCTCCTTTCACGTTTAATGCAAGCTTGCTACCACTTCCCATTCAAGAAGATTTAGAAAAGTGAATTTAGAAGCTGCAATTACAGGTCAAGGCAGTATGAGATCAGAGAGAGGGCTGAGAGACTTGACAAAGCCTGTTTTAGAACCTGCTGAATTGTTTCTCTCATACTAGATCTCATTGCTCTGTTCTGCCCGTGGTTGGACAAAAAGAAATACTGGTCTGTTATTTTAATTCCTGAGTTGCTTGCTGGAAAAACTCTTTATATTCATATTGTCTGGAAAAGTGGAAGTAGTCTAATAACTATATAACACAGGGATTCATACGAAGCAGAGCATGTGCACTCCCTCTCAACTAAAAATTAAAAAAACCCACAACAAAACAAGCTAGTTTAAAATTAGCATGTGTGGTGTGGGACACCAAGCTTAGCTTGTCTGTATCCTTCCTTTCACAGTGCTCAGTAAGCTGTGGTGTTGGAATCCAGAGAAGGAAACTTGCCTGCCAGAACCTAACAGCAAAGGGCCAATATGTCACATTAAATGGATCAATGTGTAGTGGTCTGTCTCCTTCACTGCTTGTAAGGTCTTGTCAGATGAATGCCTGCAACAGTAAGTATGTTACTTTATCTAGTTTCTTGCTGATTTGGAATGATCTGTTTAAAAAGAGAAATCTGTATACATGTAAATTCACTCATGTGCCTACACTTACACAACATTACTAATCTGGCACAAACTGTTGTAATTACTAGGCCAGTAATAACATGATTTTTTTTTCCTGCCAGTTAGAAACATAGGTTATTGTCTTGAGAAGCAGTTTTTGAATACATTTTAAGGTACATAGCTCTTACCTTCATATTCGATCTGATTTTTCCTTTATCATTTACTCTATTCCAACTAAAAAAAAATACATAAATTGACTATAAATTATAAAAGGCATTAGAAAAGATAAGAATCCAGTTCTGCCTTGTCTTTTCACTGTACGTTTGTGTTACACTGGACATTTCGCTTAGCATGGTGGAATTCAAAACCTGAAACTCTGTGCCAGTGATTTTCAGCATAATTTCTATCTTTCCTCGTAGAAATTGGAATCCCAGTCTCATGAGCTTTGCAGGAAGTAAGGACAGTACAGGAACTTCTCAAATAATCCAATATTTTGTTGCTGTCTATATTAGAACCTTTTCAGAAAGATTGTCAATAGAAATTGTACTATTTGGGCACAGTTGGGTTAGGATACTGATGGTAGTTGCACTAATTGCATGTGTGTAACACCAGTGGAAATACCTCACTGATACAGAGTATGTTCAGCTACACACACTGATTTGGAACAGACAGTTCTAAATGCAGGTTCCTTGTGTCTGAACCTGTGCTCCTCTTCCTTTATAAAGGAGAGCATTGGTTTGCAGGTTTGGGGAGCAGGGTGCTGAGAAGAAAGGAAGAAAGCAGAGCTTTTATTTTTGAGTTGGGGAAAAACCAAAAGCCTTCATCAATGGCCTGATTTTGACAGATCAGATAGATATGTTTTGACCCAACTCATAGTGCTGTCAAGAAATAGCTACTTTATACATTTTGAAGCTTTGCTTTAAACATTATTCACAAAACAAAATAAGAAATAGAATAATTACTGATTCATACATAATATGAAACTTCTTTTCCTGGCCTGCATTTCAGATTAACATGCCAAAATCCTGAGGTTCAAAACTCCACTTTAAATAAAGCCCTGTGGACTTTCAGGAATGTCCTTGGCATAAGGTTTAATAAAATATTTTGAGCTGCATATCTATCTGAATTTAATTAATTGTGGATAGTTGAATGGCAGTGTAGCTGATTTGCAAATTGCTTAGCTCAGACTGATACAAAAGTCACAATGTCAGCTTCCAGCACAGTGCCAAGAGAGCAGGACAGTGGACTGCAGAGGGGAACCATCAAACTGGATGGGTGCAGATCGAGTCGCTGTCATCTCCTTCCATGTCCACAACCCTCTGGAGTGAGGGAGCCCTCGCAGCTCAGATTTGCCTGGCAATTCTCCTGTCAGGAGGGCAGGGGAAGGTGTAAGGCATGTCTGTACCCATAGCTCCAGTTTGGCTCTTGCAGAAGGAGCCAGGGCAGGAGCAGCAGCAGGCTTTGGATTCATAGGAACATACAGGAGGGGCATCTCCTCCTCCTGCAGCTGTGGGTTCAGGTTGCCTTGAGGTTGGAGTGAGTAGAAGGCAGGAACAGAGGATGGCCTTAGGATGGGCAGGCAGTGAGCTCAGTGAGCTCTACAGGGAGTGATGTGGGCTGGGTGAGGAGCAGGGTGGGGTGGGGTATGTGGGGGGGTGTGCTGTTGGGGGTTCTTGCTTTTGTGAGTGGTTTCTGAATGTACCTCCTTGAGATGGTGCTTCTGTGGCTCTAATGAGTGCCTTCTTTTTTACTGTCTCATGACAGTGCTGAGTCATTTTAGACTTAATCTTTTACCCTGAGACTGGTAATTGTAGCTGTTTTCTGACTTAATAGTGCTTATTAAGTAGAAACATTCCTGACTCTGGGCTCTGAGAAATAGGAAATAACAGCAGTCTAGCCCTGAGGTCACCAGGACCTGAAACCCAGCTGAAGCTGTTCAGGACTGTTGGAGGTCACAGATGCAGATGGATTTGTATCAGGTGATAATAAGGTCCAATGGCTCCAGCAAGCAGGATTTACCTTTACTCTCACCCTCTGTTACCTCAGCAGCTGCAAGATTGGATGACACTAAGGATCCAGAGAATGCACACTTATGTAGCCTCATACATTCATATGACCTTATGTACTTGTATGGCCTGCCATCCACAACTCTGAACTTTGTTTCACACCAAGCCTTGCTCACCAGTCACCAGTCACCAGTAAAACTAAACACACCCTTTAGCGTTGAACTGCTAATGAGAGTTAGTGGTCTGTCTTTTTTTAAAAAATGAAATGGATGAGACTTGTTAACATATTTATAAGTATGCACTGGGTTTAATTCCATGTTGGAATAACTAGTGTAAACAGACCACAGCCTGAAGTATTTTAATTTGTGTGTTTAAAGTTACACTTACTGTGTCTGCAAGTTGGATTTTGGAAATGGAAGATCTAATACTGGAATGCTTCCCTGAAAATAAATATTTGGGGTCCAATAACTTATTAAAAACAGGACGCTACTTTAATAATTTTTGTATACTGAGTGCCTAAAGCAATTTATTTGTTGTACCACGTGAAATGGTTGAGGGAACCATGTATCTGGATAACAAATCCCAATTTAAAAGCTGTGTAATTTTGAAACCATGATATCCCCACAGGTCTGAACTCATTACCCAAAACATTGAAAATAACCATTTTGTTTTATAAGCATGAGAACGTACTCTAGGGTGTAGTTCCTACAGTGTACACACTTATTGAATGCTTGAAGCATTTAGCTTTTCACCTATTTCTTCACAATGTATTTGAAGCACATATATATGTAAGAGGCATGCGGCTTTTCAAATATCATTTGTGTGTCATCAGTGTAGTTGTCTTTATATTTAAGTACCTACCAAATGGAATAGTAGTACTGATTTCAGATGTAGACATGCTGAGAAGTGTTTTGATCTGTGTGTCCATTTCCTGGCTCATCAGCTCATTCTGCAGGCTCTGAGTTTTCTCTCTGTCACATACCAAAAGGCTGGGTCACCAAACACAATTGGGTTGTTTTCTAGCATCAGCATCAGTGTTTCCTGACTCTTCCCATCTGGCCAATGTCACCTTGCATGGAAGAGCTCAGAAGTTCATGCCCTTGCTCCACACCTCCTCCTGCAGTGCTTTGTTCCCTACCTGCCCAGTGCTCTCAGTCAGATTAGTTGTGCTGATCAAAGCAGGGCACAATGGTTGCCAGCAGTGTGTCAGCACAGTGGTATCCAAAACATTGCAGTCTCCAGTGTGCCTACCCAGGCACTGCTGGGAAAGCCTGCTTTTTGGTGGTATTCATCCAGGCAGCTCCCTAGAAACCTTCCAGCATCCAGGTGCCTGCAGTACAGTGGAGGAGGAGCTTTGTAATATCCAGTGTCTCCATACCCAGCCTGCATGAAGCTTTGTGCTGTTATTGCCTGCTTTTGTCAGTCCATCTGATTACTGTATTCAACCTCTCAAATTTTTGCCTTATTTCTCTATTTCCTTGCTTCCCCCCCTCCTTTCTTGGCACAGCACTGTGAGCGACTCATCTTTCAACCCAAAGAAATTACCCTCAGCCAGTGATTACAGGGTGGCTTTGCCTTCTGCATGTACTGTGTCTTCATTGACTGTTTCTGTCACCTCCTGCATTGCTATCAGTTTGGCTTGACTCAGACAACCAGCAGGGCCAGCCAACAATTTAAATCACAGTCAAGGGGAACCTTGCTTTCTGGATAGGTTTTGTTTCATTTAGGTCATTCTGCACTCAGCAGTGCTCAAATGTGGGGAAACTGATAATGTGTTCACGTTTTTTTTTTTTATTTAGTTTTTTCATTCCCATCATGCCTAGCCTTTCTGAGGCAGCAATAGGAAGTATATAGGTAATAAAACCATAATAGGATCATATATATGGAACAATATATATACACATATATATACATTTACATATGTGTGCACCATCTACATCCTTCATATAGGTATATGTTGGCTGTATCCTTTCATTGCTAAGAGATTTGGGAAAGAAGCAATAGAATTCTTGGCTGGAGCAGTGGAATGTTATGGTTTCGTATTGTTCATATTTTTGCATTTTTGAGACTCAGATAAAAGCTCCGCATGTTGCAGTCTGACCTGAACAAAGTCAGGAAAAGCTCTGTGAAGTATTCTGTGAAAAGCAGATTTTATAAGCATGACTGCCAATGATTAGATGCTTTTCAACACTTTGTTTTCTTGCAGAGATTAAACCTAAGCTTCCAGGAAAGTTTTCTGCCCATGGACCTCAGATTGTCAGTATTCATCGAGTCTATATTCAAACAAGACAAGAGAAGCGCATTAATTTTACCATAGGGAGCCGAGCCTACTTACTTCCAAAAACGTCTGTTGTAATTAAGTGCCCTGTACGAAGGTTCCAGAAATCACTTATCCGTTGGGAGAAAGATGGACAAGTCTTACAAAACTCCAAAAGACTTGGCATCACTAAGTCAGGCTCGCTGAAAATACACTGTCTGGAAGCTACTGATATCGGCGTGTACAGGTGTATTGCAGGCTCTGTGCATGAAACTTTTGTCCTCAAGCTCATCGGTACTGACAACAGACTGATAGAACCACCAGCCCTTAGAAAACATGCCAGTGAGACCAGTAATGCAGATCACAACGAGGCCAACAGCTTTGGGGCCAAATGGCATAAAATGAGCAAAATGTGGCAGATGTGGAGCAAGAAGAACGAGCTCTATCTGGGTGACAGGCAAGTAAACGATCAGCCGTTCCTTCGAACCCTGGAGAGCTTTGGGAGTAATTCAGCAGAAGGTTTCAGCTCCCGTGAGTTCAAGAACAAGCGCCTGGAGGCGGCGGTTCTGCAGGGCGCCTACAGCATGGACACCGTGCAGTTCGAGGAGCTGATAAGGAACATGAGTCAGCTCATTGAAACGGGAGAAGTCAGCGATGACTTGGCATCCCAGGTCATTTACCAGTTGATTGCTGAGTTATCTAGGCCTCCACAGCCAACTACCGAAAAGTGGAAGGGGGCCCAGGATGAGAAACTTGCCTCAAAACTCGCAGGCAAATCGCCAAACGAATCCGAGCGTTTTGGCACAAAAACAGTTGATAAGTTAATGTTTGACCAGAAGGTTCCAGTTATTATGAGGCAAAAGGAAATTCCTCGAGTTTCCCTCAACAAAACAGTAACTGTAAGAATTGGAAATACAGTTTTTCTGACCAAGAATACTGGGACTGTCAATCTACTGTGTGAAACAGCTGGTACTAGTGAAGTGAAATATACTTGGACAAAAGATGGCGAGACATTAAAAGCCTCTGAGAAGTAAGTAAATAGCTTCTCTTTTACTTTTGACTGACTTATGTCCCTTTTGTCTGTGAAAATGCCCCCTGCTGTGCAATATTAGAACATATCTCATAAAAATGAGATAAGCATGACCACTGGGCCTTCCATCTTTTTAGTAAAGTAATTTATTTTTGTTCTTTCAAGTGTCTGTCATGTTGTTTGGCTTTACTAACATCCGAGTGTTTGTCCTTTCCCTGATATTACGAGGGAGGATAGACTTTTTTTACAAGGTGAAGTGTTTTGGATGTCCTTATTTTGTGATCTGCTGTAAGCATTTCATCTGTGTCAGAAAAAGGGCAGATTTATCCTCAAATTAGGAAGCCTATTGGATTCATTCAGATACCAAATACGGTGGGAACACATTAAAAACATCTGCCATGGTATAGATGAAAATAAGTCTTAGTTCCTAACCATTTTAAGAAAGAGAAATATCACTGGTATCCTCACCATCCTTCAACACAGTAAATGTTTAGGTATAACTGGAGCTGCATAACTTCAATTGAAAAAGAAAAAATGAGCTTCTATGGATTTTTTTTTCAATAGCTTAAAATGTTTCTGTTGAGGTCAGCGAAATACAAAGCAATAAAGAACCTATATTACCATCACGTTTGAGAGCTATACCTGAAGAACAAATACATCAAGAGTGTGTAATAGTCAGATATTTGCTCAAGACTGAGCAAATACTTCTACTTCATTGCTGATAAATTAGAATCTCACCTGATAATATTAACATTAGCTTCGTGTGTGAGCCTCTTGGAATTACAGCTAGCTCTTGAGTAATGAAAAAAACGATTCTGAAATGATAAAGGCACTTTTGGATATTTCTCAACATACTTAACTGATTAAATGCACTGCCAAGAAAAATATACTTCTGCAGAGCTATCAATTAAAGCAAAGACACCAAAACCAAGCCATTTTAAAAAGTGAAAATGTTTTTGGAACCATGTAGCTCCCACCAGTTATATTTATTTTATGAAATACGCATAATTTTCCATTAATTTATTGCAAGTGATCCTTTGATTTTTTTGGATATGATGGTGTTTTGTTTATTCACAAGTATGTTTGCTTCCTAATTTTAGCTCAGACTGATATTCTTTCACTTAATGCATATATTAGCAAAGTAGGTTTATTTCCTACTTTTTTGCCAGTAAGATTTCTTGTACACAAATCCATATATATGTGTGTGGAGTCAAAAGCCAGTGATATCAATAGTGTTGCATCTGAAAAAGAGTGCGAGGAGGTAAATGGCTGTTTATGTTTCAGGTTTGTAAAGAGTGATGTACTTGAGCCATGCACGAGAGGGTTTGTTTTTCTGAGATGCAAGTATTTTTAATTTTATTTTTTGTGAATCTATTTTGTAAGTGTACTCAGTGAGGGAAAATACCACATCTGCAGGGTTTTTTGGATTCAGTGAGTGTAGGGTAAGTCATGAACTTTAGCATTGAGAAAGGTAACAAGGGAGAAATATTTTTATTTTCAGACTCTTTCTCAGCTTGTGATGCTCTCTCTGATATTTTGCCCTTCAGAGGGCAGGCCAGGTATTCAAGACACCTGTGAGGTTTTGGTGGAATATTTTAGCTTTAATTAGGTTATTAAAAAAAGCCCCAACAATCCCAACCCCACAGTAATCTGAAGTTGGACCACATACCTTTGAATGTCCCAATCCTGCTGAAAAGCAAGCTTGCTGTGGAGAGATCGATTTCTTGCCAAGCCCAATACTTTTAATTGTGGTATTCTGATTTATTCATGCTGTTGTTCCCAAGGGATCCTGGTTTGTAGTAGCAAACCCTCTGTCCTTTCAAGACCTGCAACTGGGACACAGCTTTGTAGAAGAAGGAGATCTGAAGAATCTTCCATGTGTGGAAGCATCTCCCTGAGCATCTCCCATCTGTCACCAAAGAGGAGGCAGATCTGTTACTGTGTGTCCTGCTCTAGAACAGTAAACTCCTAAAAAGGACTTTTGCTGCTGTATCTGTAAGTCTTGCAAGAACATTCAGCAGGGTTTGACCCAGGGTAGTAACCCCTGTATTTCCTTGATTATTCTGCAGAGTGATCCTGGACACCATTGGAAAAGTGCAGATTCGGAATCCTACCCAAAGGGAACTTGGCACATATGGGTGCCTGGTTGTTAATGACTTTGGGTTTGATACAGAAACATCAGTGCTATTGCGTGCAGGTAAGACTGTAGCATCTGCAGAACTGGGCTTTTATATACATATATACATGCATATATATACGTATGTGTGTGTGTATAAATATAAATATATAAGCAACCATGCCCACTACCATGTGAAATAGTTTATTTTATTGGCAATCCATGAAACTCTGCCTGATTTAATAGGCATCAATAAGATGATCTTGTTGCTCTAAGTGCTCTAAAACCACAACAGGTGTGAGTTCAGTCTGTCCATATCTATCCCACCTGTATTTTCTGGCTGCTGCTTTGCAGAGTGAATTCTGTTCCAAACATAATGAATTCAAATACAGGATCTATATTTATAAGCCAAATAAAGCTTTTAAAATTTATTATCCCTTTAATTTCAAAGAGATTCCTGTCATCTTGTCCTCTGTGTTAAATGTGACAAATCTGGAAGCCAGAAGTTTCTCAGCAGTTGTTGGAGATACAATCGTGGCAAGAATTGGAGCAAATATTATGATTGAGTGTCCAGTGAAAGGTAAGCAAAGAACTGCACTGACATTCCTTGTAATGTTGGAATCGGAAGTTTACCTTATATCTTGAAATAAATTACCAGTGAAGGCAGAAAATCATTGATCATTAGTCTTTTTTTATTAAGCATGTCACCCACACCAGACCTATTTCTTTTCTGCCTGTCACTTCAATTTACACACATATGTTCAGAGTTTCCTTTAAAACTACTTTTCTTTTCATGAACTGGTCTAGGCCTCCACCGTGGAGCTTAAAAGCCCACCAGAGTGCAGGACTATCTTGCTGCAATAGCAAGCATGGCCAGCTGACTTGCTCATCAGAGAACTTTCCTTATCCCCGTTTGAGATGCACATGTGTCTAGACTATTGTTAAAACTGAAAATGAAATCTCCAGCCATAGCTTAATAGAACTTAAAACCTGACAGTGAAGTAAACTTACCTTTTAGAGCCATCAGTCTGCAGCTGCAGCAAGAAAACAAAGAACAGTGCCGAGCTGTGAGAGCATACAGATATTTTTCTAGCTCAGCATCTGTGGAGGAGCATTAATGTTAGTCGGAACTTACGTGCATTAAGCAGTTCACTGCTTCATTTCATTTTCCAGTCCTTTATGTTGGAAAGGTAGATATTTTCCTTTTCATCTTATCATTGCTATCTTTTAAGTTTAAAGGGTAAGATTTAACTCACTGCGGCAATATTCCGTCAAATATTTAATAAGCTGAGCTCAGCCTTTTGTGAAGATGATGTGTGAAAGTGCTGATTATCCCAAACATTGCAACTGAGTGCAAAGAGCAGCCTCAGAGCAGCCAGAGTGCTGCTCACATTTGTGCTGCTGGGAGGTGCAGATCAGAAGGGTGTTGATACTGAACCAGGGTAGTGATAGAAATATATGTATGCAAATAGCTCTGCACACAATAGTGGCGCCAGGCTGACATATATTAGGACGTGTGGCTCTGCTATTCACCGTTGTACCAAGGCTAATTCTTTGATGAAGTAATATTTTCCAGCTATAGTTTGGCAACTCCATGTATAACTGACCTACATCTCAAATTCAGCAGAGAGTTCATGTCACACTGTTAATATTAATATGGTTAGGATGGGTAAGCAGTTAGCAATTTAAATATAAATTAATATTTTCACATGGGACTGTAGATTTCCAAATGCTTCAGAATTGTGTATATTCGTGAGCCAAGCTTTAGTTATGCTGAGACACCAGTGTTGACTTAAAAAATGATTTATCTAATTGCTTTATTTCCTGTCATTGCCAAGGAAGTAAGTATTGCTGTTTGTGAATAAAATAGAGCTTGCATGTCTTAAAATGTCACTAAGTCTAGAAGCAGAAAAACTTTTGCAGTGATGTAAGAAGATTTTTTCCTGTTCTCCTTTCCTTGAATAAAAGGTAATAAACCACTGACTTCAGAAGATTGAACTTAATAGCACTTTATGCTAATACGTTTGTCTAATAGATGGGACCCAAAAATATGTCTATTTGCAGAGTAGGAGGATGAGGACTTTGTTGTGAACGCTGACAAAGCATCATTTGAATGATCAGAGAAACAAGAGTGTGAATAAGAAAAGAATACTAATATTTCTATGCCCCCCAAAAGTTCCTACAAACAGGCAGTGTGAATGTTCAAGAGCCTTTTATCATTGTCATGCATGTTGATTTACAGGAATGATCTCTTGCATTCTTGGAGGAATAGCCCACTCCAAACCCTTGCAAGTAATCTCTGGAGCAAAAGTGCCGTTAGACAGTGATCAAACGTGACTGTTTGTCAGCTGAGGATCTCTTAGAGTCCTCTGTAAAAGTAATTGTAAGAGCCTTTCTTTTAGTGTCAGGGAGACCTTGACTAGATCTGGAGCACTTCTTTCTCGCTGCCTTTCCTCCTGATTGCTCAGAGACAGGGATGTTTTCTCTGTGGATGACAGCTTCTCTGCCTGTCCCAAGTCTTTGTGTTCTCCATGTTCTGCTCCGTGCTTGTTCAGGATCCTTCTACACAGACATTACTCATGCAGATTTCTCTGTAGTGTCATGCAGATACATTTGATCTTTTGGCCTCTTGCTAGTCCACAAAACTCCACAAGATGAACCATTTAATGAATAAGGTGTCTGTGTATGTGAAGAGTATTAGTGCCATGCCAGTAGCAGAATTCTTAAATTACTTTTGAATTTCTTGGCTGCAGTGACTTCTGAAGGTTTTTTTTTTTCTGTAGGATAAATAACCTAAAGTACTTTTTAGAGTTGTTCAATCCATACTTTCCTCTGGGAATAAATCTACACATTGAAGATGTAAAGATTAATATTCTGTGCAGTGTTGGCCTGTTGAGTAAAGGGGTTTTCTCTTTTTCATTGTTACTGATTTGATTCTTTTGTCCTTTTGAAAGCTTTTCTTGCACACTCCAAAAATCACATTGAGATTGAAAAAAGCCTTTGAAATGCTGAAGAGCAGTGTATCCTAATAAACAGAAGAGCATCAAAGAACAGACTAAGAAAAGTTAACTGAACTGCTGAAGCTGATGGTATCGCTTTCTTTTCTCTTTTCAATTTATAACTAAACTATTTTTCCACTAATTATAATAAACTCACTTTTATAGCTCCCACACGAGCATACACTAGGAGATATTCATGGCAGTCTGGATAGATTCATATTCCATTCTTACAGCCAAGAGCTTTTCAATCAACACACATGGTATAAATATCAATACTGATTGCTCCAAATTGCTCTTGGATAACATTTATTGTATTTGCAGAAAAGATCACTTTGTGATTATTGCGAAAATAAACTAAAACTGTCAGACTCCATTTATTGTAAAACCTTTGAAAGTTCTAAGTTGAAGTAAAATAGGGGGAAAGTGGAATTACATATAAAATGTGCGTTGTCTGCCACTTGCTGGTGAGAGAGTGGAAGTGACACACACTGAGCTGAGGTTGTTTATACTTTACATTGCAGCTCTGAAATATCTTGGCACAGAGGCCTTGAAGAGCAGAAACTCCATCTTCATCCAAATTCTGCATTCCTATGAATACATTTTGGCACTCTAATAATAACACACTGATAAAAAATTGTGAGAAATACACAAAACCTGTTGTATCTTTTTGCACAGAAGTTTCACAAAGGTGGACTAACTACTTGGTGTCAGTATTGGAACTTGAAACAGGTCCAGAAAAATCAAGATTTTGATTTTCCATCTGTTCCTTCATTTACCCACACTATTCCAAATGTGACTTTGATGCTATTCTTTGTCTTCTATGCTTAACCCCTCAGAAGACACCAGTGAAGAAATATAGCAGTTTAATACGTAGGATTCTGGCTCTTCATTTCTTTTAGGTTTTTTGTGTGTTCTAAAAGATATTAATAATAGATTCCAAAAATTTGAAGGGGTAAGTAGAGATTTATTTTATGAGGAAGGAATGGCAGTGTTTATAATATAAGGAATATATTTTCCTCTTATGCTTTTTGCAGTAAGTGCATCTACTTTAGAGTTTTTGTTTGGATCAGACATAAGTGGGAAGGACTGACAGAAGCTTAATTGTGCTTTGCTATGTGTTTTTTAACAGTCTGGGAACCTGAAAACTTTGGATATGCCTAAACTGAAAGGTGTGCCTTTCAGTTCAGGCGTACCTGGGGACTATGCCTATCATTTTCCCAGTATTAATGGACAGTATGTCCAAGGGTCCAGGCAAGATTCACCAAGTGGTCCAAAGCAATCCTCATCCCAACACTCATCAAGAGTGTTTTGGGACCTCAGTACCTACTGTGTCTCTTTAAAAGTACGTTCCTAAGGCCCTTCACTACTTTCTGATGTAGATGTAGCCTGCAGACTTCAGGGAGGAGGGGGGAAAACAAAAATTGAAATGGTTTACAGCATTGCTTTTTTTTCTCTCACAGCTTTGCTAATTGGAGGAATTTCCTTTAAATTCCTAATTCATGGGGGGCTAAGATGAGTTGTGTAAAAGTAAAATTTCAAATGCTTCCTACTTCAATTTGCAAAAAAACTGTCAAGAAGTTCCCTAGGCAAAGTTTAACATAATCTAATAGTGTAAAGGAAGAGGTGAGCTCACTGGTTAGCACCTGATTGAATGACTGAGAGGAACAAGTGGTCAAATTTACTGTGGAGAGAGGGTAGGGTGCCCCAAAGACTGTTCTAGTATTTGTGATTCTCAGCATTTTTATAGAAGTTCTCAAAAAGAATGTGAGCAGTTAGTTGACTACAGCTTTAAAGAATGAAGATTTATACAGGCTAATTGGATCTAAAGCTCTGCAAAGAGTTGCAGCAGGATCACACAAGTCATGTTTAATAGCTAAATGAGGGCAAAGGGTGTTCTGAATTGATATTGCAGAATAAATGTACACATAGAGCAAGTAATTCTAAAGACAGACATATAGATGTGTCTGTACCTGAAGACTGTCACTCAGAGAAGGATCTGTGGAGTCATGGTGGGTAGTTCCATGGGAACACCAGCACACTTGCTGGGTGCTGACCATAAAGGCAAATCAAAGCTAATGACAGAGGAGTGGATGGAAGAATAGAAAATATAAACTGGCCATTGCTTAAAGCTCTGGTGAATTCTGTTTGCAGCTTGTTAATCTCATCTCAAAAACTATATATTAGTGCTGGACGAGGTAGAGAGGACAGCACTGTTAGAGGAAATAGGCTTGATGGTCTGAGGGCTACTTCTGGTCCTGGAACATAGGAAGGTATATTGAGGAGGGGTCATTCAATAAGTGCCATGACTTTTGTACTCTGCCTACACATCCCCAGGTACCCATCAATGGACAATAAGTGCTTTTAATTGGACTTCAGGTCTAACTAAGGGTAGCAATTCCTCCGTAGTTCTTTAATTTCTGATGAAATTATATTTTCCAAGTCCCTGCGTGTGTATGTACCTTACGATGATAAATGTCTGAGTCCTTGGTGATATAGCACTGTTAGTCAGTGAAGTGAAAATATAATTTCCACAGTTGGGCAAAACAGTCTCTGCTAACAGTGCTGAATTGTGGAACTGCCCTAATGAACACCAACCAAGTCGTTGTTGGGGGTCGACTACAGAATTCAGTCTAGCAATCATTAGTTGCCTTGCTTTAAGTGCCTGATTTTGAAAAATATTAGCCTTAAACTTCTGCAGCTGGAAAAAAGATCAAGTTCTCTTTGAGATGACAGCCAGAGAACTAAACAGAACCCGACAGAGCTGTAGTAAGAGTGGGACAAGAAGGGGTCTTGTTGGGGAACCCCTCTAAGGAGGTCACCAGATGTCGGTAAGAATATCTAAATCCTGCCAGATGCTGCTACCACCTAGGAAGAGGGGCTGGTAGGAAGCAGGAGAGGTAATAGCTTTTAAAGATTGTGAGAGAAGGGGCAGTGTCAGAGGGCAGGTTGGGGGATCACACCGAGTACCAGAATGTCTCACGCTGGTGCTCTATCCAAGGCTGTTATTCCTGGTGAAGTGGGCAAGATTCATACTGGTAATTTCAGTAGCAGCAGGGTTTAGGCTTTTTAGGGTTCACTAGAAGTTGATTGTCCGACCATAATTCAGGTGAATATGAAGGCAGTTTATGAGAGAAAATATGAAGACATATCAGTCAAAGCAATTGCTCTGTAAGTGCACCGGAGGTGTTAGTGAGTGTAGGGTAAATAATAGTCAGATGACATTCATTGTGTGTATTGCTGACACAGAAGTGTTTCCTCTGAAAGTTGACATGCAAATTTAGCCTCTGAAATTAGGTAAACTTTTAGTGAAGTGCAGAGAAATGTGCTTTGTGCCAGCACAGTTCTGCCTTGCTCTTGAATGGGAAATACAGAATACTTTATGAGATTCTACATAGCTGGGGGAAAAATTTTTGAAGACATATCCAATGTTTTAGAGCAACTAGTTAGTAGGCCAAGATTTTTATGGTGTGTAATATTTCACAGGGCTTTCAAGGTTGGAGGAAATTTGTTTTTGAACACTGAATATTTTAAGGGCACCCTATAGTGCAGATTCCTTTTTTTTTTCCCCTTCTTTTAAACACGTGTTTTGCAGTCCTATCCGGAGCTGGACTTTTTTTCCATAACATTTGCTGTCCCAGGGCCACTCATGGCTTTTTTCATGGAACATTGAGTATCGTAGATCTGCTCCACTGCTAGTGGAAAATAACCTGTGTTTGAGGTCAGAAAAATAGATTAAGCTAATTTTAAAGTTTTATAGCCACTTAGGTCTATAGTAGAAATTTTTAAGAGGATTTAGATCCGTTGCAACAGTAAGATTTGCATTTTTAAGGTTTTTCTAAGACTAAGAAGACCTGAGTTCAGGAATGCATCTTTGTCAATGAAGGACAATAACAACCATCTTTAATTTTGAGTATGTGTTTAATTGCATTCCCTGATAGGAATGGATTTAGTCTTATGCCTAAGTGCTTTCCTGGCTTGGAGCTGGAGAATATGATTGTTTGATTCTGTTATTATCTGAATCCAGTGATAGATCTCCCATTTGAATCACTGAGATCTATATTGCGTTCAGGGACTCTGAACCTTTGGCATTTTGGGGAGTTGGTACCTTTGGGATCATCCTCAGCTGCATCTGTGTGGAGATGGAGTAGGAAGGAAACAAAAGTGGCTACAGGCTATTTCCTACCTCTTCCCCTTTCCATTCTCTGTGGGCATCAGACCACGAATTCTTCAGCTTAAAAGTCTTCTTGCTACAATTCTGTGATGGAAAAGGCTCTCAAAGATAGGGTGAAGTTATTTTTGTTCTTTTTAAGTCCCTGTGTAAATCAACCTGTGTGTAAGGGAAAGTTAACCATCCGCAGTAGAATTCAACCCTGTGCACAAGACAAACTCCTCTGTGAAGTCTTACAAATATGTCCCAAAGCTTAAATATAATTTCAGGTCCTTTAAGAAAATAAAAGAAAACAAAAACTTGGGTTTGGCTTATTTTTGCTTAGTTTAGTTTCTACTTGGATAAGAAAACAGTACTTAAAACTCTTAAGGTTTTATTTACATGAGTACTAAAGGGTTAAGAGGTTTTAGGCCTTAACTACTTACCTAGAGAAAAAAGAGGGTTTTTTAGTGTTTTGATGGTATGCTTGAACTCTGTCCTGCAGTTTTTCTGTAGGAAAACTGGTGTTTTTCACAGTGCTACTGTAAGAGTCTTGTCACAAGAGGAATGTGGGAATTGTGTACTTTGCCTGCTTTCTCACAAGAGCTGATAGATGACACTTAGCAAAGTGTGCAGTGCTGCATTCCAGTAGGGAAGGAAAAATCTTATCTCGGGAGCAGTAAATATGGAGTCTAATTTCTAAAGGAGAAGCACTGAAAATCTGCACGATGGAAGTTTTTTCCACCTGAAGTGTGCTAATGGTGACTGGGGCTGTGCTCTCTGGTGGGTTATGAGACGGAGTTTAATGCGAAGCACTGTTAAACTGAAAGGTAAATGCAAACCTAAAAATATTTTTTGTAAGTGTCCTCCAACAGTAAGAGTTTCTCCTAATAGGAATGCTAGAAATGAGAGTATAAACAAGAACTCTGTTTCTCATGAGAGTTATGGCACTAAAGGATTTTTCGCTGGCCGTATGAACACACAGATAAGCTGAAGCATCCAGAGACCTTGAAATGCATGTGCTGCTTTGCCAAGGAGTGCAAGGGAGTTGGACTACAGGGGTCTCTCTTTTCTAGATTTGTCTCTTTAATCCATTTTTAGGGTGTCTCTTAGGAGATGTGATAGCACTGTACCATCAGCCTTTTTTCTGACTGATTTCTCTCTGGATGCACAACTCTGAAAGATTCACGTTGCATTTGTGCCCTGTAGTTTTGGGTTCCCCTGAAAGGTTAGGGGCCCCTGATTTCTGATGTACAGCTGTGTCCTGACTGCAGAGTGTGCAGACTCCTGTTCCCCTCTCATCCCTTCATGCTCTACTCCCGCCTGTAACCAGTCCCCAAACTCTTCTCTGAAAGGAATCTTCCTGTTATCCCTTAGCTCAGCGCTCAAGCTGAGGATTTGCTTTAATACTCTTAATGACAACCTAACCAAAAGCCCATGAAAAGGTCACAGAAGGAGCTTAATTGCAAATACTAGTTGTTTTTAAGAAGATAATCCAACATCTCTCAGTCTCACTTTCAGATAGTGATACTGTTTTTCTTATCCATGGAATAAAAAGTTTGGGGGAAAAAAATAGAACCATGAAGTGCAAAATCTTGCAGGGTCCTCAAAATTATTGTGAAGGGGCCAGCTCAGAGGGGCTCAGCACACAGTTCACATAACAATTATTAGCTCCTGGATAAAAATCTTCACGATAGTTTTGGCTAAAGTACCATGGAGGAGTGTTGTAATTATCCCCACTACTATTTTCAGCTCAAACAGCTCACCTTTATGGATGTACCCTGGAGGTATCCAGGTAACATCAACTCCACTTCAAAATGACTGCATGTGGTAACTGTGTATAATGTGTTAGTGTTGTTGTTTTCTGTGATGTATTTAACTGATCATTTTCCATGGGTTCCCCACACACAGGCTCTTTACCTGTAAGTGCCAGCACCCCAAAGATCACTTGGGTGGATTCACTGTGCATGACAGATGGACTGGCTGCTGGGCTGTTGTGTAGGGCTCTGGCTGCACTTCTGCTCCTCAGACCTCGAGTTCATGTTTATGTGCTCACATTACTCACTTGAGTAAGGGCCTGATTTACTCGTGTGTGTGTGGTATTACTCGCTTGTTTCCCCTAAAGAGAAACGTATACAGCTCTTTGGAGAAACAAAGAGGAATCATTTGCTATAACTTGAGTGTAAGGTATGTGACAGGTAGACAATTTTGAACTTAAAATGAGTGGCAAAGCTATTCTGCAGATTTCTGCAAACTGAACTCCAGTCAAGGTTTTAAAAGGCTCTGCATATCTCTGAATGGGACATGGCTAGAAGAATAAAGACATGGCTATTTTTCTGGGATAAACTTTAGGATACAAACCATGTTTGGAAGAAAAATATTTTACTTTAGTTAAATCCCTGGAATGAGCTCCATTTCTAAATGCTGTTGTGAGAGCAGAGGGAGGACTGTATCCCGGGGTGATACTGGGCTGATGTTTGATAGATGCTCAGGTTAAAAGTTTAAATTTGAACCATTCCAAACGTTTTTGTGTTTTGTGGAATTTGACTTTAAACCTTTTTACTTTAGTCCCATCTCAATTGTGCTGCTTCTGGCTTCTTTTTGGCTCTGATGGCTCTGCTGGGTTTTGGTGCCAGTGAGGTTAGTCTGGCTGCAGACCTCTAGGCCTTAAACAGCTCAGCATCCTCACACCACCTCCTCAGCCCATCTGCATAGTAACTATATACTCCTGAATGGCCATGGAAAGTACACTGTAAAGGAAAAATATGTCTGAGAATGATACACTTTAGCCAGAAAGCTGGGGTAAAATGGAAAAAAGACCCTTAAAACAAGACCTTGTCCTAATTCCAAAAGGGTTTTTCAAAGTGGCATAAAGCTTTTTCTGGAAACTTGAAAAATAGCCTGGGTTTTGGACCCCTGTGCACTCTACAGATCTGTATTTTGTTTTATGCAGCTATCTTCAGTAAAATACAAATCTACATGGGTTTAAAAGCACTGAACAGCTGCTAAATTGTCTAGAATAAAATCTGTGATTGTGCAGAAGAGTGTTTCTCTCTGCTGCCTTTCTAGACAAAATGGCGAGGGGAGCTTTTTCCTTCTGTGAAATAGCAGATTCCAAAAAATATGTCTGGTTCCTATTACAGCAAAGGAAAAACTTGAGGTGTGCGTTGGAAGTGCTAAGCCAGTGATTGAAATGCTAAAGTTGTTCCTAAAGGCCATTCCACATCATGAAGACATCATCTGTAAAGTAATACTGCACAATGATCTGTGAAGAGAGGAGTCTGAATTAGCATTGGATGTGGCTGGAACTTCCAAATGTCCAAAATTTGGGTCGACTTCTGTAGCAGAACCTGTTTTGGTAGACTTCAGTGAGCACTGACTGTTGTATTTAGCAAGAAAAAGAGTTCAAATGAAAGACAGTTTATCTGCTCTGACTTGTCTCTTGCGTGCACCTTTGTGCACCTCTGTGGCTGCTCACTGTGCCATGTACATCAACCTACCCAGTGACTTCCCCAGGATTTTGGAACTTGGAAAGAGCATTTCTGCTGCAGCAGCTCAACCAGAGCACAAGCAATGAGGTGTCTGATTTGCCAACTAGCAAAATATCTTTTTAAAGGCAAACATTTGAGGAATGTAAAACAGTAGAAGTCCTCCCACTGGTACTGTGCCAGTGGAAAAATCATCTCATTAAAAATAAATGTCCAGAGTACTTTGTTGATTAAAATTTAAAATGAAAAGTTATCTTCAAATGCTGAGGTTCTCACAACTCAAGAGTTACAGCTGGAATGATGATAGACCTTTGGTTTTCTATGCCATGATAACCGAGATTGCTTAACAACTGAGTCCCTCTTTCTCTTCTTTTCTCTTCACACTGTTGTTACTTGGTGTATAGATCACATCTGCAACTTGGAGAGGTTTTCAGGAGTTTTTTGGCATAAATTTGCCACATGTATTTTCTAGTCTAATTGATAAATACATCCTTTTTTGTTCTTTAATAGAAATATTTTTCCATTTTTTTTCTTTTTGATCAGAAATGGAATATTAATTTCTTCCTTTATGTATTTTGAGAGACGAGTTGAATGTAGAGGGTCTGTGCAGATCTTTACATCAACTGGTCCTCACTGGGTTTAATGGTCTCACATCTTGTTCAGCAGCAAGACACGGGAGCACATTGCTTTTGTAGAACTGGTAGCAGTTTTTAAAGCCGTCTGTGAGCTTGGCTTTACAGTACTTTAATTTTAAACTTTAATCTTAGTGGGATGCTGAATTACTAGGAAGGCTCACAGCTGAGAAGTTTTCTTGTGAGTGTAAAAAGTGCTTGTTTTGCTGCAATGTTGTTACTTTGGTTTTCCCCCCTGTGAAATGACAATGGAAACCTGGAATTCTTGGATGTTACAGTATCAGTTAGCAATGTAAACCCTATGGTTTATCTCTCACAATAAATGCTTTAATTACTTGCATTTTAAAGGTGTTCCACAACCAAACGTAACATGGTTGAAGAAGAAAGACATTCTACAAATCAATTCTTTCTTGGTTTTGAATGGCTCTTTATTTCTGAGGAATGTTTCCTATGAAGATGCAGGAATATATACCTGCAGAGCAACTAATGCTCTCGGAAAAGCTGAAGCTGCTTCTGTTCTCCAAATAACTGGTGAGTGCTAAATGAGAATTCCTTACTGATAACAACAGGGAGACACTTTATAATCAAAATTTAACAATAAAATAGTTGGGGGGATACTTAACACTTTATTAGGAATTTGGAATTTTTGATTGCATCTGACTCCCTGGGATCTGTTCTTTATTGTGTTTCCTGTAATGTGGATCTGTGTACAGACAGTTTGACTCTTCACTTCAAGGTTATTTCATCTTCTTGATTCCAGGCAACAAATATCAGCCCTTAAACCAGCTGACACATTAGAAATTAAATCCACTGTCATGTTACATTGTTCCCTGTGCTTTTATCTAGGGAAACAGGGCAGGCTTCAGTACTAAGAAAATCTGCAGGGAAATGCAGGAAAATGAAAGCAAAGACTGGTTTTGGGATTTGGTTTTTGTTTTGTTTGTTGTGTTGGGGTTTTTAATTATCAAGGCCAATAAAATGTAGAAATAAAAATGGAAATAAAAAATCTGAACCTGAACTGCTGACTCTCAGAATAGAAAATGTAAAGAAAAACTCCATATAAAATACCCTATTGTAAGTAGATTAATAATGTAATACTACATAATACAATCTTGCCTTGCAAATCACTCCAGTAAATGGATCATTTGGCTCTAGAGATGAGCTTTCTCACTATTTTGCTGTACAAAGAGCAGCACAACTCCCCATGGCCAACCCTGCTACAGAGCTCTCTTTCTTGGGCACACACGGAGGGCAGGTTGGGCATGTTTGGGTCTGTTGGCCGAGGAAGACGTTCCAGAGGCATAATATGAGTCTCTGTGAGGATGAGTGTAGGCTGAAGCTGCCTTCCTGGTTTCAGTTTTCCTGGAGTACATGAAAACTTGGGATGTTCCAGAGGGGAATATTATTACAATGACGTGACTGGAAGATTGCTCACAGGAGTCTGAACTTTGTTTCTATTCCTGGTCACATGACATTGGTTTAAATAAATCTGGAGCGGGTAGGAGAGGGCCAAATTCTGCAAGTTTTTGGCTGTGCAGGACTGCGGTGAAATGGGAGGACTTCTGCTGTCAGGATTTGCAGATTGCACCAGCTCAGTGTTGTCTAAAACAACATCACAGCAGTTTTTGGTCTTGGCTGCAGCATTTACTGCCTGACCAAGGGCAGTCCAGCAGTAGCACAAAGTCTGTGCAGCCTTTCCAATACAAGTTCCTAAGGCCTGACATGGCAACCAGTTTTTTGCCTGTCGAACTGGCATCACTGGTTTTGTGAACACTTGTTTTGCCCCAGTGTTTACAGACAAGCAGGAGGCTTCGTACAGACATTACACACTGAGGAAAAGGGTTTAACCCATGTAAAATAACCCACAGAAGTTAGAATGTAGCAGAGGATTTAAACTCTACTGGAGGAAGAGTCATGGATATTATGTACATTCATTAGAAGAGAATTGTTGACTAAGTGGTAAGAACTGTGTGTTACTGACAGATTGCCCACATTTTTGGCAGTTATTCTGCCAGCATATGATAGAAAGGAGGAGTTGCTATAGTGATAGGCATTTGGTTCTGCATACATTATGCTATCTGTGTGCATAATGAGATTTTAAAAGATTTTCTTCTTTTTTTTCTGTTGTAGCACTTTGTCTGAATTCCATCTAATAGAACAGAGGAACTGCCCTGAGAGAATTCCTCTGAGAGAATTATTTTTCTTACAATTTCTGTATGTTAGTGGCTTGTAATGAAACAATAAATAACATTGGCATGAAAACCAGGAAATGCATCCTGTAAATCTTGTTTTTACACTAAGTGTTACAGGCCTATTTTTCTGATAAATTCAATAAATTTGATTAATGTAGAAACTTGCATAAACAAATAATTTCTGTGTTTCCCTGCTTACATATCTGAAGTTTATTTGCTATATGGGCATAAATGAAGTTGATCCTAAAGAATTGCAAAGTGCTACTATCCTGCTTCATAACTAGCATGCTGGATATTTTGATGATTTTTTTTTTTAGCATCATGATTTAATTCTTGGTAAGAAGAGATCTTATGCATTGTGTTACAGAACAAAGATTTACAGAGAGTAGCACTCAATTCTCAAAGGGAAGCAGAAGAAGGCGTATCATAATGGCATCTGGAATTGGTACAAATGTCACTGTGGTACCTGGAGATCCACTAAGAATAGGTGTGTTGTCTTTTCTGCTTTGTCATTTATATTATTTATTTATTTATTTCATTAAGTTGAAGGGGGCCCCATGGAAAAAGTGAGTGTAATTCCCAAGAGTCCAGGTTTGGTGACCACCTGGATTTCCTAACTCTGCCTCAGCTTTCTGTTATCACGGAGGAAGCCTTAGAGTAAGACACATGGTATTTTTTTTATTCAGCTTTCCAAAAATTATTTTAGAAGGGTGACCTTTTAGACATCTTGAGGTGACTCATTGTGACACTAAAGCTGCATAATTACTCTTTGAGCTTCACTTGAAAAAAATGGGAGGGGATTCAACTGGGCTCTAGAAATGTTTGTTTGGTTTTTTTTCCCCTGTCTAAATGAAGGCCTCTGCATTCCTGCTTGTGCCCATGGAGTGAAAATGCAGCAATTTTATTCAATGTGTTTATGATTCCTTTCACCAAACAGATAAAAACTCTTTAATTACAGACTTATTTGCATATTACAGTCTGAGATTAAATCTTTGCTCTATTTAAATAATTGCTCCCCCATCCACTTTGTTTGTATATAAGTTAGGTTTATAAGAACCTACTGAAAGGGAAAATATAAAGAAGTGTGATATCCCTCCAGGAGCAGTCAGGATTTTGGGCCATAGTTTGGACTTCAGTGAATTTATCCATATGCTTGTTTTTAATTAGAATGGTAATGTCTTTTATGAAGAATCACACAGTCATACATCCTTGTTCACAAATGTTTCAGTGTGTCTAGGAAAACCTGCTAAAATCCTGTTGATTTTTAGGTTGCCCGGTGCTGCCCAGCTACAGACACACAGTCCACTGGCTTTTTGGAGATAGTCCAGTTGAGGAAGTTAAGACCTTGGAATACCGAACCCTGGTTGGGGGTCGTATCCTAGAGGTGAACACCAACTCTGGTCAATTTGCTGGACAATTCCAATGTTGGACTTCAGCTAGTGCAAAACTAATGTCAGTTTGGGTAAATGTCAAGAAGGAAGGTTTGTTGAAAATTATATGACAAATTCTTGAATTTTAAAATATATTCTTTTGCTCTGTAGAGACTTTCCTGAAAACTAACCTGCTTTTGTGCATTGAAAGTAATTCACAAATACATGTTTAACTTCACATATGTGGATAGTCCCATTTAGTCAATAGACAATGCCTGTACTCAGAGTTGGATATGGGAATTAATGTGTATCCAAATATCATGTGGGGGTTCTGATTTCTTACTTGTGTATCTGAGAAGCTGAGAGAATGGATCTTTCTGCTTAAACATTTTTAAATCAGGCAGGCATTTCTCCTTCAACAAATGATACAAATTGCTACTGTGATAGCCCACCAAACTGAAACAAAACTGACTTTGAGGTTATCTTTGGACATACCTTCATTATGATCAAAATAATTTCAATGTAATTGCCATAATCCAGCATCATTACAATCAGTATGGTAGTGATCTTACTGCAGTCACCCTTAAACATATCAGTGTACCAGGGCACACTGCATGCTCACTGATTTCCATGTTAAGTTTTCAAGAATATCTTGTAATGTTCTCCAGTGTAATGCACTTGCACAAAACCACAGTAGTAGGTTATAAAATGTACGACTGAGGATTATAGATGAAGTTGAGAAGAATCTTACATATGCACCAGCAAGACAATCGTCTGTATCTGCAAACATGTTATAAAGCTTTAAACATTTTAAATACTTTAGAAATTAATTACATTGTCTTTTTAAAAACCCAGTTATAGTTAGGAACTTAGATCCTCCTAAGAGTCTGGCAGCAAAGCATCGAACTCCCTTTGACATTAAAAAAAAAAAAATCTGACCAGTCAATTCCCAGGGAATGCAAATCAGATTTAAAAACAGGTACCTGTTGAAATTCAAAGGTTCTGTATGTGTTTTATCTCTTAACCTATCAATATGGTTTGGCTTATGGTGTAAAGGACTCAGGCAGTAGGATCAGATCCCCTACGCTGTGTGTAAGGGTATTCTCAGTGACTGTTTCATGGGTGAGGATGGTTCTGGTATGTCTGGGGTTAGTGAGTCAGTTACATTTGCAAACTAATTTTACTTAAACGTATCTATGATCAAAAAATTTATTTTAAAAATAAAAATTAAGTAAAAATATTAATGAACTGAGTCAGAAAATATTCTAGTAGAATTTATCAAAAATTAAGTCCAGTCCTCCTTGATCCTAATCTAGAGCTCGCTACAGTTAGAATTTCTGAACAGGTCTAACCAGGTCCTGAACACTCCACCTGCTTTAGTGTTGTCCAATCCCCTTTCCCAGCCAGGTTGCTCAGTATTTTGGGATGATTTCATTTTGTAGTTGTGAGCTTTAACTCTGATTGACACTTACGTAAATGTTTCATCATGGCAATACCAATGCATTTGTGAGACTGCATAATCTCCTTTGGTGGTTTTTGCACAGTAGGCATATTGAGGGCACTTCTGAGCAGTGTCATCCTAGTTAAACAAACAATACAGTCTCTCCATCATAGCTACAGTCAGTAAATTTAACTATTTCTACTTTGAAAAAGGCCCTTCTGTATTATTTTAAGAAACCCAGAAGTAATAAGGAAACATTGAAAAACAATAAGTTAAAGAATTCATTATGTGCTGGAAGAGTGAGCCTGTGGACACAGCTGGTAGCTATCAATTATTCTTGGTTATTATAGAAAAACCTGACTCCTTCTGTGATCACATAAAGATCTGTCAATATTGCATAGTACTTCATCTTTTACCAAGTGTCAAAAAAAAATTTTGGAGGAAGGGGTAAGTGTGGAATTGTGACTAAATATAAAGGTAGTAATTGTCAGAAGTGATCGGTTTTTAATATAAAACGCTCTTTAAAACAAATTCCTTTTTTCATCTTGCCAGATGCCTCAGTAGCAAATTATTTTTGCATTAAGTACTTCTCTGTAGTTTAGTACAGGATTTTCTTAAATCCTGAAATTATGTGAGGTGTCTGGAGTAAGATGAGTTTTCTTCAGAATAAACTTATTGTAGAACAGCAGGAAACCTAGAGAGCCTGATTTATAGTTTCCTCTTTTTAGTTTGCTCATTATATAAAAATGTTATGAAAGTTTTAAAAGAAGCTCCTCAGTTCCTACTGTGAGCCAGGTTCTGCCCTTCATATGCACATATGCTGATCCCATTTGCTTTTTAGAGAGCTTTGTGCTCATAGGTAAGGGCTGAACTTGAGGGGAAGCTGAGTAGGACTAAATTCTACTTTGGCTCGTGATCCCTTTTCATAATGCTGAAATATTTGCTTGTCTACAGAGGATGCAGTATCTGTCCAGCCTACAGAGTATGCTGCCAAATCAATCAAAATGTGACACAGTTACAAGGTACAGTGCCTCTCTCACACTGCTTCCAATTGCATTTCTTAGATTATGCATGGGAATATGCTGAGTGGAGTCCTTGCTCTGCGAGCTGTGGGCATTCAGGAACCCGCTCCAGAGGGCTACAGTGCATGAACGCAGAGAAACAGAAAGTAAACGAATCCCAGTGCAGAGAGCTGCAAAAGCCAGTGATTATTCACCAGTCATGCAACACAGAGGACTGCCCTGCCAGGTAACCTCCTTTGTACTCTATTTCCATGTGCTCTATGCACTCACAACCTCCTGAAATTGTGTTTTTCCGTGAAATTTCTGTGTTCATGCTCCAAGTCTGAAGTTTGGGGTTTGTTTCATCATGAACCCTGAAGCATGAGAGATGTGAAAATGGATCCACTAGCAAGGAGAGAAAGACTTGATTCAGCTGAATAAGATCAGAGTGTGTCTTCATGCTGCTGCAGCAAGTCCTGCTGCTATCACACTTCAAAAGCTAAGCTGGAGATCTTTCTGAGACACTGTGATGTGTTACTTTTGTGGAATCTGTGCCACCCTACAGAGAGAAAACTCTTGGTGTTTAGAGCAGCCAGGATACTTTGTGTTCACCTGCTCTCAGTTGTGCCAGCAGAGCTCTGAGCAGGATGTTTGCTGTGGAATGCTTCATTTGTCTCTAATACCCATCAGCACAGTGCTCCTTGCGTGCCCTTCCCTGCCAGCTTTCTCACCAGATCAGCTGGGGTACCTTGTGATCACGGGGCTGAAAATATTTATATTGCAGACAAGTACACCTCAGCAACCAAAGTCCTCAAAACAAGTGCTTTCTGTTGCTTTAAGGAATTGACCGTCACTGTCAGCAAAGTAAAAATCTGTGAGGGATGCACACACTTTGGAGTTGTCCCTCACTGAAAAATGTTGGGAGGGAAGTGTTAAAACCTTAACTGACATTGTGGGAGTGCATCTTGCCAGTATGTTCTAACTCTGTTCTAAATAGAGAAAACATAGCAACAGATTTATATCACAAGAAATTTGTTTATATTTCATTATTAGCAGCCAAAAACCAGATCATTTTAAATAGTGACACTGAACTCCAGCCAGCCCATAGAAAGCAAACATTTTGCCAGTGGAAAGATGCTGAAATGGAACCAATAGTTTGAAACACAGTTGCAGGTTTCCCTCTCAAACTCCAGCCTTTTGGAGCAGATGACAGGAGGATGCAAGAGGGCCTGGTGCTCCCCTGAGCAAGGTCATGCCTTTCAGGGAATTGCAGGGCATGACTTAATCACTGCACCCGGCGTATTCGCAACAAAAACAAATCAGTTGTTTCATATGGCTAAATGGAATGGGCACTGAATCGTCTTTTAAAATACTTTGATTTGTTCTGCTTTTAATTTGGCTTTATGTATTTGCCAGTGGAAGGCAATTGTGTGTATAGTAACATAATTAGCTCTGCCTTGAGTTACAGATGTATGCTAACATATACATTGCTTCTCTTTTGTGAAGCATTCCATGCTTTCTATACAGGAGCATCCCAGATGCCTGAAAAGTACAGAAAATAGCCATGTGTCTGGTTCTTGGTGCCTATAACTTCTCCTCTCCCTGTGATTACTGGCCTGGGAGGGAAGTACAAAATGTCCAGACTTCCCATTTCCACACTTAACTGATTTCTGCACAACCTTCTCATCCCAAGGCAGCTCTTTAGAAAGTACCCATAGAATTATAAAGACTTTAAACATACAGTCAGTGCCATCATGGGCCCTTTTTATTCAAAGTGTTTTTCGTGTGTTTAATGACTTCTTTCTGTCACAGCAGAGAAGTACAGTTAAGCAAATATAAGGGTTTGAGTATGTACTTAATTTGTGCTTTGCTGTGCATGTGCTGCACCAAATGTTTGCAAAAATACTTGCACTTTAAAAGAGAGAGAAATGCAAGGGTGCAACCTGTAAAAGATTAATCTTCCTTGAAGGAATATAGGCTGCTTGACTGCAAGAAAATTAAGTAATTGCTGAAGAGAATAGAACATTTTTCCTGTTATCACAGTTGTGCTACACATGAAGTCCCATTCTGTATTTCTAGCCTAGATGTATGAAAAGATGAGGTAAATACATTGTATTACCACCTTCTGCCTACCCAGTGTTGTTCCTAGCTGCCAAGACAGACTAAATCTTTGCAACTTCTGATCAGTAAGTAACATGTTCTGCTTGAGCCATCATCTAGCAAGATCTCCATGCAATAAATTTGGATGAGTTATGACACCTGTCACCTTAGTAGTAAATAAATTGGTACCATTCATTTTATAAGTTATGGAAAAGTACACTGTCCTTCCTTCTGAAATGTCACATCCAGCAGGGTCTGTAGGGCTTACCTAGCATGGTAACAGGCAGTGTAACTTCTGTTAGTATATATGCTAAGTCATCAGTTAACCACATTTATAAGATCTTGCTTAACTGAATAAGCTGATTCTAAGTGTTCTCACATCCAAAAACTTGCAATGACAGGTTCTTTTGATTTTTATTTGCCAACAATTGCTGTGAGCTACCAGCAAGTTTGCACTAACTGCTATAAATTTGTCTGTGCCTCCTGTAGGTGGGTGGCTGGTCCGTGGTCCGAGTGCTCTGCATCTTGTGGCAATGGATTCCGCCATCGACAACTCACATGTCAACAACTAAAAGCCAACGGCAGCGTGCTGGCATTGCTGCCAGGAGCTTGTACACACAGGGATCGGCCTGTGGGAAGGAAACCCTGCACGGGCCACTCGTGTTCAGTGGGGCCAATACAGACAAAGGGACAGGTAACTTACAGCGTCTGTCTTGAAACTCCATGTATTATAAAAGTGTGTCGGTGTCATAACACCATCGGCTGAACATCTGTCCTCTTGCACAGGGGAGGAACCCTGTGGCAGTAGCTGTAATTACCTTTCAGACCAGTCAATTAGAAATCCTGGTTTGGGTTTTTTGTTTGTTTGGGGGTTTTTGGTTTTTGGTTGATTGGTTGGTTTTTTGGTTTTGTGTGTGTGTGTTTTGGTTTGGGGTTTTTTTCATTTTGTGATATCTGAGCAAGTTTTATATGTTGAAGACTTGACCCAAAATCAGAGTATCAGCTTCAGTATATTTTACAAGCTAAGCCATTATGATATATTTCATTTTCCAAGCTAGTATATTGCTTTTATTGCAGTCTTATAAGAATACACTTTGCATAGCTGTACTTGTGAAGTCCCCAAAAAAGACATATAAATGTGCTTCAACAGCAGTTGCCACAAAATTTAGTGCATAGAACAGTTTTCCTGTATTTTCTGTTTCTTCCTTTATGCAGTAAATTTGTGTTCATATTGATACAATTTTTATAATTATTAACATTAAATGGCAATACTATTTACTATTTGATGTGAAAAGTAATGACTTAGAATTACTGTTGCCACATTCCCGATACAGGTTTCAGCAAAGCAAGTTTGTGATTGTCAGAGGTACAAAAAGAATGTTGTAGCAGTAGGGTTATGACCTTATGAGAGCAGACAATGGATTCAGCTTTAGAAATAAGCAGGAAAGTCAGTGTCCTGGTGAAATTCTATGCAGAGAATCCAGAACATCTAGGCTTTATCTGAACTGAGGTGTGATAGGGCTGAAGAAGGAGAAACACAGAGCAAGAATTATGGCTGGGCTGTGTAGCTGTAGTTGAGTAGCTGCCTGGGAGGGTAATTCTGTTGTTATTAATTTGGTTGTTTCTTCTTCTCTCCCCTCACCCTTTTCTCTCTATTTGCAGTGTTCTGGTCGCTGTGTAGGCCGCCCTGTAGGTTTACAGCATCGTCATTTTATATGTCAACTTCGCAATGGATCTTTGGTGCCAAACTCTTTTTGTGATGAAAGAAAGAGGTAAACAGTTTGACAAAGTTACAAGTTAGATTCTTTAGACGATCAAATTAAAGGTACAGGATTGTCAGTGCAGTATAAATATGCAAATTCTTTTGTACCAAATACAAGGAAGGAAGGTAGTAACAGTTATGCCTTTGTAGATACTGGATGAATTCAGGAACCCCTGAGTGCAGAGGTTATACACTAAGAACTTGGAGCATCCAGTATGCAGTTTTCAGGGTCAGTTAAGTTCTCCTAAAGGTAAAATACTTTCTATTCCAGGATTAGAAACTGGTTTAAAGAAACAGGGCCTTGTCCTTTGCTCCCTCATGAGTGAGAAGGTGTGATGAATGGGCAGAAAATGAAATCCAGGGAGTTCAACTTAAATATAAGAAAAAACTGGAACAGGCACCCAGAAAAGTTGTGGAGCCTCTATTCTTGGAGATATTCAAAACACAGAGATGATCTTGAGCATCCTGGTCTAGTAGGCTGTGCTATGAGCAGGAGGTGTGGGCTAATCAGTTCCAGACGCCCCTTCCAGCATCAGGTATATCATTCTGTGAATAAGGGTTTAGCAAAAAAGCAAAGATTTAACTGCCACTTATTTCCCTCCACAGGCCTCCTGTCAGAAGAAACTGTTCTTCAGAGGCGTGTGATGTCTACTGGAGGACAGGCCCTTGGAGGCCTTGCAGTGTGGACTGTGGGAGAGGATTTCAGTCAAGACGAGTGTACTGCGTACACAGACAGAGTAATAAACCTGTGGCTGATCAGTATTGTGGATGGAGGAAGAGACCAGTGACCTGGCAACACTGCAATGTCACATCCTGTGGCAGTATGTAAATGTTTATTTAAATATGAACATAGTAATAGTTTGTAGCAGTTATATTAGAAAGTGACTCACAGTTGTACACTAATGATTCTGCAAGCATTTGATTGTACATCAAAGGTAAAACTATCCTCTCCAAGGAGCACTTCATAATCCTGGGGTTACTTTTCTCTAAGTAGGCCAGTTTGATATTAAAGCCTCAAAAGCACTTTTAGAAACAGGATATTTAGGAAGTTGTTTTTTTGCAAACTTCCCTACATGACTGTGCCAGTTGTGACTCACAGGTCTCTGAGCAAGCTGTTAATTCCTCCAAGATGGGGTAGTGTTCTGAAGCAGACAATAAGTAAATGAATGCAGTGAGATCACACCTCTTGTGACCTTGTTTAGCTTTGAATTCACTGTTGCTAGGAATGCACAGTGAAATAATTACAAAGCTACCAGGAATCCATCAGTTGTTTACAATTACAGTGACAAGTTCTGCTGTTTCTCTTTTGTTCATTATAAAGCCTTGTAATGTCTAAATATATTTTTCAGAAGGCGAATGCAAGGATACAACTCACTACTGTACATTTGTAAAGCAACTAAAGTTATGCTTGATAGACACCTACAAACAAAGATGTTGTCAATCATGTCAAGAAATGTAAGTCCTCTATGGCAAGTTCATGATGCTGCAGTGAAGAGATGAGAAGAGAGGTCCATTAATCTAACATGCTTGAAGTATATACTTGTAAAAGAGACATTAGTTGTAACAATTAAATGGAAATGTGGGGCTAATGAAAAAAACAGTATTACAGATTGATGTGCTGGACAGGATATTTTTTCTGGGAACTTTTATTATTCACTCTTTGAAATGGAACTTTTAATGTTTTAAACATTTTCGTTTCTGGATTAGCAAGATAATATCATGGCATATCATCTGTAAAATTTTACAGGCCATCACATTATAATTTTATCAGGGGGAAAAAATCATTACCTAAAAACAGCAGATAGGGCTTACTGTCCTTAACTTAAGAGAAAACGTCACAAAAATACTTTGAGAAATTTTGCAGCAACTATTGACCCCTAGGTTTTCAATTTTTTTATTATATTTAACACAATTTTTAAATTTATAGAAGCTGTGGCTTGTAGTTGTAAAATTTTTGGCAGCAGCCTCATTTTCATAAACAGCTCGAGCTGAATGGTTGATCTCACAGGATATGTTTTACTGATATTAGCTGTGAGATGGATACACAGAAGTACATTCAATTTTTCATGCTTGTACTTATGTGTATGCAGTAAAAGACACTATAGATGCTAATACAATTTTCAAAGCTGTTTTGAATAAATGAGGTGTCATTTTTTGTTGTTTCTAGTCTAATTCCAGTCTCTGAAGTACGATTGAAGTTCTGGCACAATTACACTTCAGTACTGATAATAAATTAGACAGAAGGCTTCCTTGTCAGAGCTGTGAAGGAAACTGTGATCACTGTTCTCTTGCACATCAAGTCAAATGGGGAGCCAATAACTGGCCAAACAGGGCTGTCAGATTTCCTGTCTTGAATAATCATTTTATTTTTCTCCATTAATGGGGAAAAATGTCCAAGGAGGAACTATTAATTATGAAGATAAACAAGTGAAAGAAGCCTATTTTTAGCAGTTTTCCATCAAGATCACTTTTCATCATGACCATTAACCATCTGAGTCTTTTGCAAGTTGATAAATTCTTATTATGATATTCCTGGCTAAATTATTTTCCATATTGCAGATTGTCTGATTTGGGCTGTAAGCAGAGGGAACCCCACAGGAGGCAGAAAATAAATGTTTTTTTTTTCTTTTGTAGTTTCCAAACTACTGCTCATATTGGAGGCCTGAGTGCTTGCATTGACTTGGCTCTTGTGTTACACCACTGAGCTGTTCCAGGCTGGCGAGCGGGTGTGCTGTTAGAGCAGTTCCTACACAGCATTCCTGCACAGGGTTTGCATCACTGAAAATTAGGTTAGCACTACTGTATAGAAAATGTTTAAGGTGGACTGTTGAGTCCAGGGCTGACTGCAAGGAGAGGATATTCCTGATCATTACCTTTAAAATCAGCAATGGGTCTTGATTGTTTAAGCCGTTTTTTTTAAATTAAAATAAAACATTTGTAAGATACTTTTGTAGATATTTATTGTCTGATTTAAAAGTGCAATATTTTGTTTTGTACAGTGTTTAATAAAGATTTTTGGACGTATATTTTTTCTTATTACCAAAATTTCTTATTCATGTTTTCCCTTTATATTTAAAGTTTTCAAATGTTAACACATAGCATTTTTTGTGGCGTTAACTCTGTCTTTGATTAATTATGCATGCTATACAGAAGCAGTGCTGTAAATGTTTCTTATTGCAATTGGCATGACATTCCTCTGTAGATTATTTTATTGCTTCTCCAGTAACTGAAGATTTTAGCCTTCTTGAACGTAGTTTTGATATTTCTGAAATAAAGTATAATTTGATTATTCGACACTGCGATTACCCAGAGATTGTTTATTACTGTGATTTTCATGGTAGCCATGCTTTCATTCTTTGTTATTTTATCAACTTCCTATGTCCATCATTCTGGGATTTTTTCAGAGCCTCAGTTCGTATTTTTAACAGCTTATCAGACAGATTCTCAGCTTCACTACAGTCTGGTTTGCACTACTGTTAAGAGATAACATAGATGTAACCTGAGTGAAAAAGAAGGAAGAGAATTTGCCAAAATTCAAACAAGTCAGCTCTGATTCACTGAAATCTAGAATCAGGATTCTGATTCCACCTGTAAAAGGTGGAATAAAGTTACATTTCTCTGCTGGGCCTTCACCAAGCAGGGTTCATTTAGATCCTACAGAACAGCTCCATGTTTTATATTTAGTGAGTGGTGAAAATAGCTACATGAAAAAGAAGTTGTTTCAGAATATCCAATATAGGTAATAGTCGTTAGAAAGAAGAGTCTCATAAACAGTATGAACAATAAAAGCCTTTAAAAAATTTTATTAAATAGAAAATAAATGTCTAGCAGTGGATGGTGGTGTTACAGAGTTATCCTAGATGGTAATATTGGCAAAGGTGCACGGGTCTGTTTAATTTTCCTTTGGTTCAGCAGTGCATTCCCTTTTTGCAGTCTTGAAAACAAAGTAAAGATTCTGTGCAGCCTGCTGCTGTATGGCAGAGTGCATGGAAAGCTCTTCTAGAATAGCAACTGAATCCATGAATAACTTCTCTGCTTTTACATCTTGGTTTAGCATGACATCATAAAATGCTTTTTTAACAGCTGTTATTTTGGAAAAATATTAGTTTTCCAGCCTGCTCTTCATTTGATCTGCATTTCAATAATATGTTGCTTATGAAAAAGTTGATATCAAGTATTGAATACTGTCTGAAGGTTTATAGTATCATTTGATGCTTTTTCTGGAAGCACCATCAATATGTTGTGGCTCTTTCAACTGTAAAGTAATAACGACTTCTCTCTTTCACTATTAAATTTAGGAGAAAACATTAAGGACAAAATGAAAGGCAATATGCCCCTCCACCCTAAAAGTCTTTAAACACATCTGCAGAGGAACTGTTAAATGTATCTGAATATGCCCTCCACTTCCTCTCAAAATTTTTGTACCGTGCTGGTAGGTGGCAGCAAATTACTTTCCATAACTTAGGGGAGGGAAGTGACTTCAGAACTGAAAAAACAGCTGTGTAAATTAAAAAAAGCATCTGGGCTCACTCACAGACTCAGAGGAAGAGCCATTTGGATCAGAACATGCAGGCACACGTAACTTCATGGATTCAGATTGCATTTCTCCCTCCCTAGAAAAGAGAGCTGGAAGGCATTAGGAGCTTCTGTAAACTGCTCAAGAGGTACCAAGGTTGTGTGCAGGATATGGACCTGAGTAGATGTAACTGTGCAAAGGTTTGACTTTGTTGTTTCCTCAGCTGTGGCCAGACAGAGATTGACTAAAAGGGGTGTTCATAAGTTTTTCTTCTGTGGTAAAGGAAGATGACAATGAGCTGGACTTTTCCCTGTCCTACTTTTAGGATCTCACAGATTTACATTGTCCTTGTTCATTCACAGTCTGAGGGACGTGAATAATCTTCAGAAAGAAAAGTATAACAATTGCTGTTTCATTAACAGAATAAGTCATATTACAAAACACAGTATGAAAAAAGAATTGTCTGAAAGTGACTGATGCTCTAATGATGTCTGGATCTCTCTCATGCAATGCTTTTGTGCACAGCTGATATGTCCAGTTCAGCTTTCTTGCTTTCATATGACCAAGTTCCTGCTTTAAAAATATTTCTATCGTTGCTCTTAGCCCTTTTATGATTGATTTTGTTTGTGAAGTACAGGCACATAATTTTGCAGAACTCTGTTCTACACCAATAGGCATAAGATATGCAATACTGAGAAAAAAATCATACTGGAGTACTGTGATAGAGCATGATAATACAGTTAATCATAGAACTATTAATTGGTTCATTTAGATTTCCCAAAATCAGCTAAGGATGTATAGAGAAAATACTAAATATCTCATACAGAAGCATAGTCATATAAAATGTCTGTAAAAAATTTGGTTTCTGTGTATTTGGAACAAGCAATTCTTTGAAGAGCAGACAGACTGAAGCCAGGCTGTCTACAGATTTTTACATCTTGGCTGATATTTCTTTTTTAAACTGAGTTTACACTATTTTCTGTTATCTCTACTTACACCTGTACAGTTTTCTGCCATTTTTTCCTTCAGACTGCCTCTGCAGTGAACTCGGGCAGTGATAACCAGCTGTTTATCTTTAAAAATCAGAGAGCACGATCAAACTGTGGTGGATGTTAACCTTTTGAGCCTGATTCTCTCTGCTTCCCCACCATCTACGTTAGAAATTAAAAAAAATAAAAATAAAATCTTTGCAATCTCATTGTGACATTTGATTGAATTTGTACACTGGGTTTAAAAATTACTTAACTGCTGAGGACACATGCACTGAGGGTTTCAGTGTGGCCAGAGCTTTGCATCAGTTTTGTTACTTTAGGAAGTAAGGCTGAAAGAGCATGATCAGGGAAATAAGAAAACAGAGTCTAATGATCTGCTTTTGGTGTTTGAATGGTTTCAACTACATGTACAGAAAAAGACCAAGGTTACTACTTGTTGATTGCTACCGGAAATTACAGTGTGACCTTTATACTCACTTTAGAATGGAATGAAGGAAAAGTAACTATGACTAAAGCTAAAGCCAGGTTTTTAGAAATGCGTCATGGCATTCTATCTTGTGATTTGGGCAGCAAAATGTAAAGAAGAAGACTTTACCAGATTACTGAGATTATTGCTGATTACTTAGATTATTATAGATAGCATTATTTGCATTCTGTAAAGGACATTACCATCAAAAGACACTTGCTATTTCACAAATACAATAATTTGGTTGCAGAAAATCTGGAAGAATTAAATGTGCAATACATATGCTTGAGATGGAGCATAATGATATCTGAGAATTCAAGGAAATCAGAATGTACAATCAAAAAAAGGACAGATACTATGTAAGATGTAGTATTCCTGGAGCATTTGGCAAACCTTTATTGGTCTTGTAATAAACTTCTGGTTTTGCTTTGGTTTTCTTCAAACTTCTAAAAGCAAAATTTGCGTTATTTAATTTGCTTTCAGTGTTATTTAAAGAAAAACTGAACAAGTTGGATTCCGATTTTTTCACCAGGGTGCTTGAAATATTGCACTTCAGTATTATGTCACAGCTACTTCGTTTGGAATAGGATTACAGTTTGGCTCGGAGGGTTCTGGACTCAAGTGGCGGAAGAATTGGTGACCCTGAGAATCTGTGTTTACATAGACATAACCCAGGTTAGAGGGATGATGTGCGGGACAGATCTCTGTTTTCTTTGGAGTGTAATCTATGCGATACAGAGTTTCATCTTGAAAAGGAACTGCATTTAGACCTACAGTATGTACAGGTTTGCAACTTTGAGCTGGAGTGCCCTGAAGTGGTATGTAGTGAGATCTGAATGTAGTTAAATCGGCAAATTTTCCCGTGGGTCTTTGAATTTCTTGTTCTTTCTTAATAAGCCCTCGCGGGCAGATGCTCCAAGGTTTAAAGTCTTCTCTTGTAGTAGTGTTCCCTTGAAAAGGGGCACTGATTCTTCTTCCATGAGGTGGTCTTATTGGGGCAGCAGGAGAAATCTTATGTGAAATGTAGTCAAGACGGTTTGTGGAGTTAAGATCCATCTTGTCTGTGGGTGGAACGTACTCTCTGGGTTTGCGGAACTCAGGCAAGGAAACCAGCACTGGCTGATAACGATCCTGGAATTCAGTGGTTCCATTAAAAGGAGCATCAGATCCAACTTTTCTATGTTCAGGCTTGCAGCTTTTTGCCTGTTGCCCAGGTGTCCCTTTGAAGTCTCTCTGGTGGGTTGTGAGATCTTCAAAGGGTTGGTCGCATGGCTTGTACTCTTCCTTTGGTCTTACGAATCGTGGTTCCATCTCATGAACAACATAAGCAGTGCGATGGATGGTGTTCCCATCGAAAGGCCCATCTGGCAGCTTGGCTGCAGGAGGTTTAAAACTTTCTGGGGGATTCGGTTCCCTAGGAATGTAGTCATCTTGAAACGTGGAAGGATTTCCAAACCTCTCTGTAGGTGGCTGGTACGTCTGCTCCACCTTACAAGATTCCGTTCTTTGAGCTTCCCATAACCTATAGTCATCTGTAAGGTAAAAACAAAATTCCACCATACAGGTGTTCTTAAGACTATTCCTTTAAAATTAAGACAAATTCTTCTGGTATTAAATCTTGCAAAACAAAGAAAATGGATGTAAGTGAGAATGATAATTTTATCTGCATGTTCGTGATACGGCAAAACTGTCTTCTATTATAGTGTGTAATTAACAGACAGAAGTGTACATGATGCCTTGTTTTGACTATTTTCTCAAGGAAAAAAAATTTTGCATGTGCTTATTTAGTGTGTGCTTTATACAGAAAATAGCCCTATACAAGTTTTATATACAATATCTTCCATTTTACTTAGAAGTTTATGCAAGTATACAAGAGTGAAAGGAACCTTATAGGTCAATGGGTCATGTTCACTACTGCTTGATAGAATCATCTCTTAATTTCCATATCAACGTTACATCCTTTTAAAGCTTCTTGGGATTTTTGTTTTCTTTGCCAGACTGTTCTGCTATAGTTACAAAACTTACCAAACTTACTGCCCAGTCTAAACTTCTTCACAGGCAGTTGAAATCAGTTTTTTGGGTTGCAATTCCTGTACTTAGTTTCAGTTCTTTTTCACTCCTTCATCCTTACTCCCTGTTTCATGTTGCTAACATGCATTTTAAATTTTAAAAAGCAATTGCATGCTGTCTAAGTTGTGTGCTGGGACAAGGCTAATTTATTCATTATTTGCTAACTTACTACTTATGTGCATGCTAAATAGAAATATTTACATTTCCTTGTAACTATTTACAATTAATAAATATAAATAGAATGTATTTACATGAATGCATTTCTGTCTAGCAGAGGCCTAAGCTTGAAGAAGCTAGTGCAGTATAACTGATTTTAAAGAGACTGTTTTCTTACATTTTATCCTTCCAGCTCTTCTGTCACTGCTCTCTCCTCTGCTCATTTCACACCAGGAATTCTAACTTCCTGTTTTAATACCCACATCTGATCCTTTTTATTTCAACTATCTCTTTGATACCAATGGTATCGTAATGTGGAACATCTTGATTTTCAGTAGATTGTATCTTGTAATTTATTTCTACTTACTTTTAACTGGCAAAAATGCAGTACATGAAACAAATTCAGTAACATATGTATAAAATTCTCTAGTGGTGTAAAGTTTATCAAGGTCACTTCCCAGAATGACACAAAAGGAGATTTAGCTCCTTTCTGCTGACTGTTGTAATAGAATAATTTGTGTCAAGACAGATCCTTACTAGGATGATATATACACAAGCTATAACATACACAAGCAGAAATCCAAAATCCACTTTTGACCTACTCTGTGGCAAAATATGTCACATGAACTAAAACTAACTGAAAGATATATTGCACTCTAATTGCCTGAGATAGCCTAACCAAGTGTATGTTAGAATTTCCTTCTAGCCAAGAAAACCTCAGAGAGGGCTTTTCGTTTAGAACAATGAACGTCACTCCTGAACAACTGGAGTGCTCAACATTTTAAGGCATTATGACCTGCTTTCTGTTATGTCTTACTCTGTCCCAAACTAACAAATCCAGTTTCTAATGTAGATTATTCAGAATACTCCCTTCATCTTGGTTATTTCTTTTTCTATAGGTGGCATATCTCATTACCTCGATAGGTTGGTATGGTATCCAATTTTGCATCTGTAGTGTGTTTTCTCTCTCGAGGTCTTGCTAATGTCACTGGTCCTACTTTATGAGGATTATAATCTCTCTGGTATATGGTCCCCAGGTCAATCTTTCCTGACTTTGGTCTGTATTCTGCTGGTGCCCGAAAAGGTCTCTTCACAACATCATATGGTAAATAATCAGTTCTGAAGTGGGGAAAAAGAAAAGACTGGTTAAAAAAACCTACTTTTTTTTCCCTGAAGAAGTCAGGTTTTTTCCACTATATGGAAAAATGACAGCTTAAGATGTTTACTCTGAAAAATCATCCTGGTGTCATATGTTAGAGGGGTAGCACAGAGGGAAGCAAACTATAGTACATAAATTCAAGGGGCTCTGATGCATGATAGAGCCTTTTTTCAAAGGTAAGTGGTGAAGCAACTTTTTCAACACTCTGAATCTCACACACAGGTTAAAAATAATATTTAAAATATCTGAAAGGAGATTTAGAAAGTTGCTGTAATTTTGCAAAGAAATGATTCAGGAAGCAGAAGCAGAGCAAAGCTCAAACTACTATGAGGGGTAGCATTTACTAATGGCATGAGGAGAATGGAATATAATCAGAAACATAATTCCACTGTTTTTATATGGGCACATTACATTAAAAGGGTGTATATTATATATATGGGTGTCTAAACAGTCCATACAGCTCATGACCAATCTGACAGAATGGCATTTGGGTTTTTTATTTATGTCTCTTTTTTAATAAACAAAGAAGTTTCACCTGTTGCCCTCATAGCTTAAAAGAAAAATAATAATGGAAAAAGTAAAGGTTGGTGTGCCTGTCACATCATTAACAATGAATAAGTGATATCTTTTTCTCTTTGATAGATGCTCTCTAATTCTGTAAGCTTAACATCAGAGTCTGTGCACTGACAGAACTCCTAAACCCCTTTACAGCTTGCTTTCTTGAAACTAATAATTTAGAACTATGAATTTAAAAAAAAATCCTTTTTCTTAAGATTTCATTTTCCCACTATCTCAGATTCCACATGTGTATTACAGAAAGTTCCCCAGCTTGCCAGCTTTTCAGGCTCCACAAGACCTAGATTTCCTAAAGAGGCTGAAAACAAAGACAAAAATTTTACATTATCTTTACAGGCTAAAGGATGCTGTAAATAACACAAATCTTTCTGCACGTGTGCTTTGCTATTTTTTACAACCTTTCTGTGGCAACTGTATTTCTGTACTCAAAATCCATACCTTAAATATGCAAAAAGCGTAAAGGATGCAACGGTTGCATTTTGACAAGACAGCAGTGCACTGTTTAGTTCCCCCCTTAAAAAAAGAAAGCATGGAAAACTTCACAGAGCAGTGGTAAAACGCGTTGCTTCAACATATTTACTTAAATATGGAGATTCCGTCCATTTTGCCGCGGTGCTGTTGGAACTCAGGTTTCGGCTTACAGCTGCTGGGCGGGCAGATGTTGCCATAGCCGAGGTAGTTGTCCACATACTCGGTTCTGTGGCTCGGTGGCAGCCCATCGTCGTAAATCTTCGTGCGTTTGTGGCAGCAGCGATGGCGCCTGGGCAAAACACAGCGGGGGAGATCGGTCGGAATAGTTTCGTTGCAGGGGAAAACCCACACACCATCTACCGGGAGTGAGTGACAAACGGGGAAGATCGAACAGTGTCAGTAGGTTTGGTTTAAAATCTTAGTTCTGAGTGAGAAAACCACAAAATGTTGATGGCTGATGGCCCGGGTCCCAGAGCACAGCACACTAATACATCAATAAAAACAGTATCAGATGTGAGTTAGTCCTTGCTACAGAGTACAAGGGATGGACAGAGTTGAACTCAGTCCTCTCAATGATGCTACCACCAGGATGGCTTTCCTCTCTTGTCTTTAGTCTTTATCAATATTATTAGTTTTACTTGTAAAGATTGCTAACTACATTTCTTGTCTCATACTGCCTCTTTTTTACTGTATTCCCTTATCACTTGTCTTTTTATTTCTGTACATCTCACCTATTTTCACCACTATCGTTAATACTTTCTGACTAAAATTTTAGTGGTGTGGAATCTCTGGTGTTCTGCAGACCATTTCTGACTTTTAACCCTTTTTTTCTCCAAGGACTGACTGAATTCTATCCCAAATCCATGTTTATTTAGAAGTAAACATCTCTTTTTCTTAATAGGTTTTATTTCAATTACACCTGCTTGTCATTGATGCCTAAATCAATGACACCATTGTGCTCAAAGGTATACCATGACAATTCTTGACTTACACCTTGTTGTTTTGCATAACTCATAAAATTAAAATTTACATGTTATTATTGTTTTGAAAATCTTGTTATATTCATTCTAATTTGCATAAAACCCATCTCTCTGGCTGAAGTGATTGTTGTTTGAGCTCTCCCTCAAGGAAATATGTAACAAAAGATCTTCCTCCTTCTGGCTGACAACTTGCAATACTGGTTCAGATAATAGCAAAGGGAAAAAAACAGTAAATAATTTTTCAAATAAAAAGTATTGTAAAATTCTGTACGTGAAAAGCAAAAGTATCTAAAAATCCAGAAGGGTAAAAGTGTACAGCTCTGACTGAGTACAAATAAATTCAAGTCTCAGGAAGGTAGATATCCAAGGAATAGTTCAAAGGTATGTGGAGAAATTTAGCTAGCACTCACTACCAAAAAGAAAAACAATAAATTAAAGCAAGGTAAAATGGAATACAGAAACAGACACGAAGGACTCCTGTTGGGAAAATGGAAAAATGAAAATGGAAAAACCACTACAAGAAGTTATCTGAGACTGGAGATCCTAAAGCTGGGATTAGTTTGTGCTGCCTGAATTTGCCAGCTCAGTAGTTCAAAAAATGAGAAATGAAGTAGCCCTGTCTAAGAATCCAGATCCTTTCAAAGCCCAAGGTCCTTACTCCTTTTCAATCAAGTCAAGTAACAACTGAGAGATCTTTTCAGAACTTAGAAGGAAAAGGAAAAAGGAAGAAGAGGGAAAGAACAGGAAAGGTAGGAAAACAAGGAGGTAAGTGTGTGCTATTTCTCAGCACAGTGTTTGCTTGTCATTACATTTGTCATGAAACTCAGTTTTCACCTTTGTAATGTTTTTTTCAGAAAGTATAAACAGCATATGCTGTGTCACAGAGCTTCTAAAAGTAACAGCTATGCAGAAACAAAAAACATTGGATGCTTTGAAAGCTAGTTGAAATATAGGTTATCAAAATATAATGTTCTTCTTGTATTTTTTTGGCATAAAATTCAAAGGAGTTTGAAACAAACACTATTCATCTGCAAAAACTTCACTGTGACAATCTTCAGTTTGCCATATGCTGATCCAGACCAATCATGAAACAAAAAAGCCTCCTCTCCTCTAGTGTCACCAGTCTTTAAGGACTGAACTCTGAATATTTGCGAAGCAGGGTTGTCAGTATTGCTGAATGGACATGCTACAAACAAAAACAGACACCAGAAAAATAATTACTTGCAGAGTGACCCTGTAGTTCTTGGTAGCTTTAACCCAGAAATGGAAGTTATCTACTCTCTCTCTCTCCAAGAAAAGAGATTTTTGTGATTTTATTAGAATTCGTGGCTGATCTAAAAATGTCCTTCATCCCAGTCATTTCTAGTATATGAAATAATTCTGAGCAGACTCTATGTACAGAATTACTTTGAATCACATGAGACTGCTCAGGAAGATCCTCCATCCTACTCTGTGTTGTGAAAGTACTTTCAGTGGGCCTAAATAACAATGTAAAATTACCTTAATATCAATGTGAATTTGACTTGGAGAAGAGATCAGGGTATTTTCGGTAAACCGATAAATCTACTCCAGGATGTTGTCCAGCAGCTAAAGCTAAAGTTTTCATTTAGATAATAACTTTATATAGGCCATCACAATGCTACAAATCCTCAGAGAAGACAGATTGCAGCTCTGATAAATGAAATATGTTTGGCCAGAACTCCTTGAAACACTGATTATTTTTAACTTGTTGTTCCTTGTATTTATCTTAATTTCAACCCCAGAGTTACTGATTATTCAAACTAATTTGGTGAGAATGTGCCTTTTCCCATGACTGACTGGTGCCTGCTTTGATGGATTATTATTCTTTCTCTTCTTTGAGGGAAACCAACTAACTTGTGGCTTGCATAAGGTCTGAACAGAATCTCAGCTAACTAGAAGTGACAGTGTATGAGCTCTCTAGTGCCAAATGCTGTTGTTCTGGTTATTTTAATAGAATGTTGGTGCATTTCACTTATTTAGGGCCTGGCATACATACGTTTGTTTTTATGCAATGCTAGATAGACCCTTGAAATTTTCCCACAAATCCTTTTCCTCCCAGAGAACTAGACTAATAATGAGAAAAGTTTAATGTTTATCATAATAAAAAACTTATTAAAGCCCCCCCCAACTCAAAACTTTTATTTTTTAACTGCCAGTACACATGCTGTGGTCTGAAAGACAGAAATGATGGATGGACACTATTTTTGGGAGTTATCTACTTTCCTAATGTTGACAGGAGATCTGGTCGGTTTTACTGGGGGTTTATGTTATTTCCATGTGGTCAGTATGATGGCTTATTTTAGAGATATTTTAGAGAGATCTTCCTCTTTCCTTCTAATTTACATTTATTCCAGAATCTAGATCTTTATGATAATGATAACAAAAATGCAGTAAGTGAGGGGTAGCTGACAGACAGAGAAGATAAAGCAGTAGTTTATTTTTGTACCTCAAAACTAAACTTTTATGCTTTTGTAAGCACCTTTCATGTATCTTTTATGCTTTTGTATGCATCTTTGTATACATCTTATGTATCATTTATAGCAGACAAATACTATTCTTGAGTGCAGAGAGGTCATCTCCCACAGAGGCTTTTTTCTTCTTTGGAAGCCAGATTTTACATCCTGTATTAGAGAAGGCAGAATAAAGTTCTGTTGTACTGGCTTTTCTCCCTGTATTTATAAGTTTTTTTAGTGTTTTTTTTTTTCTTCTGGGAAAAACTAGGAAAGATTGTTTCCTGTTATTTTATTATTTAGAATTAAGCAGTAATTTTATGTCCACAAAATTTTCTGCAAATAGCTAAATGATAATTTGTACAAAACATTAGATCTTTATATTTGCTTTGAAATCTCTTCTAGGATGTTTATGCATTCCAATATCCAGGTAACACTGCCAAGTGACCAGCCTTCCCCTAAAAACAGAAACACTATACACTGAAGCAAACACAGTGTGCTGCCTAAACTAATAATGGCTTAAGATTCTATTGACTGTAAAAACTTCAGTGATGTTTGTTTTAAACCACAAGCTTTCTGCATGTTTAATTCAATTATTTGTATTATTAAACTAGGTTTTTGGATTGAGAATTTTCAGTTGAGTTGAACCTTATTTTGTGCTCTCTCATTGTGTTATCTCACCATCTTTATACTTGAGCCTAAGCCAGATTTGTTATCTCATCATGAAAACAATGCTTTCCAACTCTTCATTAATCTAGGACTTTTGAAACAATTTTATGGGGCAAAATTCGCCAGAGTCTCAGCCAAAAATAATGTGAGGAGCTCACTGCCTGCCTCTGATCTCTGTCTACAGATTAGAAAAAAGGTGACTCATCAACAGATAGACAGAAACATATAAAGAGTGTGTCTGCTGCAGACCTTGATATGAAACCTGTAGTTCATGGTACCCTTTGCAGCCATAGGGTTGGCCCAGTACTCCAAAAAAAAAATTGAGCCCACTCTTGGGATCTTACTATGATTCTTCTTGTATATAGTTGTTAGATCTTTTTTTAATACTGAAGACTGAATCTTTGAATCCTATGATGATTATTTTTCTGGTTTTGGTTTGGTTGTTTGGGCTTTTTTTAAGAAGAAATTAGGAAATTGAAAATATTAACAGTTGTGACTGATACCTATAAACATATGGCTGAATTTTGTGAGGTTTAAGTCCCTTATTATTTTGAGAAACCTGACTTGTGAATTTTTTTCCCTATGGCATAAATAATATTGCTTATAGACCTGAAATAGTTATTTTAAACAAAAAAAACGTCTACTGTACCCTCTTGTGCCAGCCTCCCTGGGCCAAAGAGGCTATAGGACAATGATGAACTGTTTCTCTCTATGTGGGACCATTGAATGTGAAGAAATAGTGGTGTTTCATTTCACAGTGGCGAGTGCTGCTGGGTGTGAGGGCAGAAAGGCAGATCTAATAAACCTCTCTTAAAGGCTGCAGTGCTTGCACAGGTTTCTTACAAGGCTATGAGAACTCATCCAAGGGTTCCTTTCGTGCAGTCCTTCAATGGGAGCTGGCTTTATGGAAAAGCCTGATCCTGACATTTAGTTTGGGTGGCTTTCAAAGACTCTCTCCATTGTGTTCCATTTTAGTGCATTTAAGATCTTCTTTTACCCCTACCTGATTAAAATGTAAACATACTGCTTCATATTTACTGAGAAGATCCCTTTCTAGAAAAGAGGGAAGCCTGAAACTGTTGAAATGGGGCTGTTACTCATTTTCCACCTTCCCACTGCTAAAAATATTAGCTGTGACCAGGCAAGGGACCCCCATGTAACCCATGGTGTGTGAGGGGAGGTGAGATCAAGGGTGACTTTGTGAGGTGGGCCCGGAGTGCTGAGTGGCCCCACTGCCACCTCCTGGGGGAGGACCCCCACTCTGCTGGGGCCCTGAGGCCCCATCACCCTCCCCACTCCCTGGTGGCCTGGGGCACTGCTCACAGAATTAGCCAGGTTGGAAAAGACCTCTGAGGTCATCAAGTCCAACCTGTGACCAAACATCACCATGTAAACTAGACTGTGGCACCAAGTGCCACATTCAGCTTTTCCTTAAACACCTCTGGAGACAGTGACTCCACCTCCCTGGGCAGTTCATTCCAATGTCTAGTCATCCCTTCTGTGAAGAAATTCCTCCTAATGTCCAACTTAAACCTCCCCTGGCACAGCTTAGGGCTGTGTCCTCTTATTCTGTCACTTGTTGCCTGGGAGAAGAGAATGTCCCTACCTGGCTACAATCTCCTTTCAGGGAGCTGTACAGAGCTATAAGGTCACCTTGAGCCTCCCTTTCTCCAGGATAAACAACCCCAGCTTCCTCAGCTGCTCCTCATGGGACTTGTGCTCCAGACCCTTCACCAGCCTCATTGCCCTTCTCTGGACTCCCTTCCAGCACCTCAATGTCCTTCCTGAATTGAGGGGCCCAGAACTGGACACAGCACTGGATGTGTGGCCTCACCAGTGCCGAGTCCCTGGTCCTGTTGGCCACACTATTCCTGACACAGGCCAGGAGCCATTGGCCTTCTTGACCACCTGGGCACACTCTGCCTCATGATCAGACGCTGTCAAACAGCACCCCCAGGTCCTTTTCTGCTGGGCCACTTTCCAGCCGCTCTGCCGCAACCTTGTAGCGCTCCATGGGGTTGTTGTGACCCAAGGACAGGACCCGGCACTTGGCCTTGTCGGACATCACACCGTCGGTCTCGACCCATCGCTCCAGCCCGTCCAGGTCCCTCCGCGGAGCCTTCCTGCCCTCCAGCAGATCGTGGTGCCGGCCGCGAATCTGCTGGGAGCGGAACCTACTCACCCGCAGGAGCAGATCTCACACAGGCAGCGCGGCGGCCCC
>NW_021939189.1:9470159-9577632 GCF_001715985.3 Manacus vitellinus | reverse complement strand
GAGGGGGACCCGTGAGGTTTGTGCCTGTCCGGGCTCAGTGGTTGTCCCCAACCAAACTTGACCCAGCCCAGCCTCCTGCTCCGGGTTAAAGTCCGACCAGGCCCGTGCTCTCCGAGTTTGAGGTGTCCGAGGTGCGGTGCAGGTGGTGGCCCAGGGGCGGGACGCGCTCCACGGGGTTTCCCCGATGAGCAGCGCTAAAAAAATCCAAAGCGTTTTCTCAAGTTGACTCCTAAATAAAATGCTCTCCTCCGCTCACAGAAGTAGCCGACCATGGTGCTCACCAGCGTGGAAAAGATGGTTGGCCTCCAGAAGAAGACGTCCGGCATCAGGAATATCTGTATATTAGCCCACGTGGATCATGGTAAGGAGGTGTTTGTGGCTGGCAGAGACCCCCAGAGGAAAGTTGTGTGTGTTGGAACGGTGGTGAGATGTTTTGGTCGCTGGTTCAAGGCAGTAGGTTTTCATGGGTTTAGTTTTAAACTGTCTTAAACCTGTTTCAGGGATGTAAATTTGCTTTATGCACGTTTTTCTTGGCCTGGTACAGCTTATCTTTAAGAACTTAAGAGAGCATTATACTGTAATAGTTCGGAATAGTTGAAACGGAATGTTTTCTACTTCTGTGATGGTGAATGTCAGCATGAAATATATGCTTGTAAGGTAGGCTGGTTTTTTTCTATATTTACTTACTACAACAAGTTTGTTATGTAGGTGGAAATAATAATAAACACTTATTTTATAACACAGATATTTTTTCTAATTGCCTGCTATACTGAGGTTTTGATGTACTGTTTGTTATTTCAGTTGCTTTTCTGGTCATGACAGGTAAGTTTACATCCAGTCTTCAAAAACAAATTCATGGGTACCTAACAGGTGAAGCTGAATAATCGGATTTGGTTTTTTGAAAGTTAATTTATACTTTTGTGGTACTTAAAAGCCTTTATTAGTGCTGATGTTTTAGAACACTGTGTGTTGTCGTCATTCATAATATTGTTGCATCTTTTGCCGTTGTTTGTATTCATTTAATCTGAGTAATTTATTTTTCTTTTCAGGCAAAACTACTCTAGCTGATTGTCTTATATCTAGCAATGGAATAATCTCCAGCCGCTTGGCAGGAAAGGTAGAGTTATACTGTGTTTTTTAGTGAAATCCTGGTGTATGCATGCTGGGATTGTAAATCTCTGATGATTAAGAAAATTCCAATTCTAGGCTTGCTAAACCTTGTTTTCTTGCGCTCATAGTCTTTGACAGTTGATAAGAAATTGTGGAGATAATTCTACAGACTCATCACCTGTTCTTTTGGTTTTGTACTCAGCTGAGATATCTAGACAGTAGAGAAGACGAGCAGATCCGAGGAATAACAATGAAATCTAGTGCAATTTCACTGCACTTTGTGAAAGGTAAGTTTTTTGTGCTGGCAAATGTGATTTGTAATACATACTTTTGTTGTTTTTCCCTGTTTCCTTGTTGTTGCTGTTGTGAACTTTTTGCGTGCAGCTTTTACGTTTGTATTTTTCTCTTTTGTGGGCTTTTTGTGTTTAGGCCATTTAGGAATTTGTGGATTCTGCAGAGACTTAATCATGCATTCAACAGCCAGCCAAGATAATTGAGTTTCATCTCAGCATTAGGAAAACCATCTTCAATCCCATCTCCGAGTGGAGGCTATAAGAATAGTTGTCTTTATCTTTTTATTTTAGATCTAAGTACTTAAATTTTAATCTTGAATTAATGACACTTAAAGGCAAGACTTCTTTCAAAAAAACAAGTTGTAGTACAGTCTTTACTACTATGTCAAGATGCCTGTTACACTGTGCTGTAAAGGTTTTTTTGTAGTTAATGTCATGACAGTTACAGATAATAGCTGAAACAGTATAACTAGGTGGCTGAAAGAAATATTTTTTGAAAACTGTTCTGAAATGTTAATTTATTGTTTGATCCTAGGTGATCAGGAGTACCTCATTAATTTAATAGACTCCCCAGGGCACGTGGATTTTTCTTCAGAAGTATCTACTGCTGTCCGACTCTGTGATGGTTGCATCATAGTGGTGGATGCTGTTGAAGGAGTCTGTCCACAGGTGAAATAAAGTGTATTAAACAGAGAAAGAGGGTAGGGAAGGCAGAACAAGTGAAGTCTGAAGTGTGTTATACAGAAATGAAAGATGAGCTGTTTAAGAAGTTTTGTAAAACTTTTAGTAAATGACAGTGCACTCGAGGTAGGAAAGTAGTTGTGCTGAAAAACTGAACAATACTGGTGAGTGGGTGTAATGATGCGGGGTTGAAACAGTGAGTATGCAAGTTTTCAGATAATGGAATATTTGTATGGACAATTCTTTAAAGAAGTAATTTCATATATTTACGTTGACTCTTAGAGTTTTGAAAGTGAAAAAATACGCAAAATAAAACTGAGATAGCCATGAAAAAAAAAGCATGCTTTTCTAAATAGGGGAGGTTTTTTTGTTATTGTGGGTGTTTTTGCCATGAAATTCTGCCATGCTACAGAATTCTTCAATAACTACCACTATACACCATGGGAATCAGATTTCTGGTTGAGTGTCAACCTGTCCTTTACTACATGTTTATTCAATTTTAGGATTATATTTTGTTTTTTAATAGTCTGTCTTTTTTTATGGTACCAAGCTTTCTGTAATGGATATTTTTTAAAACTCTTTCCTTCTTAGACTCAAGCAGTCCTGCGACAAGCATGGCTGGAAAATATACGCCCAGTGTTGGTGATTAACAAAATCGATCGCTTGATTGTGGAGCTGAAGCTCACCCCTCAGGAGGCATACTTGCACCTTAAGAATATCTTAGAACAGGTATTCAGGCCATAGTGCCATGTTCACACAGCAGATTTTATTGCACTATAACATTTAGTCTAATCTTAAACATTGGGATACATCTTATTTCTAATAGGTTTCGAGGTTCAGAAAGCCTGTGACAGAGAAAAGAGTGTTAAATGCCTCTTGACAGGTCATCAGGAAGAGTCTTCTTTTTTAGAAATAATATGCTGAATGTTTTGTTTTTCCTGTTAAATTGCTTAAGTTTCTTTGGAGGTAGACGAATTATCTCTTTGGACTGCTCCTGATATGGATGGGTTTATGTAGGAATAAAGTTGATTCTTCTTTTGAGTTTTAAGTGAAGTTACCCTCAAACTTTTTTTTTTCCCCAGAGTTTACTTTTAAGCACTTTCCTGCCTGGCTTCCCTTTGCCCTCTGTTGTTTGTTTGTTGCCAGTAACAAGTTTCTGTTTCACCATTCCTTGTTCTGAGAGCCCAAGTGTGTTACACATGATCCTCCTTGTCTGATTCAGTCCTGGTGTGGACTATGTGTTTATGCCTCATATGGTGTTAGTCTCATAAACTTCTGTTGTCTTCAAATGTGCAGAATTAGATACACAATGTCTGTGTTTTCAATTGCCAGATGAATCATAGGCAATGCTATCTTGTTAACAAAACCTCTCTTTTTATGTTTTGGAGGGTTGCATTTGAGTTGCAAGGGTTGTGAAAGAGTGAATGAATCTGAAGATGTTTTTACATATCCTTCTGTAGATCAATGCAGTCACTGGAGCACTCTTTACCTCCAAAGTGTTAGAAGAAAGAGCTGAGAAAGAAACAGAAAGTGAAAATGTTTCAGACACTGCACCAGGAGATCAAATTTATGACTGGAGTACTGGATTGGAAGATACTGATGATTCTCATCTGTATTTTTCACCAGAACATGGAAATGTGGTGTTTGCCAGTGCAATTGATGGCTGGGGTTTTGGGTAAGTCTGGGATTTCTTTTTTCTTTTTTTTTTTTTCACTTGATTACTGCAGTTGCTCCATATTTGTAAAGATGTTTTTTAGATTTTTCTCTGATATGTAACTGTATATAAATCCATTCTAATAGATTAACACTGAACAGCTGAAAGTACTACCAGCATTGTCTCTGTGACAGGACCTCTGTTTTACTTAGCAGTTGCTGGGCCCACTGTGATGTCCAGCCTAGCCTGGTAAACTCAGTATTTTATCAGTTGCTGGCATTTGATAGACTGGGATAGACAAGGCCAAAAACTGCAGCAGTGCAGGAGCTACTGCACAAGTAGATTAGTTTGGGAGGGCAGCAGGTGTGTGAAGGTTGCACATGTTCTGGTTACCACGAGGTGGAGTCGTTGTCTACATCATGAAAATGTAATTAGAGAGATCCACTCAGTAATTCAGTGAATGTCTTGGATATTGCAGAACCTTTAGAAAAATCTTCTCCGGGATTTTTAAGTCAAAGTCAAACTCTTAAATAAGGTGCCATGCATAGATTGTTGTTTAACACAGACATTTCTTGTCACTTCAGAGGAGAGGGAAAATAAAATCAGCTATTTTAGTTTAGTTATCTGTCATGAGTACTAACAATTTATTAAAAGAAAAATCAGAGAAGTGTGCAAAGAAGTTGAAAACAAATTTTCCAATTCCGACATGTTTTTAAGTCTGAAAGAGATCTTTCATAGAGGATATGTGTGAGGGGAGGCCTTTCCATTTCTGAAGGCTAGAGGGAGTTTTCTGATACCTTTGTTTTACACATTAACACATCTCATGTTAAGTCCTCCATTGCCATATGGTGCCCACAGTTACTTTCCTGTTTATGATATGCAGGGAAACACTATTTTGGTATCTGTAGGCTTTAGTTTTCCTGACTGGTAACTTTTCATTGAAATTTCATGGAGAAAATGGATTATGATAACAAACTATTCTTACACAGAGTATTTGGGCTGAAATTGTTAAGCACGTGTTTTGGTAGAGCTATCTGCTGTTTTTCTCCTGGATGGATAAAGAATGGGCAATTTGCAGCTTATTTTTGTTTTGTTTACTGATAAAGTCTGTGCAAGGGCATACATGAAAGCAAAAAGCTAAGTTTTTGTTTTGGGAAGTTCAAACTTGGCCTGTGTTTTGCATTAGTATTCTAAGTGTGCCACAAGGGAATGTTAAACATTAAGAAAAACGATTCTTCGAGGAAGTGGTACAGTGGAGTACATTGTTACAATAAGTAGAAATATAAGCTCAAAAGCAATTTAGAAACTATTTTTTTGGATCAAGCTAGTTGATATTTGCAAGTAAATGATCAACTATTAAGATTTTATGGGTTACAGAACTACATTCTGATATAATCACATGGTCATAAACACCCTGTGATGGTCTTTGTAATGAGAAAGCACGTATGTTGTTCTTAAATGGTAGGTGAAAATAATGGTTATTTTTGTAAAAGTGAGGTTTAGATAGCTATTTTCCTTTTATTGTTTCCTTTTTCCTGATAATTTCTCTGCATATAGAATTAAATTTCATACAGATGTGTCTGAAAATTGAGTTATTTCTCTGGCTCAGATCAGCAGAAGCTCTTGGTGTATGTTGGCACTGATATTTCTGCAGAGTGGAATGTGTGATAGATGATTAATGCTCCATGCAAGGGTAATCTGAAGTGGAATGATAACTGGTCAAGCTTTAGTTGTTTCTTTGTATTTGCTACGTCCCTGCCACTTGAAATGTTTGTCAAGTGCCTTGAACCTTACTTGCAGAGTTTCTATAAGGCTGAAATCTAAATATTTGTTGTCACCTAGCTTCAGATGGGAGGAAGAAATGGGCTAGATATGACTTGTCCTCCTTTTGTGATTGGTACATTGATATACTAAAGAAGGTTGGTAGGCCTTCTGTTTATTCTTTGCCAATACTAAACTGATTCAGGATGAACTTAAAAAACTTACAATGCTTTTTATTAAATGTGGAACAAAAAAACGTGTTTGTTAAGATTCTCCAAATTTAAACCCTCTTCTGCTTTGTATATCTTAAAACACTTTTAAGATTGCATTAATTAACTATTCATGTACAAAATTATATCTCAGCCAAGAGTATTTGTGCATCTAACTTAGGTAAGTGGTGTTACTGTTCTGCTGCTGGATCTGGATCAAACTGTTCCCAGATTACACATTAGAAGATTATGTTAATCCAGTTTCTATCCAATAAAACGTTCTACATCTTAGACAAATGACAGGACTCCAATCTGCCAGATTTCTTATTTGTAGCAGTCCTAATTCTCAATTTCTCCCTCACATCCTGAAGCGTTTTTAATGTATTTGTTGAAGGTGAATGAAGATTTCTGATACTGTTGTGTTTCTTACAATGAACTGGCAGACCCTGGCTCTTATAAATTATATAATGGAGGGGGGAAAAAAAGAACGCTTTTCTTAATTAGTTTCAAGAGGTACTTGTGGACTGGCAGCAGTACTGTGTGGTGAAATATGGATCAGTGGAGCATGGTCTTAATCATGGAAAGCCTTGACTGCTGTTATATGGTTGTGGGTTCTTTTCCTGAAGGTATTATGACTTGTCATAGAAAAAAAAATTAGATTATTGGGCAGTGCCAGCCTCATCCAATGTAGTAAGTGCATGTGTTTTTCTCATAATCCTCAGGTGCTGAAAAATGCTGTAAATGTCTATGCAGGAACTGCTGGTGCACAAATCTTGAATGTTCTCCCTGTATTGAGAGTTTAGGGTAATTTCTGGAAAAGAAATCTCTTTGGGCTTAGTTGAGAACTCACAGCTCATGTCTTGCTGACATGGGCGGATCTTTTTTTATGTGTAGAAACTTAAGAATTCTGGATTTTAAAGAAAAGATTATCAAATAGCATTATTCTGTAAATAGGATTGTTGCAATTATAAACGTGTATTTTTTTTTTCTGTGTGCAAAGGGAGCAAATATTCTGGTCACAGACTATATTTAAATGTGTTGTGGGACATCTTTCACAGAATAAGTTTGAGAGTCACCACATAAGTATTTATAACTTTTGTATTATGCTTTTGAGTTTTTGCTGAGGGAATAGTACACAAATGTTTATTTCAAATAAACAAGTACAGCCTTGAAGCTGACTTGAAACAAAACAAAGCCATTCAAACACTGCTCATGTTTTTGACCTGTTAGGACTAAATATTTTTGCAGGTGTAACTGTTAAACAATATGAACTAAAGTGAGAACAATTGGAGAAGTGGGAGTAAAAGAAGGATTTGAGATTTTTGTGTGATTTTCATGCAAGCTGTCTGTCTGTTGTTTGGGCTGATAAGAACATGTAAACAGCATTGCACTTCTGTCAAGGTATATTTTGTTTCCTTTCAGCATTGAGCATTTTGCCAAATTGTACAGCCAAAAGATTGGAATCAAACCTACAGTACTTCTGAAGACTTTATGGGGAGATTATTATCTAAATACAAAAGCAAAGAAGATAATGAAAGGTGATCAGGTAGGGAGGTTGTCAAAAATTTTACCTGGTTTTTATTTTGGGGCTTGTTTTTATTTTTTCATTCTATTCCTCATAGCGTGTTGTGAAAATTGACCTCAGTACCTGTTCACTCAGTGTCACTGGAGGTATAAAGTCACAAGGATAGCCTTGCATCAACCCTCGGAGCAGAGAACATTCCAAAACTGACTATTCAGATGCTACATGGAGGAAATCTCATCTCTCAGGGAGTTTCCTTATTGTCATTTAATCATGATTTTTTTTGGTGTTTACCTAGGTGAGGATTAAGAGTTATAAATAGTTATAAATGTATAAATAGTTATAAAAAGGGGGATAACCAGCCTCAAGGTAGTTATGTGCCATATTTATCAGGTACTTTTTCTAAAATTGGAACCCTTGTCCTCTACTTCTAAATTTTGTGGGTTTGTGCCTTATAGCATTTTTATAAGACAGACTGTTGAAGTAGTGATCTTTTGTGGAAACAGATAACTGTCCTGATTTTGAATAAAGGTTTTACATGCTCCTTAGGAAAAGTGCAGTCTTAAGCCTATTGTAAAAGTGAGGAATTGCTGGTAATGAGCTGTATGTTTATCTTCTACCAGTCAAAAGGAAAGAAACCTTTGTTTGTGCAGTTGGTGCTGGACAACATATGGAGTCTGTATGAAGCTGTTATGAAAAGGTGAGAAGATTTATAAAGTTTTCATGATGTCTCTTTCTGTGTGCTGTGGTGATTTTTTTTTTTTTAAATAGTCACAGATTATAGATTTTTGTTACATATTGCTACTCTGTTTTATATCTATTTATTCTTTTCCTTACAGGGACAAAGAAAAAATAGAAAAGATAGTCACCTCTTTAGGATTGAAAATTGGTCCACGGGAGTCACGGCACGCAGACCCTAAAGTTCAGCTTAATGCCATTTGTAGCCAGTGGCTGCCCATATCTGATGCAGTCCTCTGTATCCTTAGGAAAGATACTATTTTTGGTTTTATTGACAGTTCTCAGACTTCAGAGTGCGCTCACATATTTCAGTGTGTGGTTTGGTATGATATGTTCCCTTTTTTTATGTCTGTGCCTATGGTATCTGCACCTATTTTCTTGCTTGTAACATTGCAAGTTACATATCTGCAGTTATTCTTATATTTCTACCAACTTCGTGCTTTTGCATGCATGCTGTTTTTAGGAAACTAAATTATTAAACTGGAGGTAATAAAACAATACACTTTCATTATATAGTTTTAAATACAAATTCCAGTGGTTTTCCTGAAGGAGGAACCCATCTCCTGTTTATAATAGTGTCATAGGTCTTCTGTCTGTGAGGTTCTGTAAATGTCTGATGTTATGTTTTAGGCATACAATTTCTTAATCCAAAATCAGTGTTTGTTGTTTGTCTGCTGTGCTCATCATTTATAATATAATATGTATTATATTATAGTAGATGTGCACAAATTATTGATGTATAAATACTAATTAGTTCTATAAATCTTGCCCCAGTTGTGCTGTTCTTAGTTTCCCAGTTGCACATAGGGTGGACCACTTGACAAATGGCAAAAAATTGTTTCTGATTTGAGAGGAACCTGTATACACTGTGACAGACAGAGCTGGATTTTGGATCTGTTGTTGCTGGCAGTTAGTGCATGAGGCTGAATTAAAGAAGCATTGAAAGCAATTGTTTTTCTGTTATTTGCATTCAGTAAGGAAATATAAATATGTATCCTTAGCAATGTGTTTTAGCCATGGTGTGTAATAAAGTTCCCAGTCCTCTTGACATCACAGCAGAGAGAGTGGAAAAGCTGATGTGTGTCGGAGCTAGAACATTTGATTCTTTGCCACCAGAAACTCAGGAACTGAAAAGTGGTAAGTGTTCTCCCATTAACATGAAGGTCACTTCTGTCTTGGTGGTTTTGTTTTTGGATCTTAAGATGTGTAGTAATCTCTACTTAAATTTATAATTATTTTACTTGTAGTATCTTTTTCGATGTTTGTCACTGACATGTTGTAGTCTAATTTGATAAGATTATATTTACATATTTGTCTTCAATCCCATATATTCATGGTTTTTCAACAACTCAAGCTGCAGGCGATGTAAAGTCTAAGACTTTAAAGCTAGGGTGTTACAAGGATATGAGGTTAATACTTGTTTTTAGTTCTAATAGTAGAATTGAAAATGTAATTGAGAACTGAATATTTTACTAACTTCAATATTAAAATCATTAATTTTTAGCCAGTAGTGGTTTGAATTTGGTTTTAATTTTTGCAAGTGTACTGATCAGCTTCTGGTAATTGGATATTAGTTGTAGAACAATATTTTGAGGAGAACACCAAGAAATCTAAGAGGATTTCACATATCAGATGAAGGGGAGAAGTGTAGGAGAAGATGATTCAGTTTCTACGTTGTTAGAAATTTTGAATGGTGTTGTGTCTGGTTTGAATTTCATGATGTGCTCCAACTTGGATGAAAAAATAATTTATGGGAATTTCCTAAGTATTTGCTAAGTTTTGTGCGGATCTTTCATCCTTCGAGGAATATCTGTGCTTGCAGGGATGTTGGAAGGATTTCATGAGCACGTGGGCATTTGCAGGACTTCCTCCTTTTGTTTGAAAGGAGGGAGAGTACTTTGAGGTACTGGATAGTTCAGTCTTAAAGCTGCTCTCTGGTTTTCATTCTAATCTAAATCAGCTGATAAACTCAGGTTTAAATATCAAAGCAATACCTTTAGTATTGGAGTATATGTAGTTTGTTATCAAGCGTTGCATTTTTGCAATTGTGCTCATTTTATTGTGAAACACACTTGAAGATACAGGTAGTGTTATCAAATGATTAGGCCAGAGTAATTTTCTACTTTTTCCTGTTAATTTGTCTGTAGCATATTACCCATTGAAATAGAAAATGAACAGTAATGCCTGTAAAATTAAGGTAAAGCCATAATCTGTTCATACTTTTGAGGGGAAAAAAGTGAAAATAACTTTTTTTTTGTGTTTCTTCAGCTTTTATGAAATGCAGTAGTGAAGGAACAGCCCCAGTTATAGTCTTTGTTTCCAAAATGTTTCCTGTTGATTCAAAAGCATTACCACAGAATAAACCAAGGTAAGAAAATGTAACATTTAACTTTCTGACCTACATTAGATACTTCTAGGAAAAAAAATCATGTTGAAAGTGTGGGTAAGTTGTTTTAGACCTGAGAAAATAGTGGATTCTTGAGATTCAATAAAGTTTTTTCCTCAAGTAAAAATTCTCTGAATGACTTTAAAAGATATTTTTTTAAATCATACTAGTTTTAGAAGGTACATCAAATCTATTGGAGAATAGTGCTGTTGTCCAAATATATCATCTTAATGCATGCACTGTGTGCTGTTTCAGGATGTTTGGTGGAAATGATTGAGTTGTAATACTTCCTTAGTTTTTCAGTGAGGTTGTGTTGGCATGACCATAACAGCTTGTGTTGTACCAGGAAACACTTCCCATCAAATTGGGCATAATATCTCAATGATCATCCAGTTCATTGCAAGTGCAAAATAAAATGGGTTAATTAAAGTAGTCCAAACCTTGACTAACTCTATTCAATGCCCTGAAAGGCACTAATGCACTTCAAAAGGTTTTTTTCTGGGAGGTTTGGGAGACTGTTTTGTTACAGCTTTTTATTGCTTAATAACCATATTATTTTCTCTGAGGAGTAGATCCTTCTTGATTTCATTTCCCTGGCACACTTAAGTGTACTACTTTTAGCTGAAGTCATCTGGGTTTTTTTCAGAAGAAATGTGCTTTTCTGAGGAGTTTATAAGAATATTCATCTTAACCTTTCATCTTTCTAAGCCTCTGGAGCATTTTCAATAGGCAGCTTTTGTATTAACTGGCCATGTTGTGTTTTTCTGGGATTGTTACTGTACAGTGAAGTAATATAGGAAATATAAATTTTTCTGCTGAATTGGACTGATTGTGACTGTTAAATTGTTGTGCAAAAAAATGGTACTGCTACAATAGTAATATTTGAAAGCTTTACTACTATCCTAGGTTATCCACGCACTTCCTAGATTTATTTTAGTTTTTTCTTGCTGAGCTTGTCTACAAAAATCTTTCTTACAGTGAGTTCAGGGAAAAGATGCATTGCACTTCTGGATTGAGCAGACACTAGATGGTGCAGTTTTGCTTTGAGTATCTGAAACATGAGTTCTTCTCAGGTCCTGGTGTGGCACAGCAGCGCCATTCCTGCTTTGTCTCCCCTCCTGGATATGTACTCTAGTTATCAGAGAAGAGTACACTGAGACCATGACTTTCTGGCTGTTTTATCACTAATAATGACTTGTTTTTTTATTTGTTGGGAAGATTGTGACATAGGGGCAAAGTTGGCTTTTACATGCACCAGACACTGAATTTTTCAAGATTTTAGTTACTTTCCCTTCCCCCTGTTTATTCAGTATGTTGAAAATTGTAGTGTCTTGCTATGTAGTTATTTTGAAAAGTATTTCTTACTGGGCTTGGTATTAAGTTACTCTAGTAGTTACTATTTGGCTAATGTGAAAATGAAATCACCTGAGTGTTTTCCTTTGAGATAACCAGTCATAAGCAGTACCGTGTGATTTTGTGGATTAGGTACTATTAATGATTTTGTTTTGAGGTGACAGTTGGATTCCATTGTTTGAAAAACAGTAGTATAGCTGAATGTGTATTTCTTGATATTTTATGTGTTAAGATTCTAGAGATAAGCAGTTCTTGAAGAAATCTGAAAAGGGGGTTAGTTCTAAAGAGTCAAAGGTATCTCCATGAAGCAAAATCTAAGTGTTTTAAAAGACAGCACTGTGTAGATGTAGTTCCTGAGCACAGTGTGTGCTATTCACAATTACACAGTGAAGATTGGACTTAACAGAATTGAGTGATGGTCGAGTGGAGCAAGAGAGATCCAGTATTTAAACTGGCATTCCATGAGGGTGCTCCATAAGAATGTCTGAACATAGGGAGGAACAGAGAATATCTCCACTATATCTGTTACCAGTGGTTTCATGTTTACCTATTAAAGAACGTGAATAAATGTTGTATGTTTTATTTACTGTTAATTTTGAGGAGACATAACTATTCTTGTGTATCTTGATGTTTGACTACTGGACTGATCTGCTACGGTTATTTGCATGCCTTGGGGGTGGGGGAGGGATTAATTTAAGCATGTAAAAGCATGTAAAAAATCTGAGAGTTTTTGGTTTTTTGCAAGACTTGTACTTTTCTAAGGTGTTTGTAACTTTCTTAGAAGATGCAAGTTGACTTTGCAGCAGTTTTTTATAGTTTGCCTTATTTCTGCCATCTGCTTGTAATAAGCTGGGAAAAAGAAAAAGCTCTTGTAAGTCCAGGGTGTACAGTAAATGATGATAAAGGATGGATTTTTAATTAAAACAACCTCCTTTGAGACTGCTGTTGGCAACTAATATCTCCTAGAAGGTGACCTTAAAATTAATAGATTCTACATTAAAACTGCTATGATTTTGCTTTTACTGGTAAAATAGCAAAGTTTGTCAGCTGTTACTACACTAGAATACATCAGAAAATAATTTGTTGTCAAGTTGGCAGCTTGGATTTATCTTCCTTTGGAAAGAACTGAAAATTGACTTTTTGTATGGTACCAGTGTGTCCTGAGTTTTTATCAGGTTTTCTGAAGAAACGAGAATTGTGCAAATATGTTTTGTCTTCCAGTTTCTTCTTTCTGAACTTCTGAAATTACTCCCTAATTCCAACCAAATCAGAGATGTAAACTGACTGTTGAGCAGAGTTAAACAAATGAGGACTCCTCCTTCACTTTAGATGTTAAAATATCTAAAACCCAAACCAGTAGGAAACAGGCCCATGTTGGCTTCTCTTAGAGCTGCTGGTTTTGTGTTAGGAGGCCATGGTTGTTTGTGTTACTTATTCTTAAGTATTGCTGTGTGTAGAATTAGGTGTTCATTCATCATATGCTGTCTCTTTCTCTCATTCCCACTGGTGTTTTACATTGAACTGCAGTCTAACACAGAATGGTTGAGTGTAGGTGTATAAATAAAAGGTGAACTTGGCATTTAGGTACAGGGTCTAAATGTTCCGGTTTTCCTGAGGTTCAGAATTCTGTCTTTATCTAAACCAGTGTAAAAGAGAAATATTTAGTAGTTAGTTGCAATTGCTTTTGAGTGTTGCTAGGTGTATTTAATGTAAAATGCTAAGAAAATATAAATTGAATATCAGATGTTATGATGAAATCATCTACTAACTTTGTAGAGCTTTATGTATAAATGTCACAGTGATGTGATGCCATGTCAGCAATAGGAGGGCAAATCTTTTATGTTACTTCAAGGCCATCTTACAATCCTGCTGAATAATGTAAATATATAGAGTACACTGAAGAAATTCCATTTCTGCCTTCCAGTGGTAATAAAGAAAAGTCTATTGAACAGATAAGCTGGTGTACTAAAATTATATTTCATTACTGCAGTGGGGGATATAAAACCTATAATACCTGTACCATTTCCCTCCAGATAGTATGAAAGGTTCTTTCTCAGTCAGCTCGAAATCAGGACTGGTTTTTTTTTTAGGTGTCACCAGGAAACAGACACTTTCCCATACAATTCTGCATGAAATTATGATGATAGCTGTTTCTCTGTTTTATGCTTCAGCTTAATTGAATGTCTTAAACCAAGATTGTAGTGTATTTCTTTTCTTTGCTTTCTAATGTTTCCTAAAAACTGTACTGGAAAAAAAATCCTGTAATTTTCACCAAACCTTCAGCTGAAATGTCATTACATTGTCTTGATCCTAATGAGAACATTTTTAAAGCTCCAAGCTGTGTAAGGAATTACTATCTTCTTGCAAGTAAATTAACTTATATGTTTAAAGGCAATATGACTTGCAGTGACTTCAGTGTGACCTGAACCCATCAGCTTCTGTTTTCAGTAATAATTTGTTCTAAATAGTAGTTTGTGCATTAGAAATGAGTCATCTGAATAGGCTGTCAGATTTGCAGGTTAACATCTGAATTTGGCACACAATTATGTAATTAATAGACTAATATATGCTTTTCAAAAATTAAAACCCCTATTACTGTTATCATGAAAAGATTTCAGTGTAACAGTATACAGCTGAATCTGGCTAAGACCTTTGGAATTGATCCAAGGAAGAAATATGTAGTAATGGCTGAAATTTGGATCTCCAGGCATAATTTAGTTTGTGTAATGGTAAGATTAAGAGACAAAAACTTGTAACATTGTGGAAGAGTTTTGCTTCGAGTTTATTCTTTTTTTTATTGCACATTTAGGATGTGAAATAAATCAAAGGTCCATATATCATTCTAGAGTGTTTTTCAAGGCAGTATATGACAGCTTGGTATTGATATCTTATTCCATTACATATCTCAGAATGAATGAAAGCTGCTATGTAATATAATACAAAAGAGTTATTGAGTATTCCCTGTTGCAGGAGCTCTGGAAGATTGTTGTATGAAATTTTATGTAAATTCTGATTTGGATAACTTTCAGTTGTTTGCACAGTTATTTCTACTGTGAATTGCATAGCACTTTCAGTTGCAACAGAAACAATAGTAAATGATCTTGGTAGATCTACATTAGTTTGTGAATGGAAATAGTTCCATAGACATTAAGTAGTTTAATATAGAAAGTAACAAACTTCAGAAGGATTAGCAAGACCACTGGACACAGGCTGTGCTGAAAAGGAGCAAATAAACTGCACTTGACAGAGCTGTCCTTAGGGATGCTGTTGACAGAATTCTTTGAGTGCCAGATGAGTGGAACAGCAGCCAATGATTTTGCTAGAACTTAATTCTGAAGAGCAGAGCCATGAAGAGTAATCTGGAGGATTCTCTTTAAATTACTTGGATTTAAAGATGTTATCTGAAGTTACTCCCTTCGCACCTTGTGAAGTCAGGTCACGTGTCCATGAGCTCATGGAATTTAAACTGGTAAAACTGCATGGAGAGAGAGTATTCCCAGCACTTCAGAAACACTGTCCATGGCACGGGAGATGCATCACAGACACTTGTTGGCAGTACTATTAATCCTTTGGAAATCAGTTGATGTTCTGACTGTGGTAGTTCCTTTTTAAAATGGTCTGAAGGTTAAAAAACATAATACTTTAATAATCAGAGGCAAATTTACCTTTGGGAGGTTTGTTTTGATGATTCACTCTGAATTTTTGAACTGTTTTGGATTGAAGTCTCTCTTTGATAATGTGAAGGAGTAGAAAAGCTATCATGTTCAGAGGATTGATTGCATGAAGTTTAGTTGTCATTCAGTTTGAACTAAATGCTTTATCCTGGGGGAATGTGGGAATCACAGAAGTAGCTGGCAGTAGCTTGCTTACATTACCTGAAAACTGATGGATTTGATCAACAATCTACTGAATGCTGGTAGTATGTATATTATACTCTTTCCCACATTATTATTTCCATAGCTTTTCTGTACCATGTGTTTGAGGTTAAGATGAGTTAGTAATATGTGGTCACCCATCTATGTCAGCTCCATTACTTGTGCCAGCTTCCCATGTCTGGAGGCAGGGAATCTCTTCTTTCTCTTTCTGCTCCTGAATTTTCATTTGCTGTTTTTTGTGGGACTGCATGGTCCCTTTTTTTCCTGCCAGTGTTAGGAGGCTATAGATCCTTTCTTGTGGAGTGAAAAAGGGGAAGGGAAGAAAAAGAAGAGACAGTCTTTCTTTTGGTTTGGGCAGCATTTGTTGAAAATTGATTTTGTCTCTGATTGGTTTTGTCAACTGGAGAAATTGAATAAATCAGGGTCTAATTTAAAACTGGTTTTGTTGCAGATCCAGTGCCTTATGTGCATTAATCTTGTTCTGTGTTCTGCCTGAGTGTGTTACAACTCTATATAAGGATTTATTTGACAACATTATCTTTTTTTAGTTTCTAATGATACTACTGGGAGTGACTAATTTTATAGAAATTGATGCTGACAGAAACCAGGATGGAAGTTTAGGTTGTACCTACTAGCTAAAGTCCCACCTACACTCAATCTGCTTTTTCATCAAATTGAGAATATAATTAACTGTGATTATAGGTACTGCAACTTAAACCAGTGCATTCTAAATTTTAAGGTACCTTTAATATTTGTAGTTAGGGCTATCTGATACCTAAATATACTGATATTTTTAAGAATACCATGTAAAGGGGAAAATGCAAACTTCTTTTTTTTGCTCTCAGTATTATTTACACAAATGAAAAGTATTTTTGGACAATCAAATGTGTTGGAATGCATATGTATGTCCTCATGTGTATACTATGCCATCATATATAGACTGCATTTATGACACCCTTGGCTGTCTCATCTGTACTTTCCCTATCAATCTCTCTCCTCTGGGAATTTTTCTGACATTCCAAACCCTTAAATAACTTCGAACAGCTGCCTTCAGGAAAAAAAATAATGCAAAAGTTTTCATGTCCACCATCTGCTTTGCATTCTGTATTGTTAAGCCTTGCTCTCTTTTGCAATAAAGTAAACAGGCCAAACAGTAATATCACACTATCTGCAATTTCAGAGTTACATATTATTAATTCTGTCACAATGATTACTTAAGAAACAATTAAAAAAAAAAAAAAGAAAAACCTCCAAGTTGCTAAGAAGTTTGAAGTGGTGATTTTGTCTTGCTTTCTCCTTTTCTATGACATATGATGTCACAACTCAGAACCAGGTTGAGTTCTAAAAGTCTATGCTTCAAATTCTTACATTTTATTCTGGTGGCCTCTCTTAGGTAATTTTTAGAGAGATTTTTAACGTATGTATAATTTTCTTATTCTTTTGAATTGGACATTTGGATTCAAGATAAGCCTGATAACTGTTCAGTGATTTCCCCAAGTTCTAAGAGAAATTTTGATAAAATGAAGGGTTTCATTTTTTAAATGAAGTCTCTTGCAGAATGTGTTATATGCAGTAAAGCATCCAGATGGTAATATTAAAAAAAATCTTACTGGCAGTGAGTTGGTCTCAGCCACATAATCTATTCAAGGCTTCCTGCCCCTAATTAATCCACTTAAGAGCAGAGTAAGTGTCCTGTAACTACTTCTACTGACTACACATAAAAACTTGGACCTGTCAATAATGGGTTGTTTCCCTATTTAGGAGTGTGTAATAGTTGATGTGGCAAAGTGAGTCAATGTTTTTGTGCTTTTTTTGCTGGAGATCATATTTACGTGGCTATTCTGTAAACAGCTTCCTGTGGTTTTCTTCCTCTTATCATTCATTACTACCATTGCTATTCAGGAAATCTTGGCCTGTTTTTGTAAGTGTGGAAATTAAAGAGGGGAAGTCACTTGTCCAAGGCTACTAAACAAGCTAAAACTACTAATAGGAAAATCCTAAACCATCTAAACACGAAGAACTGTTGTTCTTACCTCCATCATGTGAGCAAATGCAGGACACATCACTGTAGGTTTAGCAAACAGACCTTTTCCTGCATTTGAGCACTTGCTGTAAAGATTGCCTGAAAATAATAAAGATATCACAAAGAATTAAAAATGGCAGTATTTGATCTCTTAGGAAGAAAAGTCTGGGTTTTTTTCTAACTACCTTGATATAGATAAGCCGAGATTAGTATGCTGTATTTGTAGTGTGAGCAGTCATTCTAGTTCAGGGTACCATACAGCAGGACATGGTGTAAAAAGCAGTTTTGAAAATTGTCTTGGATTTTTGTCTGAAAAAGTGAGAATTCATATGGTGCAGGAAACTTGATTTATTTTAGCAAAATAACAAAGTGGCCTCTCTCTAAATATGGCAGAGGAAGAGTTTTGCTAATTTTAGCTGACTTAAAATCTATACTGTCATGGGGGCAAGAGGCATTCTGTGTGAGTTTTTACTTTTGCCAAATATAGTATTCTCATTATTGTTATTTGTTTTAGAATAAATTACTTTTCCAAATACTGATGTTTTAAAATACAATGTAGGCCATTAACCCAAGAAGAAATTGCTCATCGGCGTGAACTTGCGAAACGAAGGCACGCAGAGAAACTGGCAGCAAGTCAAGGGAAGGAGCTGCCAGAAGAGCCCCCAAGTGAAAATTCATCTGAAGTAGCTGGGAACACTGGTGATAGAAAAGGTGGGTGGTGCCCTGCTACCTATTTTTCCTGGAGGGTGTTTAATAGTAGTGTCTTGGTGTTACCAAGGGGCTGTGTACATCCACACCGTGAATCATCCACATGCCACTCCAGAGTTAACTACATGGAACTGAACAAAGAGTGAGGAAGGATTTGTAGGAAAGCTGATAGTTCATAAATGGAATAATAGTGCCATGGGTACATGTTCCTATAGCCTAAAAATGTGCTTGGTCTTCGTACTTTGATTCAGTGAAGAGAGATGATGCTTGAAGGAGATGCTCTGCTGAAAGGTAAATGATTTTGAGCCCCAAACGAACAGGCTAATAATAAATTGGTACAACAGCAGTGTATGAGCTACAGGACTGGATTATGAGTTACAGTGGTGGGGGTTGGTCTTTTTTCCCAAGTAACAGGGAATGTTAGGAATAGGACAAGAGGAAATGGCCTCAAATTGTGCCAGGGAAGGTTTAGAGGAAAAATTTCTTGACCAAAAGTGGTGTAAAACATTTGAACAGGATGCCCAGGGAAGTGGTTGAGACACCATCCATGGGGATATTTAAAAGATGTGGCACTTTAGGGGCATGGTTTAGTGGTGGACTGGGCAGAGCTGGGTTAAGGGTTGGATTTCATGATCTTAAAGGTCTGTTTTAACCTAAACGATTCTATGATTTGCCAGATGTGATAATATAATATGTAGCTGATTTTTTTTCTCTTCAGATGATGAAGCAGAAACTCTTTTTATATTTAATATATTTTTTCTAACTTTGGTTAGGTGAAGAGCAACAGCTCACTGGTCAAGGAGACAGCATGACCTCGAAGGCAGTGAAAGAGGAAACAGAAAACAAGGAATCTTTCATTGCATTTGCCAGAGTGTTCAGTGGTGTGGCAAAAAGAGGGCAAAAAATCTTTGTTTTAGGACCAAAATATGATCCTGCTGAGTCCTTGCATAAGGTAAGAGGTGGCAGTGAACTGTTACAATAGCTTGGGATTCTTCTGAAGCATTGATGACTGAACTTCTTACATGTTGCTCACTCAAAAAATAAAAAAAAAAGTTCAAGTAAAAAGTTCCAAAAAGTATGGTAGTAATTGTGCTAATAGCTGATTGTGAGTGTAAGCTCATTATAAACCTTAACATTTCCAAAATACTTTTAAATAGTGTTGTATTAGCTTACCATAAATCCAGTATGTATATATTTTGATTTAAAAAAAAAAAAAGAAGTGAAGGATAAAGCAATGCTTTTAGGGAACAGAAGATGCATAATAGTATTGAAAAATTAGTGTTAAATGTTTTGAGATTGTGATCCAAGAAGTTCATTGCTTTTGAATTTAATTCAAAACATTTGTTTTATCAGAGATAATGAAAACTGGGATGGGGTAATACACACCTAAAATTCTGCAAAGAAAGCATTATTTTTTAATCTTCTTTGTGACATTTTCTCATTTACCACGAACTGGATTTTTGGAGGTATATGTTGATTTTTAATATTTAACTTTTGAAATGAAAATTCTTTAGAATGTGCTTTTTTAGCTTTGGAATGCAAGGAGATTTTGTGGAAGAAGCTTTTGTAAGTAGTAAGTGACAAATATCTGATCTCTGGTTGTTCTACTCTGTGTAGCTGTCAGCCCAGTGTTCTCCTACCAGTGATCTGCCAGTAGTACCTCATATGACTTGCTGTACACTGGAGAATCTCTACTTACTTATGGGAAGAGAACTTGAAGACCTTGAAGAAGTACCAGCAGGAAATGTTCTGGGTAAGATGTGACTTGTATTTAATTTCCTAGAGCTTGAAGCCTTGTATCAGCCAATATACACTGCAATTGGTTAGATGTGATTAATAAATAAGAAAACCTGTATATTATGAATATTTTTAGGGATGTCGTGCATGCAAAAAAAGGAAGGCACTTTAATTAAATGGGGATTTCTGTGAACTTTGAATAGGAGAAAATTAGGGATTACATTAGTGTGTCATCTTCAGATTGGATTGTTGCCAGGTAAGCATTGCTGCCAGGGATTGCCAAAGGCAGTAGTAATTTCTCATATTTTCTAAATCTCAAGGATTATTTCTGGTTTCCTAGTAGTGGAAATTCTGTAATATGACTTCTCAAATGATGTGGCTGATTGTAAGTTTTCTTTATGGGCCTGCTTGAACTATGATGCTAAAAATTTCTTCCTTAACGACTGTGGCAAATTTTTCACTTTCTCCATGAACAAGGTTCTAGTGATGTCATCATAATCATTGAGTTATGCTCTTTTGTGCCAGATTCTGAGCTGCTTTGCTGTAGAGTATGAATAGCATTCTTTGCTGGTTTTGTCCTTCATTTATCTTTTTTAATATCAAAACTACTCTTTAGAATTTAGAAAGTGTAAACTTTAAAAATTTGGTTCTTTTTTTTTTTCATTGTGTGAATGAGAATTTTTTAACTACAGCAAAATATATGATTATTTTCATGTCTGTTGTATGATTTTTAGAAATTTATGGCAAACATATAGTAAATGAAAAATAGGTCTACTCTGTCAGGATTGTATTCTGTTAATTTAGGCAGGTAACCATACTGGTCACTTGTATCATGGGCCCAGCATTCAGAACATAAGCAGCTGGTGAATTAGTTTTATTTGGAAGCTTGGTATTTTAAAATTTTGAATTACACCTTACTGTTGTCTGATTGTAGTTGACCATTTGCAGTATCAAAATGTATTAAGTATATGGTCTCTTTACTTCAAGAAATTATTAAGAAAAGAATCCCACCCCAAAACACTCTGCAGTACAAGTGAAAGGACATGGTTTTCATGTTTATGAAACAATAAATACTCCTGGACCCGCCTCCTGCAGAGAAAAATATACTGTGAGAATTTTATTATCTCTTTAGTGTGAAGAGTTGCATCAAATTTTAGAAACTGTTTTGTACCCACCTGATTCCGCCAAAAAGTTGTGAGTAGTCTTTAGTGCTGAAGATTGCTCTTCAGTGGGATCTAACTTTTCCATAAAAATAATTACTTGAGTGATAGGAGTCATATTTAGAAGAATTCATTAGAATTTTAAGATCAGAATTCAGTCCGAGCTCTTAGCCAGACTGTGTTTGGTATTTCATATTTTTTCATCAGATCACTGTAAAGTGATCACACAAAACAGGTCTTCATTTTTACCTGAAACATGCAAGTTCAAGTATATATGTTGGATTTTTTTAAGTCTGATTGCTAAAGATTTTTTTTAAAACTAAAAATCCTAAATACCTTTCCTTTGTTTCTCTCATTTCCCTGTAAAGCTGCATTGTTAATTTACATAAATTCAGTAAACACCTTTACTGATTTGATGATGATTTATCACACTGAGGAGAAAATGCAAGACATTTATACGAAAGGAATATGTAACAATGGTGATGCAAGACTTTTATTAGTCCAGTTAGTAACAATGATTTCTGTTTCAAAGGCCATTTATCTTCCAGCTTTAAAGCATACAGCAGTGATTTCTCTCCAACCATATAAGGAAATTGCTTGTGGATTATCTAGAAAATTAAGGAAACTTTGCTGAAAGCTCTGTGGTTTTACTCTGTATAATTAAATTATTGCCATAAGGAATACACAGTTAGTCATGACTGCCTATTTCTGCTTTAAGACTTGTGGTATAAGGTTTCTTTCAGGTTTTTTTTCTTCAGGGTTTGTTTTTTTTTTTTTTGCTATTATTTTTAGGTTATTTCTTACAAGGAGGAATCTGCTTGGTCCTAGTGAGCAGCCTCTTTATCCTTTATACTGGCTTATGCAAAGGTTTAATGATCAAACACATGGCTTGATACAGAGGTTGTTTTACTGAAGATGGAAAGATTTCATTCCTTGTTCCTTCTGTTCAATTAATATTTCCTTAAAACACTATTGTCCTTTTAATTGATAAAAATATGAGATTGCAAAATATTTTAAGAGGTAAAGGTAATGAAACAAATTGTGTTTGAACTGCAAAGCTGTGACAGGAACAGAATTCAAAAATACCCAGCTGAAAAGTGTTGCTGTGTTCCTGTCTAACATGTAGCCATTTTGGAAAGCTTTGGGAAGTTATTTTCTGGTATTATTCTGAGTTCCTGGAAGTGAGGAGAGACAAATTGCTTTGCATTAGTTAATTTGTATTGCAAGTTTGCAGCACAATTGTTTCATCAAAAGTATTTCTCAAGAAGCTTTAAACAGTGTGTCATTTTCAAGTAGTATGGCAAATACAAAATAGTGCCTCCTTCCACAAAGCTGTTTGTACTTCAGAATTTTTCTTTACAATCTTGTGACTACTGTGTATTTTTTGTAAGCCTTGAGTAGGTGGTGAAATATGATTTAAAGCAAATGGAAAAGTTCTTGGGGACCAAAGATAATTAAGTCTTTGTAATAAAACTTCTTTTAAAAGTTATTTGTCAGAATATTCTTTGAAAGGAGTAAAATTCTTGTGTCAGACAAAAACCACTTGGTTTGTAGAATTTGTAATTTAGAAGGACTATTGATTTTTCTGAGAACTAAGAAGGACTATGTGAACGAAGTACTGTCTGAGGAGAAAGTACTCTCTCATTTTTCACCTTTTTTTTACCCTACACTTCTGTTTGAGGTCCTGTGCCAGCAGACAGGATATTATACTTATTAACTGGCACTGTTATGGTTGTTTTGTAGGCTTTTGAGTGAGCAGAGACCTTGCAAGAGGCGAATCTAGTTAGTGAAGCAGCAGATACCATTGTATGGGATTAGGTATGTGCCCTCAGATTCCAAATGCCACTTGTATTGAGTTGAAACTGCTGAATGAAAACATGATAATCACTGGAATGGGCCATGGATGTGTCTTGAGGTTTAATTTGGAAAAATGTTGAAGTACTGATCCAAAATAAATCATGTGTCTCGATACACTATTTCAGGACCACCTTATGTTTCCTCTGTTGTGTCACAGGCCTTTCCAAGGTGTGCAGCTGCTGAATTTGAACCTCCCTGTGGCCATGAGCTCTGAGAGCTCTGGGAGCGAGGGCCTGGTCTTGCAAATGGTCCTCCTGCTTGTCCTGGTTGCAGTGCTGGCTGCCTTTGTGTCACTGTCCTAAGCACCCTGTCAGCTTCTGTACTGCCTTCACTTGGGCTGAGGCCTTATTGCCTTAGCAGAAACAGCAAATTCTAACTGGGTATACCAAAATCATGCTTACATTCCAAATATAGAAGTGCTCTGTACTTGCAGACATTTAATGTGACAGGTAGGTATACCATCTAAATCCCTATCTCAAAATCAATTGATCTTTGGTACCAAGACATCTGGGACATAGTTTGTCCTCCCCTTTTGAAAACTACCTGAATACTCATTGGAGAGAAGGTCCTTTATCCTAGACCTTGGATACAAATCTGTGTGCTGTTTTGACAGTGTTGTCCTTCTGTGGCTATAAGGAGAGAAAAGGTACTTAAATATTAAATCCCAAAAACTGCTTGACTGATATATTGTTGCGTGTTCTTTGTGACACTGTAATTAACAGACCTGTGTTTGCATAATCAAGTCTATGCAAATAGAAAGCTACTGAAACTGCCCCACTCTCATTAAAGGCTTGTCCTTCTTTCCTATGGCAAAAATATAGTAGAGAAAGGAGCTTTGTATAGACAATCATCTGGCTATCCAGACATGTTTAGCTTCTTTAGTTTGTTGAGTATTAGAGAAGCTTCAGTTCTTGCTGGGACACTCCCCTTGTGTTACAGGGAATGTCTGTGGCACTGGAGCTGCCGTGCAAGCATCTTCTCCAGAGGTGTATTTGACAGGTGAACCCTGGCTGTAGCATAAAATCCATTGGTCTCCAGTTTAATTACCATAGCTCCTCTTACTAATGCTTAGTTTCTCTTATAAAGGAAAACCAATAAATGGTCCAGTCACAACATGTTAATTTATTTAATTTGGATGCCTTGTGTAAGTTCTTCTGTTTGCCAAGCAGTGTTAAGCATTATCTAACAAGCAGTGGAGACTAATAATGCAGCTACACAAATAGAAAAATTAACACTAACATTTATATTTAATATTTAATATTTTTTTTGTTAATGAAAGTTGTGGGAAAGCAGCATTTATGATGTCTTTCCATAAATGAAAAAATGTTACTTCTTTAACTGAAGGGAAAACAATAACTTCAATTGAAACAGTTTTGAAAGTTCCACCAAGGAGATTATTACATTCAAGTTTTAAATTATTTCCATTATGTTTCTATGTTCAGATTTTTTAGTTTAAATTAAGACTATCTCTCACACAGAGACAGTTTTGAAGTGATAGTAGGTCTGTGTTATGGGGAATTCAAGAGAAAGTGGGAATGGTTGATTTGCTTATTCCCATGCAAGAATCTCTCTCCTTTCATATATATATAAATACATTTGTTCATTTACTTGAACCAGTCAAAGAAAAAATACAAGTACAGGAAAAGCATCACTTTGTAACAATTGTGAAATTTTTGTGGTTAAAGACTATAAAAAGATCTAAGTGGGTGATCCCCAAAGTAACAAAGGAAAAATCATAAGACAATATGTGAGGAAAATATAATCTGGGCTCATAAGTAAAGATTGAACAAGTGCATGCTCTCCAGATGCACAGAATATCTTCCTTTCTTTTCTCTGTCCCTTTTTGTTATTTTATTTGGTGCTGTCCTATAATCGAAGGCAAAATGCCTTTTTTGTTCAGTGCAGTAAAGGGGGGTTTGAGTAATGAAAACAGTTGTTAAAGGTAGTGTAAAAACGTATTTTAAAAAGGGGAAGAAAAGGTAGTAGGTTTTTTGGTGATAATATGCACAGATGGAAGGCTTAGGATTCCCATATTGGGTACTGTTTCTTATTTCTAAGCAATTTAAGCAAATACTGATGTAAAAACCAAGGTGTGTGTTTTCGAAAGTACTGGTTTAGGTACTTGTATAAGTACAAGCGTGTTTAGGTACTTGTATAAGTGAATAGTGTTGTGGGATGTTTTTTAAGTTGCTTGAGTCATGTTTTTCCTTTAAAGAAACTGAAGGATCATTCAGTGGTACATTTTTGTTAATTGGAATAAAATTTATCTCAAGGCATGTTGTGCACACACTCATGCATGTGCACACCCCATGAGTTCAGAATGACATGCATCTTAAAATTATTGCTTTGTATACTGCTTTTTATTCACAAGTACCATAGCAATAGACTTATGTTTGCTAGTGTACAAACCTAGATTTTTCTTACGGCTTCCTATTTGACTTTTTAAGTGCTTTTTTGTGTTTGGTGGAATACTGTTAAAAGCAAAGCTTTTTCCTTACCACTAGATTTGTAGTGCTTTCATGTAATGCTCATAGGAGGCTAGATGATTTCCTAAATGTTTTCAAATGCAGTGAGTATCAAGTGTTCTACAAAATTAGGAGCATTTGGGTTTTTTTAACTTACCAAATTACACTGTTAAAAGCAGGAATCCAGAAGTCACTCCTGTTGCCAACTCACTGTCTGACTTCCTACATGACAGACTGCTGTGTACCTTGGTTTTTCCATTTCTAAAGTGCTTGTTTTCAGGTGTTCTTTCAGTTATTTATAACAACTTGTTATAAACAAGTACATATGCAACCCTATATGCAACTTATAGGTTCTTGACATGGGAGCAATACGACACAGGAAATGTGGGTGATTATGGATTCGTACTTCTGGATTTTTTGGTGCCTCTCTGAAGATAGATTGCCACAGAGCTGCATGAAGAGCTGGTGTGAAGGAGTATAGCTAACCTCATTACAAGGTGTCTGACAAGCATTTTATTCCTTCAGGACTTCATCGAGCAATTTAGGAGCTTTTAATAAGCAGCCTCTGTTAAGAACAAAGAGCAGCTGTGAGCAGCGATGCCATTTTAAAGGCCCAGAATGGCTTTCTAGGCCTGGTGCCAACCAGCGAGCATTACCACCTTCTGTGAGAGCACCAGGGGCAGGCCTGCTGCTCACCAGCCTTGTATTCCTGTGCAAACATTTGGTGGGCTAATTTCACTCTCTGAATCACTAATGTGATTATTTAAAAAAAAAAAAAAAAGATAAAATAAATAAAATAGCCAGCTTGAAGTGATTCCAGCTGCACGGCCTGTCTCCTCCCGTGCTATGGCGGGTGAACGCAGGAGGGCAGTCTTCCCCCAGGATGTTACTGGAATGGGCTGAAAATAGTGAATGAAACAAAGAAAACTCAGACCTTTGTCTTCACTTTTGGAATACTTACAGTTTTTATCTCCAACTGCCATCTTATAACGCCAGTAAAATAGCCATGCCTTTTTAGCTGGTTTTTAGTAATCCAGCACTGTTGAGGAAGAGGTATATAATTGAATGGATTTTATTGTTGAATGACATTTTCTCTCTGTGGGCTGTTGCATTTACCTGACATCATTGTATCTATATTAATTTCCTGCCCAATTAATGTTTTATAGTTAGATTGTTGAAAAAATTAAATATGTTCAAGTCGTTTCTTTAAGCAAAAGACATAATAGTTAATCTGTTGTTTGGCCTCTTTCAGTGCTGGAAGCTGAAACCATTTTCTTTAACTCTGTATTTCCCATAGTGGATTTAGTCCCTTTGCAGTTCCTGCTCTTTGCTGTGTGTGCTTCTAACGAGCAGGCTGAGTAATTTGTGTTGCTTAGTGGGCAACATAATGTAACATGGTGCACAACTAATGAAATAGTATCAACTGAAATTAGAAGCATGTTTTGATGATCATCTCATGTGTTTCTTTGCCCTGTTTGCCTTACCATTACATGTGGTTTATTTCAGGGGATTTGACTTGACAAACTTTATTGCAAAAGAAATAAGTGATTCACGACCTTGTTTTCAAATCATTATTGACATATCACTGGAGAGAAAAAAATATGTCCTCTTAGGTCAGAGTTACAGCACTGATGTGTCTTTATTAACTCAGCTAATTTTTTGGGGGGAAGGATACTTCGAATGTTTAATAGTTTCCTTATAAAACCTTTTTTGTTTGGAGTTTTTTTGTTGTTTTTTTAATTGGAGAATTTAAATTGCATTTTGAGTAGCTTGGTTTTTTTTCTGTTTTTCTGACTGTAGCTTATTAAGACTATAAAAGGAAATCAGAAGTGTAGTAATTCTTTCTGGAGAAAACCACTTCTAAATTCTGTAGTGCTTCTGGAATGTTCTCTGCTCTAATTTTCAGGAGTTGATTACAAAGTCTTAAAAATGTGTTTAGTTTTGCCACTGGAATACAAGGGTTTTTTAAATTATATTTGAAAAATTGAACTATATAAGACTGTTAAAGCCCAAGTCTTAATACATTCATTTACCTATAAATGTAAGTTTGCTCTTGACCCCTGTTGGATTATAATGTCAAAAAACTCAAATGATTAAGTTTTTGAGGAAAGGAGAGAATGCAATGAAACATTCTGTGTCAGTTTTAAAGTAACTTTTAGTTATTATAATCTGTAAAAACTGAGCTTTCGTGTAAATGGAAATTAGATTTCTAAATAATCTTGCAAATGTGAGGCAAGCACTCCTGATTCCATGGGGTTTGTGTGCAGACAGCTACTTGCTGATGCCTGAGGTTTTCCAAATAGTACCAGAAGGAAAACTGCCCAGACTTGTTGGTGTTCGTTGCTGCTACTTATGTGCCTGTGGGCAGCGGTGGGACTAACAAGAATCAAGACAATTTCATACCATTACTGCTTGAAGGAACTCACAGCACAGCAGCAGGCACATGCTCTGCAGCTACTTAATATAAACCACCTAGAAATAGACTGGGAAGAGGGTCTGAGGTGCAGGCAGTCATCTCTGTTTATTATCCCAGTGTTTACTTTAGAGAGAAGTGGTTCTTGGCCTTCAGACTTCAAATTTATTTGATGCCTTATTATTACACTACCACTCATTGATCAGAATTCAGGGCCAGTGTTTGAGGAGACCTTTTCTTGTGGCAGAGTGGAGAATTGACTTCTGTAGTCATTGCCCCTGGGCAGGTGTTACTCAGCCTTTCAGCAGCTAACTAACTGTTTGTGGGTTTAGTTTGGAGATACTACCTGGCTTATCTCCAGAATCTCCTAATCTTTTATGAGAGTGGTTGGTTGGGTATAATTTTGCAAGTCTCTTTAAAATGGAAAGATGGGGATTTTCTCCAGTATTTCACACTTACTGTCTTTAGCAAGCATCAATATATTATTTTTAGTCTCTCCCTCTATGAAAGTGACTATGTGCATATATAAATAAATGGAGAACAGTTATACAGAAATAATAATATTTATTACTTGGCTAATGAATCTCTTATTTTTTTCAATACTGTAAGAGTTAAAGTAGTAATATCATTGATGTAAAATGGTAAGAGAATCTTAAGGTGAAGTTTTGAGATGATTGGCTGAGCTCACATCTGTAATGTTGCATTTGGGATTTTGTACAGCATACTGAGATACATCTCTGATGATTTGAGGAAATTACCTCATGTTTTCATTTGAAGAACCTGAATGCTATACCCTTCTTTAGTCTGCTTATAAAAATTACTTTGGTGTGTTGTATTTTTTTAAGACCAGTACCCTCTTTAAAACTAGAATGTGAGCATTGTTTAGTAGGTGTCTGTAGTATAGCCATGTGCCTGCTCCTTTCTCATGATGTGGGTCTAAGGGAAACCTCTAACTTGTCTTGTTTGGTGGAAAATCTGTAAACAGACTTAGATATCCATTACTAAATGAGGATCTATAATAAATTAACCAAAGTGACTTCAGTTTTGTACTCAGTTGTTAGAATTCCATTTCTAAGAAAAACCTGCTGTTAGTGCAGCTATGAAATGCTGTATGGAAAGTGGGAAACATCAATCCAGGGATGAACTTGATACACCAGGGCACTGGAGTAAATGTCTGAGATTCAGCAAACAGGCTTCACTTGAGGAATTAGCGTTTCAGGTTCAGTTTTCAACAGAGGTATAGATTATTTGATTTAACAAGGATCTGTACTTAGACTATATAATTGAACCTTTTATCACTCTGTACAAAATGGCATTAGGCTTATTTTCTTGCTTCTGAATTGAGCATGCTAGAGAATTCCCTTTGCAGAAGTATTTGTTGTAAAACTCAAACTATCAGAAACCTGTTTTAAAGGAACATTTCCTTTGTTTAATGTGACCTTGGGTTTTCTAAAATTCAAACTGAGAACATGCAGTGTCATTTCAGAAATGGGTGCAAAATAATTGCTTTAAGCACAAATGACTTCGTAAATATATGCCTTACTACATGTAAATTCACGTATAACAGTTCAGACATAAAAAAGACATCATAAATCAAATCTGTTTAGGAATATGTGCAATTACCAAAGCAGAAGGAAATTCTATTCTAAAAGGATTTGGGGTTTTGCAGTGTTATTTATGGACAATACATCTCTCTTGCTACTGTGATGGTGTACATGAATCAGCTAGTGACATCTATGAAAAGATGTTTGTACTTTTAATCAGCTGGCTATTCCTTTAGCTGCTTTTGTCAGATAAAGTTCAATTTCTATCAGATGAATTAAGTTGCAGCTCCATTGCAAAGGTTGTCAATTCACATACTAAAAGGTAGTTGTGAAATGTTGATATTTTTTAGAGAATCAAGTCACTATATACTTTGGGGCAGATAACTAAATAAAACTGTAACTTGAATACTACCTCATGGGCTAGACTTTTACTCAAGTATGGAATTGCAAAGACACTAAAGGGTGTAAAAAACTACATTAGGTCATGAAATTATCCATTTGGATAATCATTGCTTTGTGTATCACAGAGATATATTTTACTTGTGTGTGCAGCTCCGTTCCTAACGTAGCTTCTCTTGCCAGGCCTCGTATAGAGTGCTGCTTCTTTATCCTTCTGCAGTCTCAAACAGGACGATGTCCTTTTCCCAACACAGCCTTAAATAACACAAATAATTGTATTCATGGTACAAAATATTTTCAGTTCTGATGTTTATCAGCGCTGAAATACACCATGTGTAACTTGGGGTGGGAGAAGAAACTTGGATCTAGAAATGAGTTTAGTTGTCTCAAAATGTCATCCTCTCCATGCCCTGACAGAGGCAATGAATGAGTGAGGGACAAACATGGTTTTTCTAGGCAGTGTAGGCTTTGTTAGTTAAATCTAATTTGTCACTACTTTTGCATAGTTCTTGGCTTCTGAGTATTTTCTTTTAAATCTTTCCTTTTTCAGCTCTAGTACACCAGGAAGTTGTTCTCTGTATATGTGGTTTTTAGCAGTAAAAATTTTATAATTCTCTTTATTTTATAATCTTCTCTGTTTCTGTATAATCTCTTTTCCATAGTTCTGCAAAATTGAAGCCCCTTTACATGGCTTTGATTGAATAAGGCTTTTTTCCCCCATCTTTATACTTTAAGCAAATATCCTATGAACAAAACAGTTCTAAAGAACAAATTTAGTGCTTTTCTTGTTTTTCACTGAGTTTCAGTTTCTCATGACATATGCACAACTCTCTGATAAGGGTTATATTTTAAGTTCAATATCAAATTATCTCAATATTCAGAGCATCTGAATTATGATGATGATTCCTTGATAAATTAGGGTAGTCAGAGAATTGTCATGTAATCTTCCATATGTTTCTTTACAAGAACTGGCTATAGGAACCAGTTTTATCCTTTAAACTGTTTTCTTATTCCCATTTTATATGAAGCCAGAGGGCACTGTTTTTCATGCAATACAAAAATGTGTAGCTATTTTCAACTTTGGGTGAAGGTCTCACATGGATTCACAGCACTGTCAGTGCAGTGAAAACTTTATGGTTTTTAATGTGCATTTCTTCATGCAGAAAATCTACAAATGTTTTGACTCTAAATTAAATTAATCTCACGGAGTAGTCTGAAAGCCAAAAATCTGCAATCAGCATGGTTCCTAGTTATTAGCTCAGCTTGGAAATTTGCAGGTTTCAGAGGCAGCGTAGTGTTAAGTAAAGCCACTGCCATGAAAACATCTTGTTTAGCTTCTTTTTTTTCTTTGACACTTTGTCCTGAGAAAAGCTACTGTTTTATATGAAAAAGAGCTCCTCTTGGAATGTTTCTTTAACTTTCATGGCTACACTAATTGCCTTCTGCTCAGAGTAATAGCCAGACTGTAGAAATTAGGCTGGACCTCCCTCAGCTGTCTTTGGAGTGTTAACAGGGCTCTGAAATCGACCCTTTGTCCCCTAAGCTCCCCAACCCAAATCTTAGTGTTAACCTCTTGTTTTCTCTTTGTATTCCACCTTCCTCTCTGTCTTTCCATCAGGTATTCTACCTCTGCTTTTTATTTTGATCACATTAGTTATCTCATGTCAATAGACTATACCAGAATATTTTAGTTAACTAGAAACCAAACGCAAAAGCTCTTCTTGTAACTATCGCTGTTTATGCAATATAAACCACCAGTCTGTGAGGACAATTTATTTCAATGTGTTCTAAATTCCTGCTGGAGCACTTCCTAATCTTAGCCAGGCCTCCAGTAAGGGGGAGAGGAGCAGGATACATGTTTTCACACCTGCATGTGAAGAAGCGTTTGTCTTTTTGTACAGTAGACCTAGTGCCTGTAATGTACAGATCCTTGCAGTAAATACCGGTGTGGCTGTGAAATGCCTCTACCTCTACATTTGAACCAGCCACAAAAGCCTTTATTTATTACTTTGGATGTTTCTGCTGTGCTTCCCTTGTGTGTTGTTATCAAAATTTCTTCAAGGAGTTCTGAAAAAGCAGCGAGGGGGTTGCAGTGAGGGCATGGGAGTCTGAGTGAGGAAGACCAGTTTGGAATCAATTCCCCCTGAAGGAATACAACGAACAGAGTCACAGAGAATCACAATCCTCTGTAACAAACAGGGAGGTTACAAAGTCAAGAGACTGTTAATAAAGGCTATGTTTTAGTGACTTATTTTCTAAATATTTTCCCGAAATTTTGATGTTGTTTCATGTTTCACATTAAATTGCCAAAGTGTTGTGAGGGTTGTTTGGCCTGTATCAGGCTGTGAGTCATGAAGCTGGCTTTGTCTGGGTTGTGAACTGTAGGGGGGAGTTAAGGCAGAGCTATATTTAGGAGTATCAACTGATGTCAAACTGTGGAGCACTGCTAAACAACAGTGTTAAAGGGGCAGCACTGCATAGTTTAGGCTCAAAGTTTAGATTGTTTGTAGTGGTTTTCCATTTAGTAAATAAGTGGAAAAGTTGATATTTACTGGAAGTATTCTGTAGAGTTTGCAAGCCAAGCAGTGTGTGTCTCAACTCCGTTTCTACTTATCTGGTAATAAAACTATTGTAATTTAACTGTCAAAACAGTATGATTGGAAAATAGCAAGTCTAGATAAAACTTCTAGTTTCACGTCATGTTTAAGAATACAAATTGTTAAGAATGTTATTTATAAAGAAGTGTTTAATTCCAGTCATAGGTGTCTAAGGGGAATGTTTGAGGGGCTGTTGCCATTGAGTTTTTGTCTTAAGTTGTAGAACAGCTGCTGACTTTACCTGATTGTATTTTGAAATTTTGGCTTTAATGCTCAGAACTAAATTCAGATACCTTTTTGCATCTAATGAAGACTAAAAGAAGTATGGTTATTTTCTAACATTATTTCTTCCTACTATCTAATTCTCTCCAGCAAGGTCTGTTATGTATATGGGCAAAATTCAAGACAGTGATTTTTAAAAATGAAAAGCTCCATTTTCCAAAGTTGCTCCTCATGACTGCCATGGACTGTATCTAGTGGTTTTTTGTGGGGTTTTGCATTTGGTAACCTTCCTTGATGCATGCATATTTTGGTAGATAATTCACCAAATTTGGTAGTGAGAATTTTATATTGCCATCTTTGCTTCTGGTCCTGTCTGTGTGAAAGCAGTGAGATTGCAGTAGGGGAACTGCAGTGAGTTTAAGGACCCCAGGTGAGGTGTGAGTCAAAGCTTTTCCTTATAGAATGGAGGTAATTTCAGTCATCCCAATGAATTTGAAGTGGGCAGGTTTTTCTCAGGCCCTGGGTGTTGGTTTAGGCACATTGTTGCTGTTTTGAATGTAGGCAGACCTGCACCAAGACAATGTACTGGTGGGGAACAGAAAAACCACGCTCAGTATGTATAAATTACATAATTGTTTAAGTTAATATATGGGGCATAAGTCAGTTTCTCTGTTACTGTCATTTTAAGCTTCATTGGCTAAAGTATCATCACTGCCAGCTTTGGTACAAGTCTGTTTCAGTGACTAATTGCATTTCTGAAACATAATATTGAGCAACAAATACTCATCTAAAGACTTGATGTTCTCCAAGTGTCATATGTTAAGATTTGTACAAGTCATGCTTTATGCAATATTGAAATATTGGGTCAACCTGTGTGAGGTGCATGACTGTGAATGCATTAATAAATGAAAATGCAACCTGCTGGTGGTTCTTGTTCCATCAGTTACTGCACTCACATCAGCAAAGGCATTCACACCCATTCCCCCCTCTTTATTCTGTTGGAGCTGGCAAGGGCAAGGAAGTTGAAAGCACAGGTGATGAGTTGTGAGGAAAGCCCCCACAGTTCATTGATGCAAAGGTGTGTGTTGAGAAGCTTTCAAAAAGGGATATATAACGTTTGGAATCCTGATGGTTACATTTTTCGGAGCTTTTCCACGAGAGACTAATTGTTTTGTGATGTTCAAAAAGAAAGTTCTCTGAGCAGCGTTACTAACAAAGCCTGGATTCCTGTGGACTGGTGTCCTTAAAATCCTCAGCTTCCCTCCAAAGCTACGCCTCTCCTGGAGTTGTGCGAGTCCCAGTGGTCGCCAGGGAGCTGCTTCCAGGGAGCTGCTTCCAAGCACGATATATAATGACCGTGTTTTGCCTGCCCTTTTTCTCAGTGAGCTCACCAATTTTGGTCTCCCTTCAGTGCTCAGCCGTTGATTTTACATAACTTGTGGAAACTTAATTACACCTGAACCCTCCCCTCTCTCTCGCTGGTAGAGTTAGTGGAAGTTGACAACATGTTTAAAAGTTGTTGAGGGGAGCCTGTGTGATTACAGGAGCTGCGTTTACTTTGGAAATGGGACTAAAAACATACTCCATTTTTAACAGATTCTTTTGTGTCCACAATCCCATCAGGAAGTATGACATACTGTGTTGAAAGCCTTGCCTCTCAACCAAAAAGAGTAATTTCAGTGCTCAGGCGTTTTTAGCAGAAATGCTTTTCATTTTCAGTAGAAAAGGTACTACCTGGAAAAAAGAATCTACCTGGAACTCTTCCAAGGAGTTTAAAGCTCATACCAGAAAGTGGCAAATGGCCACATTTCTTCTGTTCAGAAAAGCAGCTGACTTTTTTTGTGTGCGTGTTTTGAGGTTTTGCTTTGTCTTGAAGCAGCAGTGGAGCCACTGCTGTTGCTTGTGGGTGATACATGATACCTCTGTGGGCTTTTCTGCTTAGGCAGCACAACGTCAGCCAGCCTGGTCTGATTTGAGAGGGCACAGAGGTGGGGAATGGAGACAAATTAACTTGTTTCAGGACCTAGAGGTGTTAGCTGCACTCTCTACATGAGTGTGAGGGGGTGAAAAGGTCTCTTAACTAGTGTTATAAGATGCTCATTGTTAACCCTGTACTTCTGGTTGGTCATCATGCTATAGGGGCTTCACTAGGATTAATATGTTGATTTATGTGGTTTGGGACAACACGTCAGAAGCAGTGTCTCTTAATGCTTTGTTAGTTGAGGGAGTGAAAATTGGGTGAGAGGGAAAATTGCTTTGTATTAGATCACTTTTGCTCTGTTTGTTTAGTATCCTGAACTGTCTCACCCAGAGTCTGACAAATGCTAATGCTGGTGCTGGGAAGCCAGAAGAGGGGACGAGCTCTTCTTGAGGGCAACTGGCTGCTGGATCATCCCAGCTGTGTTTGAGATGGTGTTCTCAGACTGCCTTTGAGGTGGGGTCTCTTTTCCTTTTATGCTCTGATGCAAATGAGCACTCAGTGACTGGTGTTATTCGTGTCCAAAAGGGAATTAAACACTAAGCAGTTTTCCAAATGTGGAGATGTTAAAGCTCCAAGTTCCCTCCCTGATATCTTTTGCCAGTGTGAGGCTCATGGCAGTTTGTAGCAGATGAGAGCAGTGTTAGGGATGTTCTCAATGCATGTAGAGTCATTTGATGTAAATAAAATTAAATCTGATTATAATGTTACTTTTTTTGCAATGGGGCATTAAAAATCAAGATTAGTTCTATTTAATTTCTTCATTTTGAAATAGAGTAATATTTTAAAACCCCATTCAATTATGTGGCTTTCTGCACTAGTCTTAAGAATTCTCCTATCTTAGGAATGATCTGTATATTTTTTCCCTTTTTTTTTCTTGACCTAGAGCTAATGAAAGTTAATATGTTGCAATATTTTAGGAAGTCAGAGTAATATGGACTGCAAATTACAGTAATAACTCTCAGTGATACATTAACTGAAGTAATCAGAAATTAGGGGGGAAATGACAGTCTTTTTTGCCTTGGGGGAAAAGATTTCAGGTGATAAGGAGGATAAGTAGCAGTCCTAACTTTCAAATTTTTTTCATTTTAAATATACATGAATTTGGTATGCTTAGTTTACACAGAAGCAAAAATACTTAATGTGAAGCCGACTTGTAACATGTGTGATTTAAATATAGTTTTAATTTTGGGGAAAAATACGAATTTTTTTATTGCTGTAACAAAGGCCTGTTTTAGCCAGAATAACGAAGGGCTAGCAGAATGGTTTTCTCTAGAATTTTATTATTTTACATTTCTTAGATAGTTTTGTCAACAATTAATTTGTGTGTTTTGAAATAACTTTCTAGAATTCCATCTTTTCACTAAAAACTTGCTCCTATTCTAGCTAGATTTTTTTTTTATGTTTTTAGAGCATATCTCCATCTTTCAATCTGAGATAAATATTAATGGCCCATTCATAGGTTTTCATCTGGCAGCAACTTCTTCTTTTTTTTTTTTGAGTGCACTTTCTGTTTATTTGTGAATTAATTTTGCTGTTAAACTGGATGATAACTGTGTGATAAATAACTCATTATCAGTAACTTCCTAGGCTGCTGATATAACAAGTGTGTTTAAGACATCCCCTGTTCCCTCTCATGCCATCTGTTTGTACACCCATCATGTCAAATAGTCCTAATCAGAGGCATTGGAAAGGTGCTTTGTTTGCTTAGAATCCTTTAATTATTCCCCAAAATATTATTGCTTGTATAACTACAAGTGAGCTATTTAAAGCTATCTTTTAGCTTGGAGTCAAATTTTATATTCTTCTTTGTCCCTCTTGAAAATTATTGTATTTAAAATAAACATCAACTTGTGCATAATGCAGATTGAAACGGTCCATTATTCCTGGTGCTTTGGAACACTCCAGGCCGTATTTCCCAAGGCAACAAAGTCAGCAGGCATAAATCACTTAGAGGCAGATGTGTTGGGGGTGTGGGGAGGTTGCCTTTAAGGGAGAGCATTAGGCATTGGGTCAGGCCTTGGAAAATTGAATTTTAATTAGTTACTTGCATGTCTTACAAGTTAACAGGATAAATGGTCAGTGACTCAGGCATTTCCCACAGGATATTGTACACATTTGGTAATGAGTGTGCAGCTTCTCCTTTGATGTCTGAAATATCCTCTAACCATCAGTCTATATTTGCATTTACCTGATGTATATAATGATAAAGGTCTCATATTCTTTTTTTAAGTGATGAAAAAGAGGTGTATTGGAATTCTACAGTTAAATTCTAAAATCAGCAGAAGGATGGACAAAATTTAATGAGCTTTTAAACTAACTGCTGTTGTCTTTTGTAATTGACACTTCTAGTAGTAGATTCTAAATTCCCTGTACCTAGGATGTGTAATGCAGAACTTGTAGCAATATGTACATGTAGTTTTTTTCTAGGCAAACATGACAAAACCTCCAAGAGTTCTGCAGATTAAAATTAATTCTTTGCAGAATCAGTGCCTGAAGGCCTCATTAATTTTAACACCACTTATAATTGATTCTGGGAAGTAACAGATGTTACTTATGTTTTATAATCTTCAGTTTAAGAAAACAGTATATACATGAAGTCTGCCCATTTTCAGGAGACATTACTAAAACTGAGTAAAACCTAAAATGGCATTTTCTCTTCAGTTGGTTGTTAGACTGTGCTGTAACCAATCTGATATATGAAGAAATCATTTGATGTTATTGATTTTTTTAGCTGAGATTAGTTATTTTGCTCTGCTGTGAAAAGCATTTGGTCAAGAAATTAGAAGAATTCAGTTTTCTGTTGTGCTCAAAACCTTAATAAACTTCAGATCTTCGCTCATTTGCATCTTACCTCTAATACTCTCATAAAAAGATTGAAATATTGTATGGTGTATGGAGTTTTACGTCTTCCCAATGTCTACTTAGAAATAAATATTGAACTTTTCTACATTTTCAAATAGAAAGGCTTTGCTTCCATCTCCTTTCTTCTAATGTTAAACACTTTTCATGCTCAATCTGATAGAGCACAACTGATTCCATGCTTCCCTTCTCAGCCTCAGTCTGCTACCTCCCCCTCCTCTGCCTTCTGAACATCTCTGTACATTTCAATGTAGGCGAAAAAACATTGAGATAAAGTGAGAAGTGGTTGCTTTGATTAATACTTCTGATATATAATCTGTTAATGATCCTATTTTAATAGATTTCCAGAACTGAGAATGTGTGCACAGCTCGTGTTATTGATGGTGGTCCCACAAAAGTGTGGAATTACAATTGCTCTACTTTTTTCTAATGCAACTATTATAATATATTGGTAATATATCAGTGAACTAGAGAGATTGGTTTTAAATAAATTTTTTTATCCTTTTTATGTCCAAAATATAAGCAATATCAACTGTGTCTTTGCTAGAAAACTGCTGGAGATTTGTCTTTTGCTTCTGCTACCTTGAATGTGAAGAACTGTAGGTCTTTTAGTATATGTCTCTTTTGCAAACTTAGTTATGTATTAATAGCCTAACTATAAAGTATTCTACCAAACACTTCACTATTTTCTTGAGTTTTCTTGAAGGATGAGATTTATTATCAATTTATAATTATGTGCAGAACAGCTTTATGAAGGGTCAGTGGCCCTGTCTTTTTCTGTCTTTGACAAGTCCCGTGGCAACATCATAGCTGAAGTCTGGGAGAATTTCAGTATGGGAATTACAAACAAAAGAACTTTTTTTTGCTTTTTTTGTTAAATACTTTTCTTGTTTTACCAAGAGGAATCATAGTAGATGACCAGCATGTGTTTATCTGTGGAGCAATGGAGGGAGGCTTCTAGAGCTACATCTGTGAAACATTTCCCATCTTCAGAAAAAAATACATATATACTCTTCAGAGTGTAGTTAATGCTCTGTTGTCTAGAACGCTTTCCTTTTCTTTAGAGGATTGCTGGGCAATTTTTTTTCCTTTCATAGGATGCTCCATAAAGAGTAATCTGATCTGTTTTCCACTACAATACACAATTTTATTTATTTATAAAGCATATTTACTATTACTAAATTAAAAAAACAACACAGCAACAACAAATCAGTGTTTCAAAAGACTTGTAGATTATCAAAGTAAATATGTTGAAAGCTATTTATACCTAAATGCCATTTATTTGGGACAACAACTGTTCTGAACTGCCTCTGAAGTTCTGGTAGTAATTTGAAAAAAAAAATTAAGTAAATTCAGATGTGTTGCTGTCAGGTCAAATTAGAATAATTTATTCAAATTAATTATAAATTTAAAATTTGGTTTGTATTTCAGAAACACTTGAAGGGGTTTGTATGGTGCTAAATGGTTTCCACATGTGGTAATGGAAGCATTAATTTGATGTACAGGCTAACTGAAGTGAGTTCCAGTGCCTATGTGGTCACATTGTACAAAGATCTGTCCACATATTTGCTGTTGTTCAGTATTGCTGCTTTCAAGTGATGTCAAGTTAGGCTGGTGTGTGGAAAGGAGTTATATATAATGTGTGGGCTCAGGCAAAATATATTACATGTATACTGCTGAGGACAGCTACTGTTTAATAAAACCACAGAAGGTACTGTTTAGTGCCTTTACCAAGAATGCTTTACAGTTAAAAGATTAAAGGAACTTTAATCGGAGTAATGATTTTTTTCCCTTTTTTTTTTCTGTAGAGCTACAAGTGCATTGATTTCATGTGTAAAGAGACATGGGGGCATGTTACAGATCTGAGTATGAAATTTCTAAGTTTCTGTGCTAAAATGAAGCTTAAACATAAATATTTAAACATCAGGATCATTTTCTTTAGTCTTGAGCTCCAAAAATTAGTATGACATGACAAATGAAATAATTTTGTAGCATAAAAAGAACATCATTATTTCAAATACTTTCATCTTCTGTATTTATTTGTCTCATTAAGCAGCTTAAGGAAATCAATATTTCATCTTGACTACAACAATTTCTAAATCCAGAAGCCAGATTTGCAATGTTAACTGATTTTGGTTTCATTCTGTTTACTTTAAGGTAAATTTGTATTTTAGCAAGCAAATTTCTGACTCACCTTTGGTGTCAGCTTTTTCACACAGAAGAGTAAGTGCAGGTAGATCTCTAGCCATTCACTATAACATTTTAAAGATGTTTCTATTTAATGTAAAGGTTTTTTTGCTATAGTTTCCTTGAAATTGTTCATAGTCTAATCTGAGAAAAATTGTCAGCTCAGTCAACAGTTAGGAAATGTGTGTTATCATACAGTCTAATTGCCTAATGAAATATATGGGATATTTTCCCACAGAGACTCAGCAGAAGATAAATGATGCTTGTTTATATATGTTTGCAATCCTTTTTGCAGCTATAATCTAGTGATAGGACATTTTAGTGGAACACACCATCAGACCATATTATTGCTTTCCTTGTAGTTCTCAAAACAGACAGCTTTGTTCTTTTTCCTTAAAGAACTCAGTGGGGTGCTCTAGCACTTCATCTTTTACTCTTGGAACATTCAGTAGTAAAGCATTGAGTCACTTCTTGTGTCAGAGGTCACTTATTGCACTTGGTGTCTTATCACATGATTGTGCCCCTCGGGAGGAGGGAATTGTGTAGTAACATCGTTAATAATATGCTGAGTTTACTCTCATCTGATCAGAAAGTTATGCTCAATTTCCCCTCAAACTGCTGTGAAGTAAAGTAAAAGTAAAGTATTGCAATTAAATTACAATTTAGCACTTTTGTATTGAGGAACTGAATTGATGTTAATCTCTAGCCCATACTCAGGTAGAACTTGTTCTTTGGAAACTCATGAAGAATCTGGGACAGAGGGTTCTACAGTCTGTTGGATAATGATTTTTAGAGATTCAGCTGGGGAAAAAAAAAGCACATTGGGAAAAAGGAAGTGAAATACAAAAGAAAAGTTGAAATATCTTTTTCTGTAAAATGACTGGAAACCACTGAGAGCAGCTGAAACCATGCACATAGCTTACAATATTCTGTTTTCCACACAAGCAATTTCACTTGCCTCAGAAGCAATAAGAACAATTGAGGGGGAAGTGCACAATTAGAGATGAGGAGGCTCACCGGCAATCTGTGCTAACATGTGGTGTGTATTATGGAAAAAGCTGATGAAATCTCCACTAGAATGTGGTCTGTGTCTTGATTTACATTCCCTTCCCTTCTAGAAACAGTTTCTAATATAGAAAGGTCAAGTTCTGCCCTCAGATGTCTCTCTGCAGTGCCCGTGAGACTCAAGAGAAACATGCTCAAGATCTGAGGTGATAAATGTATAATACAAGGTATTCTTAAGTCACAGTAGCTACTTGTCCGAAGTCCCTGCAGTTACCGTCATTTAATTCCAGTGATTAGTAAAACATTTTAAGATTCCTCAAGTATGAAAGGCATACTATTGTAACTGAGTTTAATCCTACCAAAAGCCAGTTTTCCCTTGCAAAATCTCTTATTTCTTTTTTCTTTTTTTTTTTTTTAAATTAGGGATAGTAATGAAAGGATGGGAGGCTGATGCTTAAAGTGTACATGGCTACAGAGAACCAGTGTTAGTCAGCCTAATAGGTAACAGTGTGCTAATGATATAATCTTTCCTAGTCTACATATTGGGGAAAGGAGAATTATTTGGATGGTTTTTGAAGGAGAATGGTGATTGACACTGAGGTATTTTTCTTAATTTTTTATTATTTTAATATTATTTGGCAAATATATTTTGTCCTTCTCTTTGTCTTAATTGGCTTTTAGCCTATTTGCTTTGAGGAGAAACTGGAAACATCTAAGAGCCAGTCATACTTCTAAGGTGGATTTGTGAAATTTATTTTATCATGCATGTTTTTTAAAGCACCTTTTAAAAATATTTCTTTTAAAATGTCTCTCACTAGGGAGGAATAAAAGTATTTGTATTACTGCTCAAAGAAAATTATAGAGGTCTTAATCTGTTTGTACAGTCCCTTTGAAACAAAAGGCTCATGCTTGCTTTGAGATTTCAGATTGTGTAGATTTACAAAAGTTTGCATCACACCTCCTTTTCCATGAACTGTGGAGGAGCTTGCATGGTCTGTCTTCACTGATACACAGTGAAGTGCATGGAGCATTTCAACCAGGAGGCTTTAGGTATTGTAAGGTCTTAATCTTTCTAAACAGATATCATTGATAAGAAATGATAGATTTCAGTGGAGACAGAGCCTTACTGGGAAGATTAACGTTGGCTTTTTGCTTTACTTAGTTCCTTGCTGTGTTAGTCCAAAGCTTGACATGTCTCCATTCCAAAGCAGCTAAGGATTCTTAAGTGGTGATATCATCAGTGAGAGGAGATAAAGATCGACTGAACTAATGTGCTGAGGCTAGTAACAATGTGGCAGAAGTTAAAATTTAAACAGCTTTCATTCTTCTTTGTTTGATTTTTCACACTGCAAACTAAATTATTCCCTTATCTGATTGAAAAACTTAAGCATGGTGGTGGTGTCTGCTTCATTTTTTTGCAACTTGAAAGAACATTAAATGCTGAATCTTTCTACATCAAGGGAAACTAATTACACATACCTTGAAATCGATCTGTTATGTGTTCAGATCTTTATAACTGAATTCAGCTGGAAAAGCATATTTACCTTTAAAGGCAGCAAAATTATTGTCTAAGGTGTAGTGGTTACTAGCAAGACACAGAACTGAAAAGTAAATTGAGACTTGTCTTAATACTCCTACTCCTTTTGAAAATTTCAGTCATGATGTTCTTATCTCTTTTACCATTTAGTTTCTGTCATTTAGTATCTGGTGATACAAATAGGTATATACTTGATTTAGTGTTCTTATCTTCTAGGGCAAGTAAGAGAAGGGACTCAACAAAAGAAGGACCTTTGTAAACCTCATATTTCACCACCTGTGTAATAATTCTCCCTGAACCATTATTTTGGTCTGCTTTTAAAGGACAAACCACCAAACTCAGAAGGTCTTACATAACGTTATCTCAGAGGCTTTTAGTAAGTTCCTAGTCTGTTAAGAGGAAATCTTATTTTTCAACCTACAGATTGACAGTTCCTGTTGAAATAATAACTTTAATACTTTGAAATGTGTTTATTGCAAGTCACTATGAATGATTTTTTTCAGAGTTATTTGAATACGGTCTATGTAAAATGTTAATAGAGTATATGTAAAATGTGAGCAACTGGTTACATTTATGTAAATGTGGACAGTACTCTTAATTTATGCTAGCAAAAATCAGTTTGATGAACAGTTATGTGTAGGGTTAGCTTCTTTAGGACAAGAGTGTTAATTTTTAATCTTTTTAAAATTATATCTCCCCATAATATTTGAAGTCTTGCCAGTTAAGCTTTGTAAAATTACCTTTATTTCAGTGAAGGCCTGGGCACAGTCAGAACCCTTGAGTGTGGGATTTTTCAGTGCCTGTTATTATTCAAGTCCAGTTGGGTTCAGGCCCTGTGTTTCTCTGACCAGCAGTATGTGGGAATGCTTTTTAAAACAAAAATGTTATTCTGCAGTTGGAGAAAAGCATTTAGATGATGAATTTAAGAAAAAGTAATCTAGTCTCATACTTACTATCAAACCTCATATGGTATCCCTTGGTAGGCTTGACTTTTCAGCATGGGTAGCTTGGTTTGTGGTTTTCTATGCTATAATCTCCTTAATTGCAACAGGACTATGCACAAGAAAAAATACTGTAGTAACTCTTTAGTAGATATGGCTCTTTGCCTTCTATTATAAAATCTGCAAAGGTGATTTGACCCTGGATGGGAAAGAAAAGTCTTTGCTACCAAGAGCAGTGTTAGGATTGGTGTTACACAGTATATAGCAAAGCATGTGATATTTCTAATAAGGGGGTTTTAGTGAACTCTTCTGTCTTTGAAACCTACACACTTTCCCAAAAAGTCAGATTTCAACATTTTCTTTTGTACAGAAATGAGGAGACACACCACAGGTAGAGTTAATAAAAAGAAGCAATTTGCTGATCAAGTTCATACTCACATTTAAAAATTCCTACTGACACTTCTAACTCCAACTTTTCTTAAAAATAAATAAATAAAAGCAATGTACAACAAACTGCTGCCTACCAGCCTGCATGTTTATTTGTGTGACAGACTGCATACTTTGTAGCCTTGGTTCTTCTTAGAGAAATGACTATTCAAAAATACTTGCAATGGTTTTTAGTATTTCATTCTTTAAGCTAACCTAAAATAAAAGCAGTAGTTTGTCTCACCTTCCTTACTTAAGCAGGTTTTTTTTTTACCTTTGGTTCCTTTATTTTTGAAAATTATTGCACTACAAAAATAGATATGAAGTCAAATGTGTCTATTATAGTGATGCTTTCTTCAGCAGGTTGAACAGGACAAAAACAGTCTTAAAAGGGGAGACATATTTATAAGATTAATTTTGGAGTGACTTCTTTAAGACCTTTCAGGTAACATATTAATACACCTTTGAGATCTGTGATCTTGAGTAGTTATGTGTAAATTTCAGTGGGCTGGACAATAAGTAAGTTTAAAATTTATGTACCAGCATAATTAGTAGAATTCTTCCACTGATATGTCATGTGGTACTTTGGAATTAGTTTTGTTACACCTTCCTCTAATATTATTCAGAGAACACATTAGCAGTTACTTAGTAATCATATTATGCAACAAAGTGTCCAAGAATCTTTATGGATTTTTCCAACATTTGTTACTAAGAATTTGTAAATTAAATAGATTCATCAGGGCTGGACACTACTCTGAGCTAGCTCACATTGTTCAGCAATTAAAACACTCAAGTTGTAAGCCTAACAGGTTTTCATGAAAACTGACAATTTTTTTTATTTTTGGGTGCCAGACACTAGTGTATTTCATGTATTTGTACCTTCAAATGTGAAACAAAAGAGCAAATAACTTCAAGTTTTCTTTATGGCAGTAAAAGTGCAGTAATGTGTTAAGGAAAAAAGGAGTCTATCTGAAGTAAGATTTGGTAACTTTATTTCTCTGGTTCACATTACACTGAAAAGAAGCTGTTCACCTCCCATTCTAAATCATTTTCCTTTTACCAGCTGGAGGAGATCAGAATAAAATGGACCCATCCCTTTTCTCAGTCCCTGGTGGTGATGATGATCCAGCATTTGTTTTTCATTCAAACCACATGTTGAATAAGTGAAAAAGAGGAAATACATGCTGGTCATAGGTCAGGTGCAACACAGAGTTTATACAGATTTATTTTCTTTGTAGCATCTGCAATCCTGCATTTAAAGCCGTTGGATGTTGTTCTGCTTCCAGTTATTTTGAGGCAGGTTTTCTTATATAATGACATTTTGGGTTTTGGCATTCCCTGCTGGCCAGGCATCCAGCCTCCAGAGCTGGAGAAACAGCCCGATCCCACAGATGAGAACTCTGCAGCAACTGGCTCTTCAGAACTCCAACTCCCTCATGATCTCATAGGGTGGAAGCTGACCCTCTTTGTTTCTGGCATGAAATAAAGAAAGCTAAGCCAAAAAGAAGAACCTGGAAGAGTATTAGGGTGATAATGGGGAGCTGGGGTTAAGAACTTCTCCTTGGGCTTGTGGGAGAGAATGAGAAGGAAGGAGCACAAATGTACTGCAGTCTACAATGTGAATTTAATTTTTAAGCGGGTATAGATGATGAGCTAAAGGTTTCAATTTTCTCATAATATTGTAAGTTACATTTAATTTATACTCTTTTGGAAGTACTATAACTCTGATTGTGATTGAAGGAGCATCAGGAATAGTGACTGTATATATCACTATCAGCTTTATTTGTTGTCTTTATTACTCAAACACTTCTAGTTGTGTTTTTATAGCTTTGACTAAATAATGAATGATATCCTATTGGTTAGGAATTTGAAGGCAATAATTTCAAATTCTCTTAAATGTGCCAGCCAGCCAAGACTAAATATGCATTTACAGCAGCTATTTTGCAGATTTATAGCTAATATTTTTCTATATTTTTTTCTTATCACTACAATTTTAGCTCACTTTTCTTCAACTTGCCAGCATTATAAAATATATTAGGATGAGAATTAATAGCTTACTATATGATAAATTAAATTTTACAAGAATCATGTTGGAAAAAAAGGGAATCCCAAATGGGCATGAGGGGGTGGGAAGGAAAAAAAAAAGCATTCTTCACAATAGTAATAATTAAGCACTGAAAGAGCTTGGCAACAGAGACTGTTCAGTCTCCATCATTAAAAGTTTTTAAAACTTCTGATAAGTGTCTGAAGTTAGCTCTTCTTTGGACTGGAAGTTGGACTAGATGACCATTGCAGGGCTCTTGCAATGTAAATTTTTCTAAACTTAAAACACCAAAATTATCTCTCAGCTGTACAAAGACTTGGACATACTAGAAAGGGAAAAAGTCCTGTACAAAGGCTTGGACATACTAGAAGGGAAAAAAGTCCTCATGTCCTTTCTGTTCTTCAGAGCTATAAACACGCCTTTTTAAAATACTGAGGGACTGCAGTGGGAACTGAGAGACTAAATATCAAATGTCACACCAGAGACTTGAGAACCCAGTTTATGCACAAATATTTTAACAGATACTTTATGTGAATGGTGAGGAGTTTTTGAATCTTATTTTTGTAATTAGAATAATTTTAGCTTTTTTTTAACATGATGATTGTGTCTTTAGTCTCATTTAATGAACATGGTTAATTTTTTTGTTGTTTTGCCTTTTTCTTTTTTTCTTTTCCACTTACCATTAGGAATAGGAGGCCTGCAAGATTTTGTGCTAAAGTCTGCAACACTGTCAACATCACCTGCTTGTCCACCATTTACTCCTCTCAACTTTGAAGCGACACCGATTGTGCGGGTGGCTGTGGAACCAAAGCATCCAAGTAGGTTTAACAGAGAACAGGGATGGTAACACAAATTCAGTGTGGTAGTAATGCAGCTACCCACCCTTAGTGATCTGTCTAGTTTATGATTTAGCCACTGAATTGAATATATATGTTGTCTAGAGGGCTGTGTGTGAGTTGTTCACCTGGCTCGCTCATGTCTCAGTAGGTGAGGAGAAACAGGAGACCTTGTTGTGCCCTTTTGTGGTCAGACTTAGCTGTTCCACAAATAAGACACCACATGGTGCTAAAAGTTCAGTATTCCTTTACTGTGAAGGTAAGTAGATCTGTGGGTTTTCCCTTTCTGCTGACATTCTTACATGCTACATCATTAAGCTCAGATTTGCAGTACTGCATCCCACTGATCCCTTCCTCCAAACCAGGGAGTGGTGTATCTCTGGCTTTATTTGAATTTCAGCCCAATTTCCATTTGTTGTTGTGGTGTTAGTAGAACCAAAATAACTGGCTGTATGTTCGGTTGCAAAATACTCTAACACTAAGATTATATGTTTTTTTAGAAAGTGATTGGACAGCTTAGCAGTTATTTGTCTCATGTGTTTGAGTAACAGATAATCATATATTGTACATCCTGCATTTGTTAAAGCAGTTTTGAAAGTATTGGAAATTACTGGTTCTGCTGAGTGCAATATTAAGGTAAATGTTAAAATGTTAAGTTAAATGTTAAAGGAATGTAATTCTAGAACTATTGACCAATTTGGGGATATTTTTTTCTCCTTAAAAATAAGTTACATCATTTTTACACCATTACTTAGTTTTCCCTCCTTGGTAACTTCTGAGTCTGTGATTTGAACGAAATTTCTTAGGGGGACAGAAGTCTGAAAGGTAGCTATACTTAGGAAAGTTTCCTGAAAATTCACTGCTGCTTGCAACAACAACAGGAAGACAAAATTTGGATTGCAGGCTCAGCTTGAAAGCAGTCAATTGCCCAGTGAGCTGTATATAATCTTGAGGTGGCCCTAGCACATTGTCACATGTGGGTGCATTGGATTGCCACATCAAACTGGCTTCAAAACTGCGTCTGCTTTTTGGAAGAATGACTCAAATATAAATTATTTGCCTGGGTACGTTTTACAAACTTACTGCATATCTTCAGATTCATGTCAGAATCTCTCTGTGTGGTTACCATAAGCTCTAAAAGAAAAAATAGAAAGGGTTCATCACTCTGTGAGCTTAAATGCAGAAGGCAAAGTTCAAAGTCTTCGTTCAGCTCTGTTAACCATGTGAACTAACACTGGTTTTTTTTCCCCTTTTTGTTTATTTTTATGTTTGTTTTTCAAGGATACTTTTTTATTACACCCTTAGCTTAGCAGTAAATATCCAATGTCATTTTCTTTTAATAGTCTCCAAGTGAATGACAAGTTTCATGTCACTTTTCCTTCTGACTATGAATATGCATTCCTAGAAAGCCTGTGGGTATTCTTTAATATGCATGTAAAATAAAAAAAGGATTCATAATTAATTTTTTTAATTGTATTCATTATGAAAGGCTGCTGACATGAGGTGTTTATGCATAGCTTTGATGTAATCTAGCCAAATTTGACTCAGCTGTGGCTGTTCATTCTCCATTAACTTTAAAGCAACTCTTTTTAAACACCTTCATTTTAGGGACAGCTGTGATTTGTTTCACTGAAAAGCTCTCACATTCCTGATTTTTCCCCTTTTCAGGTTTTAATTGCTTTAAAGCTTTTCAGTGGCTTCCAGCTAATTTAAAATTCTTCCTGTGCTTCATTTGCTCTTATGCCTTATAAGTAATCCATATGGAATGCTTTTCAGTTTTATTTTAGTAAAGTTAATATACCATTATTTATGTATTTGGAGCATTTTCAGCATTAGCAATTTAGAGGTTGCTACACTTGGTCGTGAAAGATTGTAAGGAAATACAATAATTTACTGAAAGATGACATTAAACAGCTGTAATAAATAAGAAAGGTTATAATTTGATAATTTGTGAAAATGATGAGTGAAGTCCTGATTTTTTTAATCACTTCATATCAATAAAATTCAGGGGGCTTTATTGGTTGTGAACTGTTTATGAGCTGTATCTGAAATTAATTGTATATAGGAAGCAACATAGCACAGTTATAGTCAATAGCTGGCTTGTTATACTGAACGTGTTGCAAAGCTGAGCAAACAAAAAATGTGCAACCCATTTAAGTGTGGATTGCATCATCAGTATCTAAACTGTTGGTGACAAATTCTGAGTACAGCTTATGTTTTCAGTTACTACTCTTAAACCCTACCACTCTGTGACTCATAAGCAGAAATTTGCCTCTCTGAAAGTTTTTGAGTATTCCTAAAATAAGTATGTATGTTTAGACTTCCATAGAAATGAGTTTTACTATTTCTCAGTGTAAGTCTATCCTATTTCAGGTATTCCTCATCCAGTATTACTTTGTTAATAATATCTTATTTTGCCAGGTGAGATGCCTCAGCTGGTCAGAGGGATGAAGCTTTTAAACCAAGCTGATCCTTGTGTGCAGGTTTTAATCCAGGAGACAGGAGAACATGTGCTGGTGACAGCAGGAGAAGTTCATCTTCAGCGTTGCTTGGATGACCTGAGAGAAAGGTTAGAGGGGCAAGTAGGAAGAAATATTTTTGGTTCAGTAGGTGTCTGTTGTATTTCTCTGTCAGATGGATATCTTTGATTTATATTCTGGTAAAATAGAGCTTTATCCACCAGCAGTTTTTACCATTGGGTCATAAATGTACCTTTTTGTAGCTATAAAATTATCTACAGTGAGGTAGAAGCCACCAGTTCATCACTTCTATACATCTTATTGATCTTTTGGGCACTTTCTAGAAATTATAAATTGCAGTAGGTTTAGGAGTCCAGTTAAGAATGTAAGAATGTGTTTGTACAAAATAAAAACTGAGAGGCATCATGTCTCATAAATGACCTCTCAAAAATTAGAAATCACCAAGACTAAAATTTTATGTGCACACTCTATCCCATTCATTTTCTCTTCTCATTTATTATTTTTTTCAAATGTTAATCTGTTCTCATTCATGAGCAATATTTTTTGCAAGCATATGTGCATATGTTTAGTATACTCTGTTTCTTCAAATGATAGAAGAACAGTTGTCTGAAACAATCTTTTCCTATAACTTCATTTCATAAAACATTCCTGGTACTTCTGCCACATACATTTACTGTCATTTTCGTTCTAAACCAAGAAGCAAACCTGATGATGTATTGTTTAATGTTGATGTTACTGTACTCATATTCATTTCAGGTTAATATCAGAGAACAGTCATTTCCTATGGAAGTTGTAAAATTGGAAGTATGTGTTAATGGTTATCCTCATTACAACTTAGTGCAACACATTTTTACCACTTCTAAAAACATAGTATCATTTATTAATACACCCTACTTAAATGTAATGTGTTAAAGCAAAACTGGTTGTGCCTGTCTTAAGCTGGAGTTTGCATAGCAAGATTGTATAAATGCCTTTCTTCTTGGCAACGGTCTAAATTTGGAAAAAAATCCTAAAATAATAGCAGCTAGTAGCAGTCCCTATATTTACATTCCTAACCTTTAGTTTTATGTGCATAACTTTGGGGTTTTTATGAGTTGTCATCTAATTTGGCTTTTAAGAGAATGATAAACTGTCAGAAGTGACCATTTTGTGTCCTTTAGCTGTATTCCTCAAGAAAATGTTGTCAGTGTTCTAAACTACCAAAGCCCAAAAACGCTCTGTGCTTGAGGGATTGTCAGCAAAACCAAGAAGCATCTGCAGACACAAACCAGCAGGGCTCCCACCATTGTCCTGCCTGACATTGATGCCTGTTTTTCTCACTTGGGCACCATCTCCCAAAAGGAGCTGGGAACAAGTGTGTTTACTGGCTCATGCTCCATCAAGTCATCCCTGAGGATTTGGCATCTCTCAGCTGCCATCCGTCACATACTGGCTTGTGGGATGAGAATTGTCCCTTCCTTCTCTCCCCATTTTCTAAAAGGAAAAGCCCAGAATGGGATCCCTGTCTTACTCCATTCCTCATGGATTCCATGTAAATTCTGACAGTGGTAAACTCGCACTAGTTAACTATTAAAGTGCAAAGAGGAAAAGTTGTGCTCTGAAGTGTGAACTGGATTAGCTCTCTGTGTTTCTGTACTAATGTTTAAATTCTTCTAAGCTTGCATAATTTGGAATAGCAAATTGTGAACTAGGGATTGAGGCATCATAGGATGACCTTAAAATGTGATCCACAAGGTTTTCACCCAAAATATTGGGAAAGGTTATTCAAAATAGTTTAAGTCACACCTGAAGTAGTGGTGCAGAATTCTTATGTTAGCATCTACCATAATTGCATCAACTGGGTTTTGCAGAGTTGATGTTTTTCGACTAATTACAACTGAGGGTTCTGCTGAATTCAAACTACATTGTATTGTCTTTGTCAAGATTTTAATCAGACTTGTTCAGAATGAGGAACAGAATTAAGGTAGTGGTTGCATGTGGGGGTGTTCTGTTTGTGTTTTTGGTATAATGCAAGTGCCTGGAAGAACTGCAAAAAGGACAGTTCTCCTGGTTTTGCTTTTTCTCTGCAACTTTTTTTATCGCTCTGTCAAGATTTAGCAGGACGTAAGAAATTTTCCTTAGTCCTTTTGTTGTCATTTAATGAATCTGCTCAGAACTTGAGTGGTTTAGAAGGATACACAACTCTGAACTTTGAGTCTGTCAGATAAATGTAATAAATAATTCTTCCTTTTTTTCTTGCCATCACTCATAACATTTGACATGCCTAAAATGTTTCACCTCACTTTAAAGCATCACTTTTTATCATGAAACTTTTGTAACAGTGGTTATCAGACCAAAAAGACAAAAATATTTCTGTTAACTTTGTGCTTGTTGCTGTGCCAGGAGTGCTGAAAAAATGGGAGTATCAGCTCTCCAAGTGCTCCTGGCTCTGAAGATAGAGTACTTTTACTGGGTTGACAGATCTGGGTTACCTCTGCTCGGCTTACCCAGTGCTTCATCTTCTTGGGGCATCTCAACTGCGTCAGCAGATGTACTGGTTGAAATCAAGTGTCCATCTTGCTCAGTAGCATGTCTGCAGCAGTGTGGCCCACAACAGTTTGGGAGGAGTAAAACAGAGTAACTGTGATGCTTTCCTGAGCATCTGTCCATTGCAGCTGAGGGTCTTTTGTATTTTGGCTGTCAGTTAATCCTAATGAGCCTTCCCTGTGCCCCTTGTAATTTTGCACCCTCTCTTGTACTCTTTAAGCATCTGAAGGCTGCTGGTGCTCGTGTCCCTTTGATTATCTTTATTCTCAATGTTTTTCTAGTTCTGTTGTATTTCTTTTGAGGGCAGAGAACAGCAGCACATAGGTTCCAAGACGTGGGTGAAGCAGTGATTTACGAAGAGGCAGAGCAATGCTTTTGCTTTTATTTTCTTCAGTTGCTTTCCAAATATTTTTGAAGACGTAAGAGGCAATGTTTCTTTTTTGAAGTACATAAAATTTGAGATTGAAATGCATTATCTAGTAGTCTGTGTTGCAATCACATTTATTCATGAACATCTGTTTCATGTTAAGGCCATTGCCCTACCTCCTGCAGGTTTACAAATATTTTCAGAATTTGAAAACTAATTTTTAAACTTTGTTTTACAGGTTTGCAAAGGTACAGATCAGTGTATCAGCACCTATTATACCATTCCGAGAGACAATCACAAGACCTCCAAAAGTCGACATGGTGAATGAGGAGATAGGAAAACAGCAGAAAGTTGCTGTCATACACCAAACAAAAGAGGACCAAAACAAAATTCCTGAAGGAGTTCAGGTTGATTCAGATGGGCTTGTTACGATATCTACTCCAAATAAACAAGCTACTCTCAGTGTAAGAGCAATGCCACTTCCTGAGGAGGTAACTCGACTTCTTGAAGAAAACAGTGACTTAATTCGAACTATGGAGCAACTCAGCACATCTCTGAATGAAGATAAAAAAACCCATGAGATAAATCAGAAGACTCTTGATAGAATCAAAGAATTTAAACAAAAGTTGGAGAAAAATCTGCAGGGAAGAAAGTGGAGAAATGCTGTTGATCAGATCTGGTCCTTTGGACCACGGAAGTGTGGGCCTAACATTTTGTTATATAATTTTGAGGGCTATAAAAGGTCTGTGTGGCAGTGCCTTGGGACCACTGTGAAAGAAGTAAGTAAATACAGAGACTTTGACAACAGCATAGTAAGTGGATTTCAGCTGGCTACACTTTCAGGTCCCATGTGTGAAGAACCCCTCATGGGTGTTTGTTTTATAGTGGAAAAATGGGAAATAAATAAAGTTGGAGATATGCTGTCAACTAGTAGGCAGGACTCAGGGGAAAATGATGCCACAGAACATCAACAAAATGAAGATAATACTCTAGGAAGCACTGATGAAGGTCACAGTGCAAATGAACACCAGGACGGGAATCAAAGTGGTACAGAATCACCTGAGAAAATTAGTAAACCCAAGGGAGAGTTGTCACTTGCAGATTGTTATGGTCCCTTCTCTGGACAGCTGATTGCCACCATGAAGGAAGCCTGTCGTTATGCCTTGCAGGCGAAACCCCAGAGACTCATGGCAGCAATGTACACGTGTGAAATCATGGCTACTGCAGAAGTGTTGGGTAAGACAGAGAAATTAAACCTTTGTCAAGGATTTGCTTTCTGAGTTCCAAGCTGAGGTTTCATCAATGAGACTGAATCAGAAAGTATAACTTGATTAAAAGCTTTGTCAAAAGTTTTTTATAGTTCTTCAGTAACTTTCTAAAGCCTGTAGTATTTATACTGTTCTGAATGAAAATTTAGCATTCTTGCTTATCTGAAACATATGCATGAATAGCAATGCTATACCTTTTTGGAAGTGTAAGATACAAAATGTTGCGTTTTTATGGAGTTTTTGTAATATCAACTTCAGTAACCATGAATGTCAGTATTGCCCATATGTTTAATCATTAACTCCACGAAGAGGTGGGAAACCTATCCTGTTTGTAAAGTGAGGGCAGAATCTTATGCCATGTCAACATGTGTTGAGTTAATATAATAAATAATATAGAAATAAAATCAGGAAAAGGAACATTAAATTATTGTTGCAGTCCAGTTGGTAATTTTGGTTTTTCTTAAGTAGCATCTGTATCCTTCTGGTATGCAAGTAGATCACTTTGCAAACCCAGTGCATACCAAATTGTGTCACTTATATTACCTTACCACTTACACCTACTTAAACTTGTTTTTATGACCTACTTACAACACCACTTAACTTACCCTAACAGTTGTTCTTGGAGTTTTCCATGGTTGTTGCACGCTGAATCCAATCCAATGCACAAAGATTTTCTTTAAAACTAACCTCCATTGCATTTAAGCTATTGGCAAATTTACTTTGATGGTACTAATCATGACAGAAATTATAGCAAATCCCATATACAATAATAAAATATTTGATTACTTGTTGTAAAAAATCTTAGCATAACACAAACATAATGATAGCAGTCCAGAGAGCAAAATTTAAAATTGTATGTAATGAAAACAAATGCCTTTGAGTGAGGAATTGTTTTGTACACATACATGATCCTGTTCTTTTGTGGCAGTACTGGCAGAAAGTGTCCTGTGGTAAGCTTATTAACACATTCCCTTAAACACAACTTACTGTGACAAAGAACTTTGGCATTTTAAACTATCTTTTCTAACATGTAAGAATGCCTATCAAAACTAGACTTCGTAGTGTTACATGTTATCTCTATATATAAATTGCTGTTTTCCAAAATACTCACTGCCCAAAAAGCATGATTGTTTGCAGTGAGGGAATTAACATGCATTGGCTCATCAATTGTGCCATAAACCCAAATGGAAGCATGGCTTTCTAATGCATATATATATATTTTTAATGAGTGTAATTTAGGACTCAGGCAAGCAAATTAGTCCAATCTAATGAATGTGAGTTGTGGTGTAATAGCCGTGGACATGCACTTAGTTCATTACAAATTCATGAGTTTAATTTTTATTATGGAAATTTAAGCTAATAAATTGCATCCTCATTAGGGGAAGTGAAAAGCATGCCTGCTGCCCAGTCAGGCTTGGCAATTGACATGTGAGAAACCACTGGCTTTTGTAACTTTATTCTTCCCCTTGGCATTCCATACATTGATACCCAGTGAAGTTTAATATGTCTTCATATTGATCTGCTTGTTTCTAAGATGCTTCTGGGAGAGTTTTCAGTATATAAAGCTTTTTCCATCACACTTTTCTGAACTGGAGCTGAGGAGAGGACAAGGAGAGCGGAACACAGGGATGTGTTACAAGCTTATACATGTCCAGTATAATGGGCCTTGGGTTTAGACTTGGGTCCTGCATACACCTGCTGTTTGATATACTTTGAGCATCTCATTCCTACAGTTAGTTCATTAGAAAAATCCATTTTTATGCACAGTCCTGCTTTACGGAAGTTCTGTGTAAAGTCTCAAAAGCTCAAGAATGTTCTGAACTAATATCATGTTTAATTACTGTTATTAGCTTTTGCCTGCTGATATTCCTACCTTTTGAACTCTTCTTTCTTTCTTGTTTTCTGGATACTGAAAGGTAGACAGCCTTTTCATTTTAAAAGTGTCAGTGACACATAGCTGGGACAGGACTTGACCGGTCTCTGTTGTAGCTTTAGTTTTTGTATTTTGATAGTATTCCTTAATGTGATTTTTTTTTTAATTAAGTTATTAAAATTTTAGATCAGTTCATAGTATTATCTCTGACTGAGTTGTGTGAGTGAAGACATGGAGATCCAAAGTAGAAGAGCAGCTCCTTCTTCCCTGTTTGCAAAGTTTATGGTAACCCCTGTGCTTTTGCACATAGTGATACTGTTTCCTTCCACAGTCTTTCTGTCCAGTAGGAAGCTTTATTTTTTTCACTTACTTAAAGTATCCTTCAGTAAAGCAGTGAACAGGAACTGGATATTTCAAGGAGCTGGACTTAATACATAATGGAAGCGAGTCCATTATGCACAGACTTCTGTATGTTGCAGGACCATGAAGCTGTTTTTGAAAGACTGTTGTGGTTTCAGAAAAACTGTTTGAACTGTTTTGAATAAGACCTTACAGTATTCCTTGGTGATTGATGCTTCTAAATGCATTAAACTAATTGGAGTAGAACCAATATTTCTTCGGTATAATGCAGTCTGCCCATAGTGGTAAAACTGAAGCCCTTATATAGGTTCTTTGTGACACCATTGATTGAGCCAACACTCCAGACTACTGGGATCAAATACATATAGCTAAAAACCATTTACTAAAGCTATAAATTGTCTTCTGGCATCAAAGAATAATCTTCAGTGAATTATGGCCAGAATGTGTGCTTTGTAGTAAATGTTACCTTACTTATTAAATATGTATGGAAAGTTTGCTACGTCCTACTAAAAACAGTAAAATAACCTATAAACTGGTTTTGAACTTACTTGCTTTAGCAAATTGCCTTTAATATATACTGTGTGTTACATACACACTATATGTACAGTGACCATGATATGATACTCTTTTGAAACGTTTAAACTTGCATTTTAAAGTGGTTACTGAATTGTGAGCTGTGCTGAGACCTGACCCTTTCATATCTGAGAATATTTTGGACTCTCTGAAATTTCCATAGACTTGAAATTGCTTAATTATGTTAACCAAGGCTGTACATGCCTGGCAAGGTCAGTGCCTTATCTTCAGAATGCCTTAATCGTTTTGTGATTTTAAATGTAGACTCTTAAGTATTTCCTCAATTTTCTCATGAACATTAAGAAGACTATTGTGCACAGTAAAGGTGAAGTTCAGTCAGAGGGACAGTGAGGAGGTCCTGGTAAGGGCATGAGCAGATAAAATTATCAGTGATAATAGAAAGAGCACTTCAATCCACATTTTATTAGAGAACTGAAAACTCTGAAATGTTTGCTGCTGAATTGATGCTTCATTCCTTGCATCTGATAGGAAGATTTAATTGTACTGTGTGCTTGTGCTGAATTTCCTGAAAAAGGACTAGATTCTGTATTTTAAAAATAAAGGCAATAAACCCACTCCAACATTTCCTCAATATATATGCAAATCAGTGCATGTGGCTGTAGTATTTAATGATACCTTTCTGTCAAATCAGAATAGGTGGCAGTTATTACAAAGTAATGTATATTTCTAATTATTTCCATTAAGAGTCAGTTTTGCCCAGCTATTTAAAAGGTAGCAGTATGTATTCATGTTTCTTCAGTGCAATATAATATATTTGAACCTCTTAGAAATTGTTATTAACTTGTTCTTCACAGCAAGGTACTCTTAAAGTTAATTTGTAGATCTAATAATTATTAACTGTTCATGTCCATAAATGTGGACATTCTTAAACCATTTTTTCAGTATGTAGGTTTTCTTGATCTTTTTACCTTGATCTTTTTATTCTTGATCAACACAAATGTATTTGTTAGTTTTTGTCTGTAGAATACTTAATCATAAGTTGGCAAAACTGATTTAAAAAATTTATTGCCTACTGTAAAGTCAAGCATGTACATTTTCACAACTACTGTCATGATATGTACACTGTATTTCAATGGATTGAGTATTAATTTGGGAAAGAGAATTGAAATTATCCATGACTAACTTAAGACTGCATTAATTAAAAAACTAATTGAACACATTAAACATAATAAATATGTAGTATTTCAGATAAGCTAGTTTTCGGTGATATGGTAATCCAAACAAATTTCTGAAGGTAGCTAAGATACAATTCCTGAAAGAGAGTAATATTTCTTAATAATGACTCTCAAATATTTGGTTGTGAGAAATAAAGCAAGTTAGGCACATAATCTGACAAAGTGCCTTTTAAGATCAGTCATATGATTGTGTAAAATGTACCTCTGTGGATTTATACAGTAGTCATAATGTATTAAATGTTACTCATATGATTCTTTACATTGTACTGGCAGATTATGTTGGTTGTTTGAATTTAATGGATCTGCTTAATTGATCCACTTACAAGGAAGAATTTTAGCCAATGCTTAATTTTACTTAATGCTGAAGCTTCCTGAACAAGTATTTATGTACTTCATGATGCAGAATATAAATGTGCTGGTAAGCTCATCAGAATTCTGTCTTTGCAGGTCGTGTGTATGCTGTCCTGTCCAAGAGAGAAGGCAGAGTGTTACAGGAGGAGATGAAAGAGGGGACGGATGTGTTTATTATTAAGGCTGTCCTGCCAGTAGCAGAAAGCTTTGGTTTTGCTGATGAAATCAGGAAGAGAACCAGTGGCCTGGCGAGTCCACAGCTGGTGTTCAGCCACTGGGAGGTAAAAATATCTATTCACTCCATCTGTTTTGGTGATCTATTTCCTGTAGATGTGGCAGACTGGAATAATAAGCGGAAAAGGTTAAGTTTTGGTCAAGGCATTTGATTAATTCTTTTTTGAAATGAAGAGGAAAAATGTAGCCTTATGTTAGTCTTACTTCTTTTTAAAGATATAGTGTTCACAACTGTATTTACATTTTGTTTAGATGGGATGCTTTTTTTATTTCAATAGAAAGTAAGTCCTTCGTAATTGAAACTGATTCTTTATAAATGTGTTTTACTGAATTTTATGTGCCTTTTTTCATGAGTTCTGTGTTGAACTTCTTTGGGAGTGGGAAAAAACCCAAAACCACAAAACAACCCCAACCTACCACTAACAGAAAATGTATCAACAAATATAATGCACATGAAAGTTAACCTTTTACTGATTAGCAGGGACTTAGGTATTTTTTTTGTCCTTATATATTCCAAATCAACATATATTTTCATACTTAAAGGCAAAGGGGATAGATTTCATTCTTTCAAAATTAAGTGCCGATAGTAAGTGAAGGTGTCCTCAGAATCATTCCCTTTGGTCATCTTTGTAACTTAAATGAGGAGGTAAGTGTAAAGGTTTAAAGGATTTCAACATGCAAGTGGGAAAGCAGATGAGGAGTGTCAACAGCTGAAAGTGCACTGTAGTTTGTTCCTGTGATGTGGACAGTAGGTCTTCAAGGAGAAATAGAAGAAGCTGTAAGTCAGAGTTCCTTCTTTAAGACAAACCACCTGCATTGTAGGGCTCCTCAGAAGACTCCACTGAAGGAGCTAAAAATGGGTTCAAGGGCAAGAGTCAGTATAAACTTTTCACATTAAATTTTTTAAATTAACTATGAAGTCTAGATTTTCCTGGGTTTGCCTGGGGGGTTTTTTTGTTTGTTTGTTTGTTTTAGTCAAGTGTTCCTTTATTTGATGTTAGAAGCCAGTAGAAACTTTTGTAAATGGATGAGAAGTCTTTCTCTTTGTTTGTTTCATCTTCTGATTTATTTTGTTACCTCAAATGTCAAGTCTCTGAGTACAACCAACCACAGATTTTTAAGGTCAGTAATACTCCATGAAGTTGCCAACTATGGACTGCTCACCACTGTGTCTTTCTGAAATATGTGCTGGTTTGTCACATGGTGTGGGTTCTTCCTCAGTTTCTGTAGCTAAATTGTCTTGGTAGGTAGTATCTGTTAAATACTCCACTAACAGTATTTCTTTGTTAGTAATTGTTGTAACTGCCTCAGGAATTTTATGTGGATACCAGTGGAAAAGGAGGACCTCTGCAAACCAGCCGTGTGCTAAAAGAGTTGGGAATCCTTGAAACAGTACACTTAGAAAAGTATCTTCTTTAGCAGTGGTACCTTCCTGATGTTAGAAGGTGCAGGGACCAGGGACTTGCCTCTCCTCCCTCAATACTGATTCATTTCATTTGTAATTAAGTTTGACTTCACAGAGAACCACAGAAGGGAAAACCAGCTACACAGAATGCAAAAAGGAAAAAAAAGGACAACCCTCCATAGATGGTATACACATAAAAAATTGCCAAACTACAGCTTTTGAATATAGGGATCTCGGTGTAAGGCAGTTACAGGTCAGATACCTTAACCAGTGAGTGTTGGCAGTGTTGCATATGGCAGTCTTGTCAGTTTGGATGTTCTCATCTCAAGTGCAACTGGTGAGGTTTTGTGGCTTAACTGGTCTTTTGTCTGAATGGCCTCTGATATCAGTGCCCTAAAGAAATATCAGTCAGAAGGATGATAATGCCAGCTAACCATTGTTCTGTGCCAGCTTCTTTAGGGTTGTAGCTACTGTGCTCCAACACTAAGGAAAAACACAAACCCCGTGTCTCTTGGCCTTCCCTTCCACCACAAACCTTGGCCTGTGTGTTCACTCTCAGATGTTATGAACTTCACATAAGAGAATGTTCACACATAATTGTAGATATGCATGGGAAAGGGAAATTTGAACAACTGGCAACATTTTCTAGAATTGACCCTGAGGAAAGATTATAATTGCAGCTCGTATGTTAAAATATAGTAGGAAAAATTATTGTGTTAGCCAGTCACCTCTCCACCTGGCAAATCTGCCAGTCAGGAGTGTTGGGATTTTTTGTCTCATTGAAAGCCGTGCTAACATATTTTTGTGACAAAATAAGCCTTTTACTAAGCTGCTAGTAATGTTGGCTCTGTGCAGTGGTGGCAGAAGGAGTGCACGTTATTCTCCCATCATCACCAGAATTGCTAAATAAATACAATTTTCAGAATCTCTAGTGGTGGCATGACAGGGAAGCCATGAGAAATGGTTTGTGTCTCAGATCCTGTTTATTTTTCTCTCTGTATTCTGCACAAAAGAAAACCCTCAAATAAAAAACTCTGTCAAGTTTCATCAGATGTTAGGCATGACTTTGACATTGCCACCTTAGTGATGAATTATAATGGTATATGTATATAAATGATAAACACCAGCATTTTATTTGAATCCCTGTTACTTAATTTATCACTGTGTGAGATAATATGATGTGAACTGTATAATCTTAAAGTATTTTTCCTTAGTGTTAAAAATGGGAAGAAAATGCAGTAGCTACTTTGTTTTGTTCTGCATTTTGTTCTGCCAGGGTATGGCTGCTGCTTTAATTGCATGATATCCAAACCTTTCCATGACATTTGGAATTAATTCTGTGTTAGTGGTGTTTTCTCAGTGTGCTCACCTCATTAGCTGAGTACCTGGGACATGCATTTGTCTACACAGATTCCTTCTAACATGTTGTTTAACCCCATTTTACACTTAGTGAAGTAGATGCTTTTTTGGATTTTTGAACTTTTAAACTCTTAATCTCATGGACATCACATACATAGAGTACGTTTAAAGAATTAAGGCTTGAATTGACTCTTTTATTATATTTCATTAACATGATTTGTAGACTCTAAACACAGGAAGGTCAATGATAGAGCCTACATTTAAATGAAGCCATTTTGGTCTCTGTGGAAATGATATTACCTTTTTTTTCCCTTCAGTTAATGAACGTATTTTGTGTAGTTCAGATTGCTCCAGCCCCAGGGGACAGAGCAATACATGTATCGAGGTCTATCTTGTCACATACTCCTTTTTTATTAGTTTCTTCTGGCATGCTTATATAATTTATTCCTGCTGGTAGAGGACAGCACCAAGTAACCATTAGTGGAAGCTTTCAGTTTGGTCCCAGCTTACACAAATTAATTTTTAAAGTTAGTCAGGCATTTTCCTCTATGATAAGCCTAGGCAAATGTTAGGTGTGTTGGGTTTGCTTGGCAGTATTTTCATAGATTTCAGTATCAGCTTTTTTCTGAATTGTTAGTTTAAAATGTTTAACTTTAGGATAATTATGAACTTGTATTTTTTTTTAATCCTTGAATTACTAATACATCTTCAGTTAGTATATGTTTTTGTTTGAGACTGTTTCCTTTGTTGCCTCTCTGTTCTTTGCAGTTCAATCTTTTAGTCATGTCATTTTATCTTAATCATAAGGTTCTCTGAACAAAAAGATATTTATGATTGCACAATGCTTAGAATAATGGAACTCTAATCCCATTTGGGAAATCTGTGTTATAAGTAAAAATATAATCCATGTGGCTCTATACAGATGCTGATTCAATTTTCTACTAGTTGTAAGGTTGTGAAATGTACAGTATTTCTGTTAATTCACATCTCTTAAATTGCATAATGATTGGCTGTTAAACACACTTTTATTCTTGGGGGGCTGCATGAGTGAGCTGCAAACGTGTTTAATCAGAATTCTTTTTCGTTATCCCTTCTAAGTAGAATAGTGTCTGTCAGGAATCTGGAGAAACAGAAAGAGAAGGACTGCATGTAGTAATTGCTAAGAATATGAGGAGGCATTCTGAATCTGGAAGTTTTATATTCTGAATTTGAATTCATTATTTTCAAATTGTACGTCATTTTACAACTTGGAAGATGAGGCTTAATATAGAAGTTGCTGAATGAGATTGTTAGGCTTGAATTAAACAGGAAGCAGGCTAAAGTAATGAGAGAGACTCGAAGAATCTGTGAGTCTACTCTAGCTTTGAACTGTAACTTTACATACATTATTGTACCAGTGACAGTTCAGGCACATAAATGAATTCTAGGAGTAACCTGGAACCTTTCAAATATGAGAAGCTCATTGTATTGGCAAGGACATTTGAAGCTAATTGAAGCAGTAAATAAAAGTGCTAGTGGTGTGGCTTTAATTCTCTCTCTCAATACATGTTTCTTAAGTAATGGGAAAAAATGCAGCAGCAGAGCCACATGTCTCCTTTTTTTATTTCCAGTTACCAAATTCCTGTTTGCAGCTACTGACTGAAGTCAAGGCTAAAGCTTAGCTCATTGAGACACAAACAAGGATGATGCTCTTGAGCCAAAATAAACTTGTATGAGTTTATTTTATAACTGTGTAAGTGTTCATTATTATATTATTTCTTGTAAGAGAAGTTCTTGTGTCTGGCAGGGCATTTTAAGGCCTTGGCAGTCCCCCTTATATATTGTGAATGGTAGCTCCAAATTACGTGATACTTTCAGAGGTTCATTTTGCCTGAAAATTTTCCTTTTCCAGGGCCACTTCAGGCATTCCATGTGTGTATATCATCTGTACCTTTTTAAGTTGCACAGTGTATGTCATTAGTAGGTGATGGACACCACTGGAGCTGCAAATGCTCTTGAAGTATCTTTCCTGCATCAAGTTTTCAAAAGTAGAAGGGATTCTGATACACTGACACCTGTATCATCTTTGAAATTGTGCAAAAACTATTGGATTATTTTTTTTTAAAGGAATGTCTGGCATAAGGTTTATCCTGGTGTGCTGAGGGCTGCTGGTGGTACTGACTTTAGTGTTTCTTGGGATTTCTTGTTAAGCAGTTCACAAAGGCCATAATGTTGCTTGCTGGTCTTAAAATCTCCATCAGACAATGTTGCCCTGCTCTTTCTATTCATCGTCCAACTAAAGATTTTCCACACTGATGATATTTGGCTCCGAAGAAATTTTCTGTCTTCATCAGGCAGTAAGGACCAGTAGGGGAAATGCTACTAGGAACATGGCTGTGTTCCCAGATCTGCCTGACCTTTTGGATGAACTAGGCAGATCCCTTCTGTTTGCTTTTGATGCTTCTCTCAACCTTGTTTTGCATAATTAGGCTGCCTTAGGCAGAGGCTGTTTCATACCATCATTTTGTGAAATGCAGTAGACAATGGGACCAGGATCAGTATTGGAGCCATCTGGGTGACACTGAAATGCAAATAATAAATCATCCTCAAATTAAGGCTTCAAATTCCAAGTCCTCTTGAAGTGCAAGTGATCTGCTCTAACTCATGTCTTATTGACAAGCTTGATTAGCTTACATAATCATTTGCAGGATTAGTACACACTGTCATCTTTCAGTGTTAATATAGTATGCTCGTAGTATTTCTATTTTTATTGATTGGTTATTGCAGGTATTCAGATTATGTCTCTGACAAAGATACAAGCATTTATTGCTTGAATAATTAATGTGTAGCTGTTAGGCTGAAAAAAAGTGACATCTGTTTTGCCTGAGCTGCTCTGCATGCTGTTACTGAACAAGTCTTATGAGACTTCATTGTTTGGGTGTGTTGGTTTGAATAGTGATATTTAATGAAACATCTTGCTTTAGAATGATTTCTTTTTCTCAAGAATACCCTTCGGTTACAGTGTTTTAAGTAATGCATTCACTTCTTTTGGAATACCTAATCCCAGCTGACTACATTATAAACTGTTTTATTTATACCTAGAATGGGCTCATAGTTCTGCACTAAGTGATGGGACACACTTCAGAATATATTTGACTGGGGTTTTTTGATTTTAAGTCATAGTTTGAACAAATTTTATCTGAAAAATTAGTATATGGAAAAATCTAAATAATTTTAAATTTAAAGTGACATACAACATAGTGTTTCTGAACATATTTTCTGCTTTGATCCTGTGGATCTTTTGGGATCCACAGTAAATGCTATCTGTGAAATAACTACATCATATTCCAGAAGGATTGATCCATTTAGAATCTAATTAATCATTTAGGACTTTATCCAGGCAAAAACTCAATTTCTGTCACAAATTCCAGAGCCATCCCTGTGTGGTTCCCATGAATACAAACAATAGCTCAGGGCCTAAAAAGGTTCTCAGCTCTGATTCCAGGAAGCCCAGATCCACCATTGTGACAGTCCCTGTTGTAAGGAAATTGCTGACAATGCTTTGGGAGCGTTATAGGGAAACGTTTTCTTCCTTTTGCTTGCTTGCACTGTATTAACAGAGCATGGGGCAGAGCATGGGGACTGATAGATGCCACCTGCTATGAGCATTTGCTTTGATACATTAATATGATGTGAATAAAGAGGAACAGTCTAGTTTGTGTCCTCACCTTCACTTAGAGAATCAGAACTTTTAAAAAAGAAAACTTCCTGCTTATTTTTGTGTCTCTGTGGCAGTAGCACCTCTGTGTACTCATTTTAGGGTTACAGTGACTTCTTAAAGGAGATGCACAGCTGGTGCCCGAGATTCCAGCTGACTCAGCTGATCTGGCTTCCTCTTTCTCATTACTTACCAGGGTGTGGTAACACGTGCTGAATAACTCACCTTTTGCAGTGTCTGCACCATTTAGGTAGCCATGGTCCTCTAACAGAAATTTCTCATGCCACCAGATGTTGCTCTAGGAGCAGTGTGTAGTGGCTGAATTATTTAAACAGGTTGAGAAGCAAAACTAGCTCCTGAGGTAGTTTTTGTAATCTAATTAACCTCTTCACAGAGAAGCTGTGCATCATGTAGCAGTACAAGGTTCACTCAGGATTCCGTAGCCCTGTGCTGCAGTAAGTTTGCAGGTTTACCCTTGCTGCCTACTTATTAGTAACCGGTACCTAAATTTGAGCCTCCTGTTATGCTGACTTTCCTGAGGCCTGTTGAAGGATAAAGAATGATTATCAGTGGAAGAAGTATTCAGGGCAAAACTTCAGTAGAGCAAGTCTTTCATCAATTATTGAAAGAGCCAGTCTGTCAAACCTGGGGATTTTCTTAAGCATCCATCACTGCAGTATCTAAATATTTACAGGTAGATGAGATCTGTAAGTTGAATTTTGTATACTTTTGGACTCCTCTGTTGTATTCATTCTTCAAGAACTACTGTTTCACTGTTTCTCTCTGGGCATGATTTCTGGGTGTTACATTTCTTGCTAATGTAAAAAAAAAATTCATCAAAGGGGATAGTAACAGCCTTTTAAGTTATCATAGTTTGTAGCTGTATGACCGCTCTCAGTAGTACAGTCTGGAGCAAATCCATTGAGCATGAGTTATCTTTTCTTTTTCATGTGTTCTCAGACTTTGAAATTTTTGTTTGTTCAGCTATTTAAGCAGATCATGAACAGGGAAGTCCCTGGTAGCTTTACATTATTAAGATGTTCAGGATGAACATCACTACAACTTCATTCAGTCCACAGGCAATCCTCACTGCCCTTTTTCTCTGTTTCTAAGGAATAAAATAATGGTAAAAACTTTCAAAGTCTCAAAAAATGGGGACCATTCTTTTTTTATTGGTGTAAGCTGTCAAGGAATCACCTTTAAGTTTCTAAGCATTGGTTATAAGGCCCTGTGCAAGATTCCAGAATGGGTATGACTCAGGCAGATTCTTCTGCGGTTAGACAGTCCCTACGTTTATGTTAAAAATAAACATAGAAAAATTTGGAAAGCTAAGTTTCATACTGTTTATTTCTGAGCTCTACTTGCTTTTGGTTTTCAGCCAGACAACCCAGTGCATAGTTATTTCCCACATAAATAATTGAGATTGGCCGTCACTTTCAGCACGAGTAATACCCACTTAATTTAACAGGACTATGTATGTGCTTAGCTGTGACAAACTAGAACTGGTTTTCTTGGTTTAGCTTTACATACTATTTTTGCAGGATTGAACCTTCAGTGTTACCTAATACAAACTAGACATCTGCCATATTCATTCTCCTAACTCCCCTGAAAATGTAATTGGTTTGGTTGTGTTAGGTGTTATTTAAGATGAGGTATTAAATTAGGACTCAGAATTTTTGATGTTTCTGGGGAAAAATGGCCATCTTAAGTCATCAGTTTTTAATTTCTCTTCTTGTTAGTTTGTGTAACTTAAGCTTTAGGAAATTTTGCTTGGGTTGAAATATCATATGGCAATGGAAAGGATTTGTCATAAGAGAAAGGTTATAATAGTAGAAAAGATTTATAACATTCAGCTAAAATTGGTAGTTAAGGGAAATTTGTTCTCTACTTGTCAGTTATTAGTGCTAGTGCTAATTTTTGGAAATTATTATAGAGTAATATGCTCAATTATCGTTGTAACTATCATAATTCTTGCAGTAACTAATACTTGTCTGCACTCTTTTTTCCATGAGGATTTTGTTTAAGAAATGGATACAGTATTATATTTATTTTTTTTTAGCAAAAATATGTTACCTGTAACTGTATCTTTTGAGGAAATGTGCAATGAAGTAAAATAAGTATTTTTGAAATTTGCAGTAGAACCTGTATAACAAAATACGGTCAATTCTTTCCCTTCCTGGTGTTCATTTTTAGTGTTCTTGGAAAGTGATCTTGTTATTTTTCTCTGACTTCCTTAATGCTCATTAACTACGGTGATTTTTTACTCTGCTCTGTTCTTATTTGTCCTCTGATGGGAAGAAAAGTTAAATCTCAGGACTGTAAGGCTGTGCAATTTTGGTTGGACACCCAGACATCAGTTCTCTAGGGAGCATTTTCCAGATTTGATTACACGTACATGTTCTATGTGCTTAAGACTTGATGATCACTCTTAATGACTTAGGAGTAATTTCTGGTGCCTGCAGCAATTATACATATGGTTAGAACTGAGGTAGATTCTTAGGAGCTTAGATTTGGGGTGGGAGGGAGAGCCCTTACTTCTTTAGGTCTTAAAACACTTGTAAAACTAAAATTTCTGAAAGTAATATGAGAGTCACTAACAGTAACAGATTAAATTGTTACCTTTGGTTAGCTAGTTACCATAAGCCTAGGATTTGTGTGATATTTACATAGTCCAGAGGTAGAGGGTAAATATCTCTTCTGACTTGGGGAATTAAAAATTTTGTAGCCTTGTTATGTAGAATGAAATGAGAAAAGACTTTAAAGACTTGTAAGATAATTAGATCTTTGTAAATACTCTCTGTGGTAGTCAGAGAAGTGTGGGATATATAAGATGAAGTGGGGTAATGATCCAATTATTGTGTGCAATCATTCTGTGATCATGTTAGATCTAAAATCTCTTCGAGATGAGGGCTAATAAGCTGTAAGAACAGCTCTGCTAAATATGTTAGAACCAGAAACAGTAATTTTTAAACCATCTGTCCAACTCAGGATTGGGATTGAAGAACATAGGGCACAGAAATGAGCAGAAACCTTCAGTTCTCCTAAATTCTAATAAAATCATTGTGAGATAATATTCAAAGTTCCTTAGTGAAAATTGAGGCTTTTCTGAATGTTATTTGGCACTGTTTACTGACTGACAATTAAAATTGCTTTTAGAAAAAAATTCTATGCAGGTAATTGTGACTGAATTTGAAAAGTTATCGTGGGCTTCTTAGGACAAGTGCTACATAGTGTGTCTTAACTCTTTTCTGCTTAAATAGCTAATTGCAGGCTTTCCAGAAAACTTTATCTGCTCTACTTTCGTATTTCTCTACTTTAGCAATTGATTGCCTGAAATTATACTAATAAACTTTTGTACTATTTTATTTTTTTGTTTGTTTCTTTTTATAGATCATTTCAAGTGACCCATTCTGGGTACCAACGACCGAGGAAGAATATTTGCACTTTGGGGAAAAGGCGGACTCGGAGAACCAGGCCCGCAAGTACATGAATGCAGTAAGAAAGAGAAAGGGACTGTATGTAGAAGAAAAAATTGTGGAGCATGCTGAAAAGCAAAGAACTCTCAGCAGAAATAAGTAGCTGTGTCTGTCTCCTGTCTCTCCTGACTCAGCTGGATTATTTTCTATGCAACAGATTCAAAATTTCATCTGGACTTCGTTCTTTGACACCATTTTTCTTACATGCTATATCTGTGGCTTATGTTTTAATAAACTTAAGCCTTTCCAACTTTTTTACAGAGAAAAGAGTTTATTTATTAAAATAAAATATAGGCAGTTGGTATAAATTTTTAAAATTTGCTGCCCAATTGAACCTCCTGTCACAAGGATTAGGATTTGTTTCTTTCTGATTTATCATGTGTAGTTATAGTTAGAGCTGGTTAGTTAGCTTGTTGCAAATAAACTATGCACTGAATTTAATGGTTTTGACTCTGTTTTTTAAATTAATTTCTGTAATATATTTGTTTCTCACCAATACTTTTCATAGTTACCTGTGTGTAAATAGTTCTAAGCCTATTAGGAGTTTCTAAAGTGTTTGTTTTACTCTGTTCCTCATGTAAGCAGTTAACCTAAAGCAGTAATGTATCTTCTTTAATTCAAAGGTCAAAAATAGCACATGTGGAAGACTTAAGCCCTGTAAAAAACCAAGCAAGATTTTTCTTTTTTCCTTCCTTCGAAGTCATCTTATTAAAATTTCATAGGATTATCCTAAAGTGGGAGCTGCTGTCTCTGAACTAGACACGCAGCTACTTCTGCCAGTCCTGTGTGTGTGTTTACAGACTCTTTGAGAAATTCTCCCCATTCACCCTGTTGTTTTGAATTCAGTGAAAAGGGACACTTGCAAAAATATACAAAATATCTTGCTCTTTGCAGGTGTCTAAGATGCAGAAGGCTCCAAAATGATTCAGACCAAGACTAACAGGAAAAAAAGTCCCCACAGGGGGTAAGTTTTAGTTAAGAAAAGTGGAAACCTTGGATAGGAGATCACAGAATCATGGAATATCCTGAGTTAGAAGGATCCACAAGGGTCATCGAAGTCCAGCTCCTGATAGATAAACATAATACATGGATTATCTTCTCATTTGGCTGCTTAGATTTGTAAAACGAAAGAACAAGATTTCTAGCAAGTTAAGGCTGAATAGATAGGTGTCCTTCAAGAGGTTCAGATATTAGCTAAATGAATTGGAAATAAGTCCTTAAATTTTGTGCCAACTGACTTTATGCTACCTCTTGTCTTTGCTAATTGCAAAAAGTTCTGTTTCAGATAACCATGCAAATAGGTTGTTCTTTTCTTTCCAGAATATAACCATTCCTTTAATTTGTGATTGCTTTGTACTCCTTTAGCACCTACCTGGTCTTCCTGAATAATTATTCTCTGTGTGTCAGTTAATGCAGCAGGAAGAATTTACTCACATCAGTTTTGCTTCTTATGGGAAAGAAAAGTGTTACTTGTTTCACAAGCAGAATGATTTTGAATGCTTAACTTTTATTTTAAATAATAGGCTTTTCTTTTCCAGCTTGTTTGCTTTCATTGTGGAAATGTTTCCTTTTAAGATTATATTTATGAAATACTCAAGCAAACAAATATACTAAACATGTACTAAATGAGCTAAAACATTTTTAGCTAAAACAGCTAAAAATCTCTTGACTCCCTACTAACCTTAGGAACTAACTCTTCTTGTTTGAGACACCCATTTGGAAGCTTATTCTGTGGGAAATAAAATGTGTCACTTGTTCACAAAGTCACCTGCCACGCTAACAAAACCAGAGAAACATGCAACCTTGGAACTGTGGACTGTTCTTCTGATAAACGTTGAGCATGGAAGAGTAGCTTTGTCTGTGATTCTAGAATGCTTAATTAGATTGAATACTTGCTTTGATAACAGAGGGGTCCTGGCAAAATTCTTCACCTCCACATGGGCATTGTTTTGAGTTGAAACTTGTCTTGAACAATTTGGAGTTGGTTAAGCATTCACAATTATAACTGTCCTTTGCATTCCTCAGAGTGCGTGGTTGAACCCTCTGCTTTCCTGTGTGTGATGTTTGGCTATAAATCTGTGCAGAAAGCTGTAATAAGTCGTCTATAGGAAGGCTGTGAGCAGCCGAGTTCAAGTACCAGGCAACTTCTGAGCAGTCCTTCCAAAAGATAAGAGGGAAGAGGTGAGTCAAGACAGGCTTTACAGTAGATGGCAGCTAAGCAACAAGATTCCTCTCATGAAAAGCTGTGGGCAGGGAAATTCTGTAGTCCTACCTGAGGGATCTTTGGTTGATCTTTCAAGCAGCCTTATTAAAAGGGAACTGTAAACTAATGAGTTTGGTACAGCCAGGCCTGGCCTGATTTACTGTCAAGCCTGAGAAAAACTGTTTTGTGTGTGCAAGGAGTCACCTGGTTGTGCAACTAACTGAGACCCAGAAGGATGAAAGAACCTCAGCTTTGCTAAGTGTTTGCTTGTTCTTTCTTTCCGCATACTGGGGCAGGGGAGTGTCTCTGGTATAAATGAGAAACTGGACGTCAATTTTCTTGTCATAATTCACACAGGAAGTAAATACACTGTACTTGAAAATTCTGGGAGCAGAACAGCACTCTTGATTAGAGAGGGCTTCCTCAAATATATCTGTCTGAAACATTTTTTCATTTAAATAAACCTAGTGCCAGACAAGTACCATTTACAGATGGGACTAGAAGCTTAAAACCTCCCACACCGTGACTTGGCAGCAGAACTCGAATTGGAAACTCAGGTGAGTTTTCTCCTGGCCTGGATCATATCAACCTAAATTCTTTAGACAAGGTATGTGAAGGTTTTGCTTCTTCTCTTAGGGTTTCTCCTTTCTAACTTCAGTTTGGTTCAGAATGCTGTGTGAACTTTTCTGTGCTTCTTCCTAGTTTCCTTTGGAAGCAGAAATAGAAGAGCATGTGGAGGAGAGGATGTGAATGAGCTGGATTATTTTGTCAGCACCATTTTTTTTAATACATAGTTTGAATTCTCACATAGCTTATGATTCATTTTGATTCTTGTTCATACCAGACTGCCTGTGAAAACCTAAGAGTTGAAGCTAGGCAAGGGAGTATAATTTGCTTCGTTGCATCAAGTAGAGGATATCCTACACGTCCCCTTATAGGGATAAGGTCTTTTAGTACCTGTTGTAATGTTGGCAAGTAGTCCTTTGGTATTCGTAAAATGTTCTGAAATTGTTCCTTGAAGAGAATCTCTTATTTTAAACCCTGCATAGATATGTCAGTAAAATGATAAAAAGTGTTTACTTTTCTTATTGTGCTGTTCTTCACCAGTTTGCAGTTTTAATCCTTAAATTTCCAGTAGCTCTGATGTGCTGCTTCAATACAGCCCTGAGGAGGAAAATACGGTGTTAACATGAGTTGCCTGTGTAGTCCCAGCTGATCTTATTAGTGTTGAGACTAATAGTTTACATGCTAGATAAAATATTTACGTGTAAATACTAATTTGATTTAGCAGTATGTCTGAATTTTGGTCTCTTATCTACTTGATGTGGCTTAGTCATATCCTCTGTTGTGAGTGTGTGCTTTTTGACTTGTTTTGTGCTAGTTTGGATCTACTCAAAATTAGATAAGATAAAAATTAATATTTATTTTTGTAATATTCATTAATAAACTGAAAAGCTTGGGGGGCATTGTTTCTTACAGCTGTATCATTCCATGATTATAAAACTCCTGCAAACCATGACTAACAGGAGGAAAAAATAGATACCATAAAGTAGTGTGGTTTGGGCTGCTTGGCAGAGACTTTTCTGTTTCAACAGATGCTGTTTTCCTACAGAAGATTTATTTATTTATTTATTTATTGTTAATTATCCTTTGATCCCCTCTACTCATCCCTCCTCCTTCATTTCCTATTTTACCAAGGATGCAACTCCATAACACCCCACTGATTCTTCAGAGGAATATTTTTATTATCATCTTACTTCTTTTTACTGAAACTGCTTATCTTTGTAAAGACTTGCTGATTCTGGAATTTAAACCAAAAAAAAAAAAAAAGCAAAATTCAGTAGTATTTTCCTGTTACCATTTTTCATGGCTGTGTAAAAGCCTTGTCTTTCACCTTTACAAAGTGACATGTCTCAATGTCCTCCAGTGAGATATCTAGATGCATTTTTTTCCCCAGGAAAGCTATTAGTGTAAAAGGGTAACAATAAATAATAATTTACGCAGACAGCAAAAAATAAAACTTTTGTCAGAAGAAGCTGTAGTCTTTTTAAACCCTGCATTTCCAACATGCTCACACATGTTTGCTACTCCTTGAGAAGGAGTGGAATTCAGTACTGTTACAATACCTTTTTTGTGAAGTGGCCACAGAGCACAGCTAAAATGTGCATCTTGTCAGGTGCAATTGCAATGGGAGGCAGATTGATCATCACCAATTCAGTGCTGTCTTTTTCCCCATCTGTGGAGACCTCTTTCCAGAATTTTTTCATATGGTTCTTTTACACTGTAATAAATTGTCAGGTAATGAATAAATCACTCTTATTTCATTGCTTTCTGAATGATTTATGCCATTGTAAACTGCTACCCTTGCATATTTTGTCATTTGTTTTGCTGTAGCAGAGGCCTCAGAGTTAGAGACAAGCCTTAAGAAACTTTTGGGCTTTAGTGATGACTCCATGACAGTTATGTGTTTTATTGTCCCCTCTGCCATATTCTCATGAAAACAATAATTCTGGATTTTAAATTGCCTAAAATGGAAGAAAAAGCCCACAGTGTAAAATCTTAAAGGTTGGCTGTGGAGTAAGCAATGAGATTTTCAGAGGGGTTAGTACAAAATGATCCCTGGCCTTCTGACTCAGTGTAATGTTTTTATGGCGTTTGAAAAAAGGAACACTGAGCAGTCTTTTCATTGTAGGCTTCAAAAAAATAGTTTGGAATGGCCACCATGCAAGGCAAGCCTAAATGCTGTCCTTCCTGTAAGAAGGTTGATCTTGATGAAGAGACAGATTTAATCATGCTTAAGGAGCCCTTGGCAAAGTCCATTACAGCTTCAGGAATCCTAATCCTTTGCTGCATCTGAAGGCAGTGTAACTTTTTGGCTAGACTTACTGCCTGAATACTCTGAGATATTATTCCTGCTTGGTTCAAAGGGGAGGATGCAAAGTCAAGGTCAGTCATGTAGGAGGAAGGACTGAGACGAAAAAAATCCCTCAAAAATTTTCATGGCAGGAGTGATACAACCATTAAGCAGTGGTTTCTGATTGCCTCTAATATATAGGACTAATAAAAAAGGACTGTAAGGACTTTCTAAGACTCCTTTAAATGATGATTTTATAGCAATCAACCTAGTTTCAAAGTCTGATTTATTTGTTCAGTGATAAAGATATATCCAGAGCACACTGGCACTGAAATATAGTAGCAGGCATGCTATAGAGCATTTTCTGTCTTTCATCTCTTGTCATGGCAGCATTTACCTTTAGGAGATCAAGAGAAAGGCTCTTTAGCAGAAAAAGCTGGCATTGCTTCATGGAGTGAGTGACAGAAGGAGCTGTGTAAGCGGCAGCTGAAGCTGCTCTTCCCCTGGAGACAGCACAGAATGTTCATGACAAGTGCTGCTGCCACTGGTCTGAGCACTGAAAGCTGATCCTATTTATGAATCCATGTCTTCTCCTTGTAATGTTGCTGTCTTGCAGTGTGAACAGCTTAGGAAGGTTATTTTAAATTAACCTTCCTGTGTTAAAACAATGTCTAGTCTGTTCCTATCACATCCAACATAATAAGCATCAAGGCCAGCGATCAGTTTGACTGCAGCTGGTGTGAAAGGGGAAGGCTGGAACAGAAATGTAAAAATGTTGTGGAAAAAACCATCATCACACTTGCATAGATGCCTTTATAGGAACTGCTTTCATTGCATAATGAGATTGCTTTGTGCTCTGAAAGTGTTCAATAATAAATAGTGTGCAAGTGTGCTGTATGGAAGATGTGCTGCCTTGACAGGCAGAGTGTAATTACACAGAGCATCCCTTCTGTGTGGCCTTGCCTCTGCAAAGGACAGGGTGAAGAAACAAACCTCTCTGTCCCTGTCCTGTAGATTGCAGTAAAAACCCCTTGACTGTGGGGGACTCATCATTTCAGAGAGCCTGGTGGAAGGGAGCTGTGCATTCCCAGCAGCAGCCATTCCCTGGGTACCAGTTCACTGACTGTACAGAAAGCAGCTCTGAATAACCTTTTTAATCCCTTTCTGCCAGGACCTACCAGTGAACTATGGCTTCTGTTGCATCTTGCTGCTGTGACAGGTGGAGCCTGAGGAAGTGAATAGAAGTATACTTTGCAAGGCTGTTGTTCTGAGATCCACAGGCTTCATGAAGGTGGCAGGCCCAGCATCATGAAATTAGAGAGCTTACTCTTTCTCAAGTAAGAGAATACTGTAAGGGAAGTTCTGTAATTATTCTGAAGAAACCTCTGCTATCCTGGGCTGGAAGGGCTTGCAGTAGAAAAGGGAAGTACAGTAACCATCCTGCTTTCTGATAGCTGTCACTTGTGCTTGAGCTTATCAGTGTAATTTTCCAACCCAAAGAGAAAATACTAAAACTGTGATTAACATCAGTGTCTCTGTTACCTAACTGTGTAAAGAAGAGTTGGTGGGTGACAAGCTGAGCCTCTGCTTTTTCTTGCAGGGAACTTGCAGAGAACATATTTCTCTGGTCAGAAAGAACAAACTGTATTTCTTCATAGGTAACTAGAAAAATAGCAAACAGCTGCATCTTCTAAATATGTCTGAAAGGTGAAGTAACTAAGGTTCCCTTGCTTTTGTGTATAGATTTAGTAATGATATTAGCAGATTGGACTTGAGCAATGTCATATTATGTGGGATTCACTCTTAGACAATCAAAAAAAGAGCCACAGTCCCCAGCCCGTGGTATTGGCCATGCTAACACAGAGAATGTGTCCTGTGAACAGGCAGCCCCAGGAAAACAGAGGCCAAAAGAGTTAAAGCTGGATATTAACTCAAACGTCAGCTTGGAAGGAACTGTTCAGTGAAGAAAGTTACTGAGCAGTTGAAAGAACCACTGAACAGTATGAAAATCTTATATACTTTGCCAGGGACACCCCTCAGTGCAGCCATGGGACTGGAATTGGTTTGGAAATGGACTCCCTTGGGGATGTGCATTTCTTTTGCAGCTCATTCCATGCAGGTGTGGTGTAACACAGCCTGGGCCTCCATTTCTAGGACGTACAGAGTTTTAGGACCAGAATCTCATTTTGTGTCGTTTGTTGTTTACGTGACTTCAGTTGAGTTCTGTTTGATTTCTGCCAGATGAGGATCTGGGTTTTGTGCCACTTTCATTTTGTTCTTGACTTACAAAGTGACAGGTATCTCTGATAGTTGTTGCTGAGCCTTTTTTCTTCATAGGTTTATTACTGGAGAGCAGAAATATGTCTGCAGACTTGTGAGCACACCTATAAATAGCAAGCTACGGTACATAAGACTGTTACTGTTGCCAACTGCATGTTTTTATGACAAATCTTGTGATACTTTGTTTTTCCTAAAAACCCCAGGTCTTGTATTTCATCAGAATCTTGGTTTTCATTTTTAAAAAAAAAAGTTTCCAGCTTGATGTTGGCATCAAATTAGAGAAAAACATGAAAATGTTTGCAACTTCACCATGATGGCAGAAAAAACCAAATGCATACAAGAACCCCTAAATATAGTATTTTACTTTAAAAACAACAAACAAAAAATCCCAAACCACCAACTAAATGAAAGACCTGTGGTTTTGAGGGACAGACTCTTAATGTCTGTGTTGTGGTCTTTTACTGTAACTGTAAAAATGACTTTTGTAATACTTTTTATGAAGTGGTGGTGTTTTTTTCATTGCAGATAAGCTTCTTGCAAAATCCTTATTGAAAAAGAAAAGATGTTGCATCCTCTGGAAACATTGGTCACTTTATAAAACAAAGAGCTGTTAATAGTCCCTGAACAGATGCCTTTTTCTCTAGATCTAATTCTTGATTTGAGTCTGCGTGATCCAAAGCAGAAGGGCTGGAGGCTGACAATAAATCTGACAAAATATCGGGCTGTTGTGGGGGAAAATGCTAGTCTTGATTCTTCCCTCCTTGCTCAATGCATGATGAGTTACCCCTGCTTTTTATCAGGGTAAATGTTTAAGGAATAGTTTGTTCTGTTTTGATATTTAGACCTTGGATTTCACTTTTATAAAGATTCTCTCAAGGTACAACCCTCCTTTAGCCCCCAGCTTGTAGCCCCAGCTTGTCTCAGAGCAAACCAGTGTGTTGTGCTGTGCTTTTACTAGAGAAGTCTCAAGTCATCACTTCCACGAATCAAAGTGTTTAGGATAAATCTTTGTGGGTCTGGGCAAGGGATACCAGGCAGGACTGCAAACTGAACTGGAGCTTTCCTTCTCTCACTGCTTCCCATGAATTGACCGTTCTTTTCTCAGAGAGAGAGATTAAATGTTTCAAGTCTTGCACAACATAATTATCCAGCACTTCAGTAAAAGGGAGAGAAATGGTAATTTGTTGTGTTTGATATTTCAGATGTAAAAATCAATTTGAAATTATTCCAGATCAGCTTTAATCATCCTGAATAAGTAACGAAAGGGCAAAAAAAGTCAGAGAAAGCTTTTTCACAATACTTTTGTTGACAATAAATGCTGTTGTAGATGAAGTTATCAGGGCTGAAGAGAGAAAGATGATTACTGGATAAATGGGCAAACTTCGCTTTGGAGAGTTGTGCAATAAGAGGTAAGATTATAGAAGAGAAAATAAGAATTTGGTAGGGTCAAAGGCCTTTTTGCTACAATAAATATTATTTTGGAATGTTTGATGGAGTTGTTACAGAGGAGGTTAGCAGAAATAATTATTTCCTGATACTTAGACATGAAAATTTTGCAACAGTTGATAATTTCGAAATCAAAATATATTTTCCATGACTTTGAGCTATGTTGGGTTTATGTTGTTATACTCTAAAAAGCTGCTTTTTGGAATTAAAGCAAAGCAAGGGGAGTTTGTTTATTTTTTGTCACTTTTACTCTGTGGATTTAAACAAATACTAGGAATTATAGATATATTTTCAGGGCAAAGATAGAGCCTTCCCTGTTATGCTGTGTTTCCTTTTCTGATCCCGCTATATCAAACTTCTTGATGATGATATTCATCACTGACTTATAATGACACTCCTGAGGAGCACCCTGCTTTTCTTTTGAGATACAGAACTTGGGGGGAACATCCCAAGAGCTCATCAAGTTATCAGAAAATTTATTTTATCTTTTCATTCTGCCCTGGCAAATGTGTTTTTGAGCGCTACATATTTTGCTGTGCAGTGTTGTTTAAAAACCAAAATACACGCTTGTGGGAAGTGAAATGAATGATTTGTGAGTTGTGTAGCTGTGGAGGAACTGGTGGCAAGGTCTGGGGTGTTTTTTCTATGCTGATTGCTCAGGGATGTATTATATTATCTAATCAGAAGTCATTACTGGTTTATGCAGCATTAAATCAGACAGCCTTCCATACATACACTCTGCTGGGTCCCTCAGGGCAGGATGGTTCTTTAATGGATCACATTCCTGAGATCAGCTGATAGGGCTGCATCACTGCCCTTCACTCACACAGATGATCTGCAAAGTGAGTGAACATTTAACTACCCCAGGAAAGAAGTCAGAAACTGAGTTTCCAAGCTCACATTCCTGCTAAAGAAACAGCCTTGAGTTTTGTTTGCTTGTTTAAAAAAAAAAAAAAATTATCCTTCTAGAAGGAACACCCAGAGTCAGCAGGTTTCTTAGAAGAGTCCTTTTCCTCATGATGGTCATTCTTCCAGCACACCCAAATTAATCAGTAATGGAAAGACCTGATTTTACAAACTCAGGAGTCTGTGCTGAGATATGTAATGGCATCGGGTGGGCATAGGTGTGAAGTCACTGAATATTCACTGTAAACTCAGAATGTGCCATGAAATGTTTGTCTGGCAGAAGTATTAGGGCTCTGGTACAGGGCGAAGAAGGAGGATGAGGGTTGCTGCTAAGAGAATATGGAGGTTCAGAGGTGGGTCTGATTTTTATTGATCTGTGTAAAAAGGAATAAGTTAATATTTCCTTTATTTAAGAAGGATGTTTTGAAACTGAAAAAATCCTTTTCCACAGCTGTAAGATGCATTTAAACCACCCAGCAGGAAGCAGTGATCTATATTCATGTAAATGTGTGCTGATGTCCTCTTAGAAGTTTAAATGAAACACCCACATCCAGGAAGCTGGTGAGCTCATGTGGGAGCACAGTTGCAATTCTTCATTAAACTTACTAGATGGGACATCTTTTTCACTTCAGAAGCACTGAACTTTGGCAATTTATATTTATTTGAGATGAAAGAGGCAAACTAACAACTCAACACCACTTCTAAATAAGAGGAGACCTAGGTTATGAATTCATCATTTTTAAAAACTTACTTCATTTTTGTTGAATTACTCATTCTTATTGCAGATGATTAGCACCACTCCCTGTTCTGTAGAAGCAGATTTTCTTTTTACCATAACACTGCAACCTTCACCCCCCATATCCACAGGAAAATGTTTCAGAAGATAGAACAACGAAAATGTGGATGTTTTCTCAGATGATATAAACTTGTGTAATTTTCTTGTCTTGGTAGCTAACATTAGTTAGCTAGTGTTGTAGCTCTTTTAGATCATTGAAGTTAAACTGATTTATTCTGGTTGAGGGCCCATGGGGGATTTTATTCTTGGTGCAGATTGGGATCTTAACCAGCCTGTAGAATTTTAGTGCAGGGAAGGAGCTGTATATTAAACCTTATGTGAAAGGTCAAAGGCAAACTCTCCTTTTTTAATGAGCCCCATTATTTAGTTCCATGTATGTATCAGTGCTGCTATTTGAAACAGAACCAGATCTTCTATTCATATGTGCTTATAACATTTTCTATGTAATGTTTTAGCAAAAAAAAAACCAGGATTGGGACCCTTGCAGAGTAAGCTTTTTCATGAGTGAAGCTCAGAGCAAAATCTACAGCACTCTGCTGTATTATGTTGGGAAAGTAATGCCTCTGTAGTTATTATCTAATGCTCAGCTTAGGCTGTACATGTAGGTCTGCTTGATTATTGCCCCTTGGAGCAGATAAGTGTATGGAATGATCTCACTCTGTTGTTAAGATAATTTCTCTTTGGGGATTCTGACCTTCTTCACATTTCAATGACATCATCCTTTTTACAGACTGTAAATCACTAATGCTGACTCCTGGCCTTGCTAATAAAACTTGCAGAAATACAGTATGGAATAAGAGAATGCTTATATTAATATTGTTAGATGTGTAACTAACTTTTAGCTGCTCAAAACTACTTTTTTAAAGGTAAACTCGGATAATTATAGCCTCGTATTATGGTCCTAACATGTGTGTTCTATGCCAACCCATATAGTATACACAGCTACCTAAGCAGTAACTTTAGTGTTTTAATTCTGTAATCTAAATAACTTTATTAATCAGCCTGAAACACAACAGCAAAGGGAAATGCTTTTCCACAGTCACCAGCTTTTAAATTGCAGAATATTGCAAAAAAATCAAAATGTATCAGTTTAACCACAGCAAATGGCCTTTATAGAAAAGGCCAATTTTGCATGAACCAACAAAGACAATTTTCTCATTTAACACAGCAGGTATTTGATGGATGCAAAATTGCATGCTTGCAAATGGTTCTTTCAAAATACTTCTGAATGGTGCCTACTGGTTTCCCTATTAAATACCTTCATATCAGCATCCACGGTGTTGCAGGGGGTGCAAGACTGCAAGAGCTGCAGGAGAGAGTCTGAAGAATTGAATATTCTTGCCACAGCCTATTGCTGGGTTGAAGCAAAGAGAGCCTCTTTCTTTTGTGGGTCTTACGTGCATTTTATCTTCTGAACAGCATGAGTCTTCTGTGTTATTGGTATTAATGTCTAATGCCTAATTAATGCCTCATATAAGGATATTAAAATCAACCAAATCAGAGCAGTGTTTTCAGATCACTGGTGTGTCTGAGAGCACTCTGTGTACAGTCACTTTCACTATTTCTCCTGCATGTTCAGACATTTTCCTCTTATATTTTTGTGGCTTTTCACGTGCAAGAGGAGGAGAAGACAGTTCCTAAGAAGATATGACTGAAGGTACATGTACTGGATAGTTTGGGAACTAGTTGGAAGAATGCAGAAATTATTTTTCACTGTTTTTGATTTTATTTCAGTGTGGCACGTCCTGTTTGGCTTGTTAATGTGATCTGTGTCCTATCCTAAACTAAAGGGCAAATGGACAAAACCTGAAGCTTGCTTGGCAGTAGCTGCCAATGTGTACAGTGATGTGCAAATACAATCTCTATGAAGCTCCTGTCTCTGGGGTGCATTTGCACAGGAAAAGCATAGTTTCACAAGCCCTGCACTTGTGATTGCTAATCACAATTTTAATAACCACATCTTTTAAGTCATGTGTCAGTCCAGGTCCCCAGTGATACCATAAATGTTTTTAAAAATTGACTGGAGTAGTGAAGTCCAAGTGTGAAAAAGATCAGCTTTGTCTGGTTTTGCTTTCCTTCCTTCCAGTTTCCTGCTTTTTGTCTTTGCCCATTCTCCTTTATTCCTTGTTTTCTTGTGAAGCTCCATAGCTGTAGAATATAAGTCAAAATACCAGCAGGATTACATGTTGTTTGCAAGCAGCCAATGCACCCTGCACTGATCATTTATTTTGCACTAGTCCCTCCAAGCTAAAACTAACCTGAAATCATCATTCTACCCTTTTTATTTTTGATGTTATTCTTTCAGTTTCTTGTTTGAAGTCTTGTTTTTCCTGTAAGAATCCATGGGAGGTATTTGCCATTTTACTTTTTTTAATGTTTTTAAGGAAATACAGCCTATCTTTTTCTAAAAAGACTAAAAGGAAAAAACAATGATTTATTTTTTTTTCTCATAAGTCCAGACATTTCCAGTCAGAGTTACATTTCACCTTATAGATGTATTTAAAATTATCTGTGCAATTTATCTTTGTTTTCTTTGTGTTCAGAATTACGTGCTGTAGACAGTGACTTCAGGGCCTCTTAGAGCTGTGATGAGAAGGCAAATAGGAGAGAAATATTCTGAAAAAAGAACCAGACTGTAGTCTGTGTTGTGCTCTTTATGTATTTTCCAGCTGGTTTTTCTTCTAATGTTCAGCATTCCTCATGGGGCACTGATGCAAATCTGCATTCACTTTTTTTTCCTCTTTGTATATAACACACAAGACCTAAAATAAAGCAGTGATTTGCAGTATTAGGAAATGTGGCTCAGTGTCCCTATCCCCAGTGTGAACGTGCACATTTAAATATGAATGAAAGTGGGCCAGAACCCCCTTGAAGCTTGGAGTTGATGCACAGACTGCCTGTTCTTTCCGGTTTAAGTACTGTACTTTCTTTTTTTTCCCTTGCTGAACAACAGCTACCATATGGGCTGAGCTTCAGCCAGTCAACTGCTAAATTACAAACACTCTTTTGACTGTAAATTGAATGGAAAAGGATGTCAGTTATCGCTTTCCTCCCATGGCCACACCACAAGAGCACCTGCAGTAAAAAAATGGCATTCATGCTCTGAAAGGCACCACATGCTGCTATTGTGAGCTGAGCAGTATCTAACCTTGGCTTTGCTTACCCCACTCCTGTCGCAGCGAGAAGATTGCAAAGATAAGAGCCTCACTTTTGAATACAAATTCACTTAGAGACACTCTCAGCACTTACCCACCAGAGTGTGTTTCCACTAAAGGAAGTAAAAATCTGCCTAGGAAGATGGCTATCTGTGGTATCCTTCAGAGAGGAGTCTTTGACTTAGGCACGTATTTACCGAATTTATTTTGAAGTTTGTTATGAAATTATAACTGCTCTCTCTGAAGGCTTCACACCGTGACCAGTTGAGCTCACCCACAGGATTATCTGTTTTCCAGCCCGAATGCCAGAACAAAACCATTCTGTTTCTCACCCTAGCAGAGGTATCCTGCAACTGGACCGTTCCTCCATGCCCAGGGCAGGCTGGAACTGGAAGCCACACAAATGTGTGCAAAGAGAATTTGAGCAGGGAGAAACCGATGATGTCTGGAAGCAGTGAACTGGGCAATCCCTTACAGGAGACAGCTGTTAGGCCAAGAGATTCCTTGTGTCCTGACATGGAATACGACAGCTGAGCTGGGGAGCAGCTGCTGCTGTCAAGGGCCTGCCAGCCCTTGGGTTCAAGGAAGGTGGGGAAACTCCATCATCTGCTGTGTCCATTAACTCTTCCTTTCCTAGATAGGTACATGATTTGTTATTGAACTAGCCAAAATGTTTATTCACTCTGTGATTTAAAATTTTTGGGAAGAATTGGCAGTTTAATAATTAGGGTATTTTATCTTCTGAAGCCTAAAGCTGCATGACTGGCTAAAGAATTGGTGTTTTTGTTGAGTTCCCCAGTGGATTGTTTGATGCTGTCTTACGGCTTTTGTTCTAAGACTCCTTAAAGTTCAGCACCATTTTTGAGTAACTGAGGGTAGTCATTACATCAACACTTAGTGTACTGAAAAAGGTATTACAGTGCTAAGGAATTTATGGGGTGACCAAATAACATTCAGAATTATAATTTACAATTACTGGTCATGAGTTGAAATTGCACTGATTTGGGGCCTTGAGCATTTCTGCCACTGTTAAAAAACCCACAATGCTTGAACACAACCAAATAATTCTAACATTAAGCCAGCTGTGTGATTCTGGTATTATCTGGCAGCAAATAACATCAAAGTCGTCATGTATTTTTATATATCACAATGTGTAATTGCCCTTCTCCCCAGAATTGAGTGGATGATAAAAGCTGCTGCTGTTTGCATAATCTCAAAGCAAGATGCTGATGTTCAAAAGTTGGTTTTAGAAAATACTCTGTATCTTTAGAGGGTTTTAAAATGCTTTCTTCTGAGATGGTAGGTGACACTTTACATAATGAACACCATCAGATGGTTCATCCTTGGTTCTTCTCTCAGCTGGGCTGCCTTTTAGCATTCATGCATATTATGACTACTTTAACATTATAGTACATTTAATAAGCTTAGAGTTAGAGAATTAAATGTAATTTATGGTGGGTTTTTGGATATCCATTTGTGCCCTTGTTTCCTACCATCTGTGTAGTGCTTAAAATTAATAGCCTGCATTTCCATTACCTGGGACATTTATGAATGTTTAGCCTTCACTCTTCCTTTTTTAATGATTCTAATAGTTTCATAGGTAAATCAGGCATACGTGTAATATTTGTTACTTTTCAATAAAACCCGTAGCTGTTTTTATAATCTGTGTGATTTAAAAGAGTTTGGAGAGATGCTGTGGCATAGCTGGCAACTGGAAATCTTGTAGCTGCCTCACAGTGAAGGTTGCACCTTGTCTCTTGTGATGAACCTGTTTTTCACATCTTTCCTAGGTTCTCAAAAAATAAATATGGTAAGTCTTCTAGGAAAGCAAGTCCAAGTTTGGGAGAGGTGCAGGAACGTCTGTATTTTAAGCAGCATGTCTGTTGCTAGCTTTTCAATGTTGCCTTCCTCACAATTTCCCCAAGGGTATCTCCAGAATGTCTTGACTGACAAAATTCCAACTGTTTTTTCTTCACTTACCATGTCTAAGTAGAAACTTTTGGTGAATTCTTGCAAAGTTGTCATCAGGGTTCATCAGGGGAAAGGGGAGGAAGTGACTGGTCATCAGAGCAGGGAAAACTGGGGAAAAGAGGTTTGGGATTGTGGAGAGGCAAATGAGAACAGGACAGTGTAAAAAAATTTCAGTATGGCTAAAATGCATGTCTCCATTTCTGCTTCTTTCTGTCACCCACAGTCCTGGGCTTATACCCAGAGAATCAGAGAATGGTTGAGGTTGGAAGGGACCTCTGGATGTCACCTTATCCAACGCCCCTGTTCAAGCAGGGTCACCTGGAGCAGGTTGCCCAAGACCATGAACAGTCCAGTTTTGAATCCCTGCAAGGATATCTCTGAAGCAGCTACTTGCATTTGCATTTATGCCTTTGCTAGACATGCCAAAGTCTTCCAGAAGGGAGATTTCTCCAGAGGCCTTGTAAGACCTGCTGGACCACAGAAGATCTTAGATGCCTGTCTTAACTGGGGGATGGAATGGGGCAGAATTCTAAATAAACATGAAAAAAAATTCATGTAGGGAGGAAAGTGAGGAAAGCAGGTGTAAATGTGAACATCTGTTAGGTCTGGTTGTACCTACAAAGAAGTTTCTCCTGCTCCAAGAATTTTTCAAACCTTTAAAAGTCTTTTGAAACATGCAGTTAGATTGAGAAATTCTGTATCTGCTGGAGTCAGAGGTGGGAAGTGTGATATTTTTTTCTTAAGTATGCTCTAGAAACAATATTAGGGGAGACAAATGCTATTCCTGTCCAGTGTCTTTTGATAATCTCAGTGTGGGCTCGCATTAAGATATCCTCATTCTGAATTTGCTTTTGCTGAGAAGTATTTTTGAGTTACTAAAAATTGTTTTTTATATGTCATGTGTGGTCATCACTTACCTTAAGTCCAGCAGCTGCTTTTATATCCTGTTTTCCTGTCTCTTGCTAGCTTTGTGCCTGGTATGGGATCTTGCAGCAGTTCTGCTTTGGATGTGCCAGTTATGTAAACAGAGTTGGGATAGGTGTAGCTTCCTCTGGAGGGTGTGAAAGTAATGCTGGCAGCAGAGGAAGAGTTGGGCTGAAGTAACTTACTTTCATTAGAATAAAAAAATCTGAAAATAAATGCCTGAACTGCATCTAGAGGTAAGCTGACTGTTTCTTTCAAAATCTAAAAGATGGATCCTTCCTTCTTTCCTCCCCAGAATTCCAGAAAATATGATTTGTCTTTGATTACGGATGGGTTGAGGTTTTTTTAAAGCAAATGTTTTTAAATGGGTGGTTTCTTTGGTATGCTGAAAGAAAACAAATACATTCAAAAGGGCTGAGAATTTAACCCCAGGGAAGTGCTAAAGAAACGCCAGACAAATTCTTGTGCTGACTCCAGGAGTCCTTTGAGTGACAGGTTCAGCACCGTTTGCCCGTTTGCTTAGTGACACTTAAAGTCATCTCAAAGCTCTTTAAGCTTTTGTCAGGGCTAGTCTGCCGAGCAGTTACACAACCAGAGTAGTAGTGCCTGACTGAGCTGAAAGTCAGAGCCACACTGATTCAGGCTCTGCTGCACGGGAGGAGGGGAAAAACCAAACCTCTACCAAGTTACACCTACGCCGGCAGTTCCCACAAGGCTTTGCTTTTACTTCTGTGCTCTCAGGAAGGCTTTTCCTGCCTTTCAGTCATCAGCCCCTGAACATTTTTCCTCTCCAAAACACCCCCAGCTACCCGAGGGAATTCTAGCAAGTGAGTGAGTAGCCCGCAAGGGCCCCTCGCCAGGCAAACCCTCCAGCACCTTTTGGCATTTTAACCAGATGTTATTTACCTACATCTGCCTACTCACAATTATGAATGTTTCTCCAGTTTATTTTTTTTTTAAAGTGTAAAGTACAGAACTGGAAGAAACACTAAACAGTTAATGAAATAATCTGTATTTAGTCTCTGCTTGGTACTGCGCAGCTCAAGAGTTGTCCTTAATGCTTTAAATAAGCTGATGTAGCTTTTGTTATAAAACAGAGATCTGGCCTTGGAAAGAAAGAGAGGTGGTTTGTAAAATATGGTGGTATGGGAGGCTCTAAGCTTCCATGTTTCCTCAAGTGTCTTCCCTTTGTGTTTACATTTCTTCTGATTGCTGAGAAGAAACAAGTTTCCAAGGGCTCAAGGTTCTTTTCAGCAGCACCCAGAAGTCTGGCACCTTACCCTGACCTTGTAAGTCTGCAAAACTGGCCTGGAAATTAAATGGAAACAGACTGTCTCTTGAGAGTCCAGCTCACTCCTACTCCTGATTGGGCCAGAAACACTGTGAGAACAGACAGATTTCCTAGCAGTATCCTGGCACTTTCTTACTCAGTCCCGGCCAAAACCAGAAAGTGTTAAAAAAAAAAATCTATAGGAAGTGGGAGGAGAGGAGAGCATTGGATATTTTTAAAACATAAACCTTATCTGAGTTTTGAGAGGAGAGTTTTGGGTCAGTTACTTTGTCTGACTGGTTCATCTACCCCTCTCCTAATCCCTGTGTTTACTGCAGAGCTTTGTGGTTTCCTTCCTCTGGTCCCCTTGGTTATCTGGGTTGGCACAGAGCCTGGGTTCTGCTTCCCTTCCTCACTGTGCACCTTCATGTCCCCAGCCACTGGATCCTGCAAAGGCAAGTCTTAATTCTTCGCAGGCATTTTTTTGTGATTGGCAGCTACTTAGGGGTGCCCTTGGCAGGCTGTTGTGCTCAGCCCTCACTGCTTTGCCTTCAGCTTGGCTTGTAGTTTTTTGTTTCCTCCTTTTTTCTTTTTCTGGCTGCCCTGAAATGCTCAGAGCTGCTGATAGCCCATGGAAAACTCACCAAAACATTCCACACAGAACACTTCTTGCCTTTACCATCTTTTCCTGTGCCGTGTTCATTTTTATTAGGGGTAGCTGAGAAACCTGGACCTTTAGATTTTGGCTGATCTTTTTGTGCTGCTTTCAGGGACAATATGCAGGTCTGAACCTACCTGCTCTTACTGCAGCAGAACCAGCTGGAGCACCATCTCCACTGCATCCAGCCCAGCCTTTTAGTCCCATGACTATCCATTGGTTCCTCATCAGGAACTTGCTCTTCAATCAGCTGTACAAGCAACTACTTCCAACTTTCCTGAGTTCTGTCTCACGCCAAGTTATCTAGATAGATAATCCTTCTCTCTTAAGTTCAGCTCCTACATTGTTATGGTTGCCACTGGCTATTTGTTCCCTTCATCCCTTGTTTTGAGAGGTCTGGAAGCAAAGCCTCAGATGTTTCAATACTCAGATGATTCAGGATTCTTAGTAATGATTCAGTAATGATTTTGTAGGGAGGTAAGGAGGCACCTTCTGACATGATTATGGCTTGGTGTTTGCTCAGCTCCTCAACTTGTGGGTGCTGTACCACCTTACAGGTGGTGTTAAGGACTTCAAGCCACAATGAAAGGCATTTTGCAGCTCAGAAACAGGTGATCTGACAAGCTGTCCCCACCCTATCTCAGACTGCCATGGGTGACAAGCCTGGAGACCAGGCTTCTTTCCTAGTTAAGGAATTTCAGAAACTCACTAGTCCATCTTTAATTTGCTAAAGTTTGCTAAGTTCTCTTTAGCTGCAACTGTCACGAGCAGCTCAGTATGGCCACAGGCAAAGACAGCATGTGAACAACAGAGCCCACCCCTTTGCAAATTCTAGCAAATATCTTGTGAGGCAATTTTCAAGAGCTTGCTCAGCATCTGTGTTTACCTCCTCCCATTGAGTGGAAATTTTTGTGTTGAGTAGGGTGCAGTCAGTGATTTCTTGGAACCACACCAACTGCAGGTACATGTGGATGCTTGTCTGTGCCACACAGCTGTGCATCCCTTAGGTACCTTACTTTAAGGTACAGAGCTGTCCCTTTATGTCATCTGAACACAAAAATAGCCTGAAGCATGAGAAGCCAATGTAGAGGTGCACTGGTAGTGATTTCAGAAGTAATTTTCAAAATGAGGAACACTTGCTTTGAAAGCCAGTTGGATGCTTTAGATACCAAACTCAGAACCAGGTGGCCACTTCTGTATTTCTTCCTACCTAACAGTGTCTGCTTCATGCACTGGAACTCTGCCCTCCAGACTTCTTTACTACAATGGTATAACCTCCTTTATTCCATCATTAATAACTGTGTTGGATTTTATTTTGAAAATGTTTTCTCTGTGTACTCCCATCTCTCAGATTTTATTCCAAACCAGTTTTAAGGATTGCAACCCCTGCAGGACTCCCTACAAATCTTATGACTGGATCTCATGACAACATCCTCTTCAATGTTGTTGATTAATCTTTGTTCTCTTGAAGGTTAGGAAGTTTGCACAAATAAAAAAGCCTTCTCTGTTACTCAATAACCAGCCCAACTTACATCCTAACACTTCAGTGGAAAATCTGACTGTTGTGGGCCAAAAGAATCTAACCGTGTTACCAAAGACATTATGCAAGACTAAATGAAGTTACATTTTTTCAGACTATTCAACTCTCTGCATAATTCACTTAGTATTTTAATCATCTTTTTGAAGAGTCCTTACTTTCTAAAAGGTCAGAAGTAGCCTAAAAATAGTTACTATCGTCTGATGGCTGCTTTGCTGGATATGAGATTTGATTCCCAATGGACAAGATTTTCACATCATAAAACCATAGTTATCCTGGCAGTAATTAGCATCCTTGTGGATGGTCTGATACAGAAATGCAAAGCTTGGCTGTGTGCTCTTTGCTTTCAGAAAGTGCTATTTATATGGTAAGTTCTTTGGGGCAGGGACTGTCTCGTGTTATGAATGCTTCATACAACTGAATCTTGAATTGGTTGAGGCCTGAAGGCACAAATGTAATTCCAAGAATAGTATGATTGAATGGACGTGAAGACTAAGCAACTCTCTCAGTTCTAGACGTGACGTCAGAACGAGATTGAGGTGAAGTGGGAGAACTCGTACTGTGTAAGCTATCTGCTGTTTGGATGGAAACAGGACTTCATTCTCTAGGTTTATCAATGGGTCACTGTTAGTGAGTACTAGTTCACATAAACTTTAAGGTCTCTCTGAGTACAGGAATTGCTCTTAAAATCTTGAAATAATCTATTTCCGTTTTTTAAAATACCAGTGAGAGAAACCTTTTACTTGCTTTGATTCTACAGTGAATGCTGTGGTTGCTTCTGGTTGTTAGTAGTGAGAATACATGTAGTAACAAGTGCCAAGCTTTAAGGTCACTGCAAGCTCAGGATTAAGACATGAGAAGACACTAAGTGAGCCAGATCTGTTCACAGGAAATGAAGAACTTTTTTCTATACTTGTTTTGACTAAGAGAATAAAATCCAATCTTATATAAGTCTTTGTTGCTTGATCAGGACACGTATGAGAAATTAAGATAGAGCTGGCAGGCAACCTTATAAACATTAATCTTAAGAGTCGAATACCCAGACGTTAACTGGATCCAAAAAAGTGATAAATATCTTCCTGCTTTAAAACTGAAGCATGGTTATTTCAGTTGGCCAAGATCTTGCTGTTTACCCATTACTGAGCAGAGTATAGCACTAGTAACAAGGAGCTCAGGTATCCCATAAACTAGATGTTGGGTATCCACTATCATCCTCCTCATTCTTCTGCACAACTGCACCTCAAGATCTTATTCTTCAAAGATCTTTGCTAGTGTCCCCACAGGCTGGAAGTTGTAATAATGTTTCTGATATTTATTACCTAACCTTATTTTTCTAAAACTGCTCTATTTCTTTCTCTTCCTCTTCCTTTTTGTGCTCAGCTTCAAGGATGGTAGGAGGAAATCAGGAAACCCACCTAATATGTTTTTAATGCTGGCCAGATGGGAAAATTAATACCTGGCTCGAGCAGCTAACCTGTTTGGTTCAGAAATCTGGTCAGTTATGCTGCAAACACCCAGTGGGGCAAGGCACCTTTCAGCAGGGTGAGCACCTGTGCTTGCAGGCAGTGTGGAGAAAAAGGCAAGGACTGAAGCTGCTCAAAGCCAACTGCTCCCTCTGCTCCACCAGCACAGTTGAACTGGGACAGGCCATAGGTCTGCCTGGACCAGCATCTTGTTTCTGATAGAGGACAACAGCTTTTATGTATGCTTTATATATATATAGTGTATATATATGTGTGTGTATATATATATATAGATATGGAGTCAGGCAGAATTTTCCCTTCTGCCCACAAATTTTATATATATAAATATACATTAAATATATATAAAATGTATCTATATATAATATAGATATATACATATAAATAGAGTCAGTTACATAGCTCTTGTGTCTCCTTTGTACCTTCTGATGAGAAGGAAGAAAGGCAGATGATCTAATCTCCCGGTCCAACCAAATACTAAGTGAGGACGTACACCCAGAATGAAGTTTTTAGCCATAGGTGAGTTGTTTATGCAGTTTGGGTTGTGGCTGTTCAGAAATTAGAATGGAGTGGCTGGGAGAATTGCTAGCACTGATGGTGACATAGCTCTAACAGAGACATCACCAGTCACCAGGAGCAGACATAGGAAGGTAATCTGAGCATGTAGGGACAGATACTTGCTACTGAGAATGTGCCTAGTACAATGTGTGCATCCTTGAAATAGAAATTAATAAACTCATGTGTGGATTTGGAAAAATAACATGTATGTCTGTATGGCAGGAGGTTTGGCCTGGCTCCATCTCCTGCTCACCTACACATACAGCTTCTCATACCTGCAACAACACTGTACAGTGTCCCTTGTGGCTCTCACTGTGTTATTAGAAACACAGTGTGGACATTTTCTGCACCCTGACTCTGTAAAATGGGTCAGGTTTCAAAAGCCATTAGTACCTGTGGGTTAATGAGCCTCCCCACTCCTTTCCAGCCAGGTTCTGCTTTGAAACTCACGCTTTTTAGCACTTTTGGAAAATATCTGCCTACACCTGTCTCTTGGCTCCCTTCCTTTCTCAGGTGGATCACAGTACTTTAACAGAGCTGAAATAGCAGTACATGGGGCATAAAATTGGGTTTAATGCTGTGTTTGCTTCCATGTTTGGTTGTGACCTCTTCTAGTCTGGATGAGAGCACAGTGAGAATGAAGTTTAATAATAAAGTGGAATCACAGAAAGATAGAGAAGATGCCACTATAGGTCATTTTTGTGCTACAGTTTTGTCTGGGCAGGACTGAATATAACTGATTCCTATTCCTGACAGCCTGTTTGACATTTCTGTCTTCTGCAGCAGTTGGATTCTGGTTTGCACTCACACGCTGGTGCAATAGCTTCTGCTCAGTTTGAAAGAAAAGGAAAGAATAGATAGGAGTCCTTGATATGCATCTAAGCAATAACTTCCTCTTACAGCCAAACCTCCCTGGCACAGGTCGCTGTACCACGCTCAGAGTTGAGTCTTGTAGATGAGCAGCATTTAAAATTTAACACAGCTTTTAATATGCCCTGGGCCAGCCAGTTTTCAATTACATTCACGCCTGTACCTTCTCTTTGATATGCAGTGGTTAACCCTTTTGATACCCTCTTACAGTGCTACCTGTGCCAGTGCTGCTGGGCACTGCCAGAACAGATCAGTGCACGCCAACACACTTCCCAAGGCAGGAAGTCAGCCACACACTCAGCTGTTTCCCTTTTTGTTGGTCTTATTGTTTTAAATGCCATTAGTGAGGCATGAAAATATTCTTTTCTCGAGGTTTTTTTCACAGGATTTGTCATGATTTAGGGCACAGGGAGATTTTTTTTTTTCCTCTGCTCTGCTACCATATATAAGGGGTACTTGGGCATGCCCCCTTTCTCCCAGGAACCGTATGACTGAAGGGAACTATCAGCTCCTCTCTGGGCACTGGCACCAGCTGGGAGTTTATGAGCCTATTTATCTTCATTTGATGCCACTTTCACCCTGCCCATCCTGTGGTTTGTGCTTGTTTCCTTGTTAAAATGACCCATCCCATATTCTTAGAGGGTCTGTTGTGTCTTTTGTTTGGCAGTATATAGAGTTAGAAGGATCTGCAGAAAATGTTGACAGATGAATTAAGCTAATGATCCCTTAGTTATCCCTAGCAATCTTGACTCAATTTGGCAGTGGAAGCAATTTAAGGAGTGAACTGCTTATTAAAATGACCTTTACTGCATGTGTCTGTACTCAGTAATTGATACAGATTAGCCAGGAGTTAGTCTAGCTTTTTATAATGGATTGATCCTGGAAAGCTGAATTAATTTTTTTCTTGGGAGCAGCTCAGAACAAGTCTATGGTTGCTGCAGGCTTCTGTGTTTTCTGTCCTCTGCAACATCCCATTACTCAAACTCCTTAAGGAATCAGTGCATACAAAATCTCTGACAGAGACATGCACTGTGCAATTATAATGGTACCTTTTAGCAAATAATGCCCTCGAAACAGAGGCATAAACCCAACCTAACTGCTTTAAGGACAAAACAGCTGTGATGTTTAGTATAAATGGGGGTCTTAATTTCATTTTATTCTCTATTGCATGTGGAAGCACACCAGGACAGACACACACACATTGTCCAAGGAGCAATAGCAGCTCTATATGTAAGACTACTCCATTCAGGAGCGTTGATGTTCTCAGGAATGCATGCATGTACCAGCAGAGGGCATGCAGACTTCATTAAATGGGGACACGTGCTAATTAATAAATCTCAGAAGTAGGTAGGAGTCTACCTGCATCTGTATCATTCCCAGACAAAGCACTCATTCAGCTGTGCAGAAACTGCCCGTTCCGACAGAGCTGCGTTATCTCGAGCAGGCAGGAAGCGAGGAGGCATAAAGCATATGTTTGGAATTACATAATCCGCAGTCAAACTGTGATCATGTTTCATGTTCATGCTTAGTCAGACTGTGGCAGTGATTAGGGTTGACTAAACAGTTACTGTACCTCCCATTTTTTTTCCATTGTGTGGCATCTGCTTGCTCTGTTCATCATTAAAAGTCTCGATCCAGGCAAGTGACACAGGGTGTGGATTGGCCCATAATGAACTGGAGAAAATCAAGGAGTCAGCAGTTTTTATAGTATATTAATACAGGATTACTGGGAAATGTGAACTTAAAAGGAAGGCTATCTGCATTTTAGAAACTAAATCAAAGGTAAACTGTACAGTAGATTCCTCTGTTTTATCCTGCCTATGCACTTGCAGTACATTCATGATCTTCATAAAGGAGAAAATGAATTGGTGAAATAGGCTGGTTTATGATAATATCCCATATGTTATCAGATTCATGCAGGCAGAATCACACTAATGAAGAGAAATTGCAGTTTATATAGGGCTTGCAGGCCTTGCTGAGGCAGATTAACAGTGGCGAGGGTGAGAGGCAGCACACTACCTTGGCAGGCTGCCCGAGAACTAATCAATGCAGATGGAGTCAAAGGGACTGTGAGTCTGATTCCCAACAGTTTCATCTCAAAACAGGAATGACTGTATCCATCAGTGCTCCTTGATAAGGCAGCCTTTAAGTTTGTGGTAAGAATGAACCCATTTGGGGAGGCAGAGGCTGAGCAATACTAAAAGCGATGACTCCACATGCAGTGCAGGGGAGAGGTGGGTGTTTAATTTTAGCTGCTGACCTGATTTCGTGCTGAATGACAAGTATCTATAGGAATCCTCAAGGGCCAATCAGTTGCTATGCTAGTGAGGCTTTTGGAGAAACGCATTTAATTTTATTCAAGTGATGCCTTTAAGGAAGCAATTATGATTTTAGCTCTCAGAAGTTCTGACTCCTTCAGGTTGATTTCAGCTAGTGCTACGCTGAACTTCTTTCATGTTTCATGTTGCTGAAACTGAAGTCTAAGTCAATTATGGAACATGCTAATGTTCTGAAATACCCTGATTTTCCTCTGCTGTTCAATTTTTTCACCAATATGAAAGCAAATTTGATGCAGAATCAAAACAATTGACATCCTTTTGCCATTTGCATGTACATCCCGAAGTGAAGTTTAGAAAATAAAGGAACAGCAGAGCCTTATCATCAAGGAACTCCTTTGCAGAGTGTTCTCCTTCATGGCTTTGTACTTGAGGAAAGTGTACTTGTGGTGACCCGGGAGAGAGCTTTCATTTTTCAAGAAGACTGGCAAAGATCTCAGTCCACATATCGTCGAGTCCTTTGTCATAGAAGACATTCATGAAAAAAATATGAGATTTGGGCCCACACATGGGGCACATGCTTCACTTTTCACTGGTGATAGAATCCTGGCCACCATGAATATTAGTCACTTGGAGTACTTCCCTTGGCGTAGTGTGTTTCTAATCAAAAATGAAGGCTGCATTCAGCCAGGAGCTCAGACTCAGATTGTTCAGCATTATTGAATGTTTAAATATTAAGCAGTAGGGCTTTTAATACTGATAATAACATGTGGTTGGATGCTCAGTTGTTATGTTCATGCTCCATTCTGCTGCTGTTAGTGGCTTATATAGGTAGGTTATGGATCCACATTCGGTTCATGCCCATCTTTCCATAGACATATTGATTGATTTGAAAGTTTCTGTTTGAAGATCACTTTGCATTATTCCCTCACCGCTTTTGACTTCAGTGAAAAATGGCTGGACCCAAATGCCAGGCTTTGTGGATGGGATTTGTTTGTTTTCTGTTGCTAGTTGCTGACTGGAACCTCATCTGCACGTTTGTATTGGCTTTTTATTTTCACTTGTCTCTGAATCTGTCCAGTGATTAGTTTGTTGACAGATGGCTTTTCCCTTGAATAAGATACAGTGCCTAGATGTTCTGAATGTCCCAGAAGGGCTCTGGCATTTGTCCTCAGGACAATGAAAAAACACTCCGGCGTTTTCTGCCTTCTCCGAATTTGCCTTTCATTTGTGTATTGTATGGATTCCTCTAAGGATATGGAAAGAAAAATGTTACCAGGAAAAGTGACAGGTCAAAAAAGCCTTTTTCTCAGCATACCTGCAGTTTCTGTGTATTGAAGTTTACACTTAGTTGCTTCAGTAAATAAATTTGGAGGTTACCACTGTTTCAAGCTAACACAGCAAAAACAAGGATAGATTTTATTCCACTTGCTTTGTTTTGACTACGTTCCCATCCCTTGCACCCAAGCGAATGGTTTGAGGCTCTGAGGTTGCACAAGCAATGCAGACAATACAGTAGAAGGACAGCAGGGTTTTCACATGGCTACAGTGGGAGCTGTGGGACATTTCCTCAGTGGTGATGTGCAGGGAGAAAAGAATTGAATCCGACTCTGTCTCCAGTTTGAGTCTGGAGGGTTGGCACCTAAAGGAGAGGAGGAGCCCTCTCCCTATTGTCACTATGTTGCTCAGTTTTGAAATGGAACTACTGAAATGCAATCACTGAAACACACTCAAACCAGGCATCCTGTGATGCCTTTTCAAAAGGGGAAAAGAATCTCAAAATTATAATACTTGATATAATCTCTTAATCACAGTTTTCTTGAAACAAAAGCCTTCTAAGAGCATCCTTTCTTCAACAGTTACAGATGGAAAAACCTCATCTGAGTAATGCACTTGCTGAACCCACTGTGCTGCTGCAGCTGGGTGCTAAGGACAAACTTACCCTTCTCCCCAGTGACAGTGATGTGCAGAAATCCACAAATCCATGCTCTGCTTTTCCTTTTTCCTCGCACCAGATTCTTCAGTTTTGGAGCATGTGAGTCAACTTGTAAAAATGACTCACGAGCTCGTTGCAGCCTTCTGAATTGGGAGCCCAATTAAAATACTACTTGCAATGCACATATTGAAGAGAACGAAAAGTGTCTGTTCCTGAGTGTCAGGCATTAGCATAGCATATCTGAAGGCCTGTCTTGAGCTAGTCTGATACTTGCCAGCAGGAAACTGTGTATAATTAAGATTCATCTAACAACAACAACAAAAAAATGGAAAATCAACTGAGGTAAAAAAAAATCTAATTGAAATATAAATTATATTAATTATAAATCTGTAAAACTTTATTAGTTTTAAAATATTGATTTATTTATATACATACAATGCCATTCTTGGATACAATGTTTTATTTATAAGACACTGAAAAGGTAGTTTTCCTTCAGGGCTACAGTACCTGGCAATCAGCTGCTCCTTTTGCTTGTTTAACTTTTGAACAGACATTGTCTGGGGTTTAACTTGGTGTCATGTGGGCAGGTGCAGGGGCAATTCTTCACAATCCCAGTCTTTGGCCTTCAGTGAGTCTTTACATCAGCACCAGCCAATCTTTCTGACATTGCCACCCATGTACCCAAATCCTCTCTGGAAGGTGATCTCACACCAGAAACAACAGCACCAAGGCTGAAGTTGAGTGCACTGCAGGTCAGAGAGTGACTCAGTGGTGTCAGTCCCAGCTTTCCTGGCACATTTCCTTTGTGGTGAGGTGAAGGCTTAGTCAAGCTGCAGGTCCTGTTCACACGGTACTAGTATCGACTTAGATTTTGAATGGTGTAAGTCATATACAGTCCAAAATTAGGCACTGTCCAACCAGCACCACATCAGCAATCAGATTTTTGCCAGCAGGCAAAGGTCTCCATTGAGAGCATGCAGGCTGAGAAACATGTCCTCCAAGCTCAGCAAGGATGATGTGTGTGGTGTTCACATGAAACCCTTTAACTAACACTACTTTCTATTTCTGCCATATGCATCACAGCACTTTTACCTCCAAGATGTTTCTGTGGCATCACTGTGAACCTGAGGGCAAGAAGGTCAGAACTGCAGCAAAAGGAAAGGAATTACTTGAGGAAAAGATGTTTCAGAGTGTGTTCTCCCCCTGGTGTTATCTCCTCAATCTCGCCATGGCCCTTCTTTTCCCGGGGTTCTGTTTGACTGGGGCAGAGGAGAGGTCATACCCAGAAGCAGCACTTGCCCCAGTTCTCCTCCCTGGTCCCACTCCACTGCTGTAATTTATGCCCCATTTCCAGGGCAGTGGGTATGAAATGTCAAGGTCTGTAAGCCTGGTGGTACCACATTACCAGCTTATGGATGAGCAATGTTACATTACTGACAAAAGCAACAACCTTAAATGGAAAGTATTTAAATAAATCCCTATTCTTGCTCAAGTTCTTATTGAAAAGAAGAAAATAACTAGTCACACATTGTGGGAACTACATCCACAGAAATATATTTTTCTTCAAATACAATTGTAATAGTAAAGATGAAGAATGATCTTTGTTCTAGGAAAGTTTGTGCAAATCAAATGTGCACATATTGTTACCACTTATCAGTATGTAAATAACATATATGAATAATTGCCAGTAGGTGGTAGTGTGTGTTTTTCAGATAAGTTTGTGAGTTAGTACCGCAAATGTTTCATATTTGAGGTGATTTAGAAAGATCCTGTCATCTTTAATGTATGATCTCAAACCATCATTGCTTTGAATTCAGTCCCTGATTTCCCTGATTTGATAGTTTTGTTTCACAAACATCAGCCCATCTCAGAGAGGCATATTTTGATTTTCTTTTTCACGCGTATGGACAAACCTAACTAGAAACATTTTGAAAAGTGCCAATTAATGTGAGCCCTGAGAATTCAAATGCATGTATTCATTGGAATGATTGGATTGCTCTCTGGTGTTTCATTTTAGGAGGAAAGCTTTTGATAAATAAATGCATTATTTTAATGATTTATAAACCTAGAATTATAAGCTTAGTATTGCTCTGTCACAGGAGCTATTTTGAGAATTCCTGAAAAAACTCACTGGTAAAGGAGCAATACAGTTACTGGACATCCAATTCTCTTTAGTGTCTCATTGTGCTTTGTAAAGAAAGGACAGAAGTGACCATTTGGAAGAGACCAGAGGTTTTGTTGGAAACCATCACCTCCTTGGCTCCTGTGTTATTCACTGCTGAGAGTAAGCTGTACAAAATCAGTGCTGTTCCCCCAGTTCCTCACGCAGGAAGAGATGCCCACTCTCCCTCCTGTGTGGTATCACTGCTTCTCCTGTGAGTATGTGTGTGGAGTGACACTCATCCTGCCCCAGGTGAAGACCAAACTGCCCTTGCAGCCCATCTGGTCTCTCTTACTGCCTTTGCTGGGCTTTTGGGAAGGGACTGCTTTTTTGTTTGGCGGAAGAAGGGGATGCCAGTGGTAAAGATTCTTTCTGTGGTGGTGCCTGCCAGGAAGCGAGGCAGAGGTCGGGAAATGCACTATAAATACTTCTGCAGTAACTCAAAGGCAGTTAGTGTTTTGGTTGATTTGTTTTTCCTGGGGTGCATGAGACTGCTCTCCTCTGTGCAGGTGTCTGATTCATGTGGGCCTTCCTTTTTCTTTCTTTTCCTACTTGTTTCCTGCCTCTGCAATTGTTGCTTGCACTTGCAGCACTTTTACTCAGCCCGGCAGTCCCACGGAATGCAATTAGGTTATTTGTGCAAATGCTTTTCATCATGAATATGGTCTGCAGAGTCAGACCTTTTGCTTCTTCCTTCTGCTTCTAACCTGTCCCTCCCAAGTTTCCTTTCTCATTGTTTTTCCTTTCACTTATGTCTGCCTGCTGTTAGAGCAAGCTAGAAGAGAAGGAAATGGGGGAGGGCTGTTTCTGCAGGGGTTTCAGTGCAAAATAGGGCTTATAATTTCTCTAGCAGATTAGGCTCCTCTTGGCATGCACTCAGGCTGAGAGAATTGCTCATTGCCAGGTGAAGTTAATGTGTTTGTGCCACCAGTGTCCACAACCTACACTGGCAGGAACTGTAGTGAATGTAAGAAAGGAGGTTATTAATTGGCTCTTCTCAGAAGCAGAACTGTAGTAACCCAGAGGAGCTGTGCAGAGGACATCTGTGTCTGAGTCAGGTTGAACAGATTCTCACTGATCTCAGGGAGATGGGGTCCTCCTGCACGTGGAGGAAGCCTTAGGCATGCTGATGGCCAAACTTCCAAAACAGAAAGCTTCCATCTTTGGTGGTGAATGAATCCTGGTTCCACTTTACTGTAGCTTGATTTATAGTTACTTCTTTACATAATTTTTTTTGTTTCAAAGTAATATTTACAGTCTCCATTAATGAAAGAAAATGCAACATGATAGAGATAGGTGCTGGAGGTGATCACACAAGCTTGCAGGCTGCTTCCAGTCCCATGAAGCTATGTCCAACCACTCTAGAACAGAGGTGAAATGTAGTTAACCTGCCCTATTTGCCTTTCTGTGTTATCTATTGTTCTTAGCCTGTTCCCTTGGGATCTAAGTTGACTGCAGTAGAAGGTGCAATAAAATCTGATTTGTGAAGAAATAATTCCTATTGACTGGAAATGATATCAAGTAAGCCATCCAAAGTTGGAGTCCCTTTGGAAAATGCTGACCTTAATATTTCTGTTCTGCTTTCTCTGTTTCAAATGGCAACTGCTAGAGGCAAACTCAAGTAAGAGACATCCATGCTATACATGTGTGTCCTCCCTAATATGTAAATGTACCTGTGAGTATACTTATAACAGAAAACAGACTAGTGAGAGTTGGTTTCATGTTTGGAGATTGAGTTTCATGAGAAATGTAGACTATTGAAGGGAGGAAATCTCGGGGTCGGAAGCTGGTTGTATCGTGTGGAAGGCAAGAAACCACAAACTCAGTAGTAAAGTGTTGCAGAAACGAGAATAGAGATGTTGATTTAGCAATTGAAATCAGACATACCAGAGACTTTTAAATTGTGTTTTATTTTTATAGAAAAAAATAGTCCATCCTAGAGCAACAGGATCTCTGCTGGTTGTTTCTGTTTCTTCTTATTTGGTGCATTGGTGACATCATGATAAGTCTCAAAACTCCTTTGAGTTTTCTGTTCAGAATTAAGGAGAAGAGTGGGAGGTAGCTTTGTCTAAGTGCACACAATATATAATCTATGAATGAATACAAAATGTGAGCTAGATGGGACATTGTTCCTGGAACGAGACCAACACATCCATGCTACAGAACTCTAAAAAGATATTCCTTCTCAAACTGTATGTAACATGGGGTTGTGCTTAGGGATGTACCATATCCCATAGACACAAATTCCCTTGAATGTGGCTGACCTGCCTTTTTCCTAGTCCAGACAGTCCTAGAGCGGGGCACATTGCTAAGGACTGACTTTCTGACTTCATCTGACTCCCAAAGTGCTTTTCCTCTGGATTCAATTTTCCCTCTTGAGTTAACATAGTCTGAAAAACAAAAACGAAGACCATAATAATTGTATTTCCATCTTCCTTACAGCATTTTCTTTTTGCTGGGAAGCAGGAAAAGCATGAGGATGACACACTTTAGTTCACACTCTCACTCCAGCTGCCAGAGCTGTAGAAGCTGGGAGGCTTTGACAAGGCAGATTTGGTGAGGCTGAGCTGAGGCTTGTTCCATTACATCTTCCCCCGACAGCTGTGGGGGAAGTCCTGACTGGGAACCTTTAACAGTGATCCAGATACATAAGTCAGAAGGATATGAACAAACCTCCAGCTCACTGGCTGGAAGCGGGAGAAATAGTTCTAGAAATCCCATCAACTTTCACCCAACACCTTTGCTTCCTGATATAGGCAGTGCAAGTTAAAAGTACAGTTGAGGGTTTGGGTTCTTTATCTGAAGTACAATTTTGACTGGCAGTTACTCAAAGGCAGTAAAAATGGAAGCATTATGCTTTTTTCAGTCCCTTCCCAATGATTGTCGTTTGAGGAATGAAGATGTCGAATTTGCCACGTTGCACAAAGTTATGGCAGCTGTTCCATATTGCTAGATTGGAAATTAAAATGGAGATCTATTCAAATTGTCTGACACTTCCAGCAAGCTTGAAAGCAATGCTTTAAAATATAACAGAACTCTAATTTGGGTCCTGAGGGGAGCAGCAACATTGAAAGCAAACGTCTTTTTCCAAATGGTCTTTAGCTACTTCATGTCTTTTCCTCTTCATTGCTAAATTCTGCTTTTAGTGGCAACCATTTGATCCAGCTGAAGTGAACAGGATTGCTGAGAATGTCAGAGACCAAATCCTAAGTGAGAACATTTCAGCAGGTCTAGTCTGTTATGACAATAAATATTTTCAGGAATGTTTAAGCTATGCTAACCTTTAAAAAACAATGGCTCACATTTCTATTTTCTTTCTTCATAAATGTCTGGTGCCTGAATATTCTTAACAGTTTCTTCATCTAAAGATAAGACTGTATTTATCTGTATCTGTAGAGGGTAATGCAATCTCTTAGTTTAGGAATTTGTAGGAGTGAGCCTTTTCCTGTCAGCACACAGTCAAATCTGACTTTTGATCCTAGTGCTCCTGCTTTAGTAACACTAATTTTATAAAGACTAGAAAACTCATAATATAGGAAATTGTTCTTTGAATCACGTGTAATTCCAGACCTGTGCTTCAGAAACTCAAAGTTAGCCAACCTGATTTGTTGTGACCATAAAATGTTGGTTAAAAGCATCAAAGTTTTTATCTAATAATTCTTAATCCACAGGAAGAATGCACTGTTGACATATCTTTGCATTTTTTTATTGTCCTGAATATGCCAGTTCATCTCACTCATAGTGAGCATTAATCACTACAGTAAATGTAGCATTGTGATCTTCAGGAAATATTTGAGGAGGGTTTATAAAGGGACTCCATTAAAAAAACAAAACAAACAAGGCCAAGTAGATTGTGTTGTTCCTTGTGGGTGAAATTCACCTGCCTAAAGCAGGAATAAATACATGACAGACTCTTCTGCTAATGCACCTCCAATTCCACTGCTCTCTGTTCTGTTTTGCTTCCCACACATCCTGTAGTGATGAAGATACTCTGTTCTAAAATACCATTTGCATTTTCAGGGTGGCACTGGAAATTATAAAGGGCTCAACCGGCCCTGAAAGAGCAATGTGCTATTGATTAATCTGTCCTCTGGATGAACCCTGGTAGAGCTGTATTTCCAAAATTCTAAAATAATCTGTATACAAATAATGGCAGGAGGAGTGCTCTCTGGGATGATATGACTACATAAATAAGCAGTTCTTCAGTGCAGCATGTGGTTTTCTAATTTCCAGTAAAATGGAATGAGTCACACATGACAACAGCATTGCCACTAACCAGTGTGGCATGGCATCTGAAAAAGATAGCACTGGAAGGGTGTGAACTGCAGAGCAGATGATGGGGCTTGAAACATCTTGTTTGCTTTGGCAGAGCAACCAAAATCTTGATGCTTTCCCACAATCTGCTCCAAGGATATAGGTTTTGCTGTGCTGTATCAGATTATTACCCTGGGAATTTGTGTGTCCTGCCTTTGCCAATGAACAGCTCTTGATGCTCCAGATAAATGCCCAGACTCCCCATAGGGGAATTCCAAAGTTAGATGATGTTTCTTCAAGTAGGGTTTACATTACTGCAGAATTACCAGGGGAGATTTTCTCTCTCTGGTACCAAATCATAAAGGATACATCTAGTCAGGCAAAAAAAGACCCAAGACAGCTCTCAAGTCCAGGTTCACATACCATACATATCATTTATATGTAAGTACATGCACTGGTATGGGCCTTAGGGTGAGTTCACTCTGAAGGGAAAGTCTAGCCATAGTCATGTCCTAGCACAGGCCCAAGAGTTTCTTCCTCATGTCTGGAAAGTTGCTGCTTGGCTGCACAGGAGCAAAACTCCCTGTGACTGCTGCTGCTGTTGGACCCTGAGTCTGAGGAGATGATGCAGAGTCTCAAAAGATGAAGCCCCAAATTAAGGGGGTTAAAAGCAAATCCCTCCCCTTTACTTCTGCTCTTGGGACTCTAGAATGGGGGATCAAATCTTCTGGTGTTAATAAATTGGAAACTCTGAAAATTTTCTGTTCAAAAGCAAGCTGAAATGACCTAGCACATACACTTGGTCCCTATATCAGGGCATTAAGGTTGTCAACTTTGTAGTCATGAATGACTTCTGCTTTCTTGGATCTCTTATATGAAAGTGGTATCAGACACATTTTCCTTCAAAAGTTTCTCTGAATGAATACCTGTTAAAGGCAGGATGGGAGGAGGATGCAAGTAATTCTTTTTCTCCTCCTGACACCTCCCCAAAGACAGCCGTATTTAGGCAGAGGTAATGGTGATGTTCTAGGTGCCCAGCATTATATTTTCATTGGTTTATGTTGCTTCCTCCCTGTAAGTATTGTCCACATTAAGGGCTCAGGAAGTAGAGTAGTTTAAGCTGCAGTTTAATTCCCTGTAGATGGAGATTTGCTGTGACAGAAATGCCTGCCATCCTGGCAGTCTCTCACATCTGCTGGAGGCAAAAGAGTATGTCAGACAATAACTCGGCCAGCAGATGTGGTTCTGTAGGGACAGTAGTGTCTGTGGTACGAAAATTCCCTCCCAAAATACAGATCTGTGGGGACAGTAAGAGTCTGTGTCAGTGACAACTTTACAGCATCTGCTGGGACAGTAATGCCTGTGATACATAAATGCATCTCTGCATCTGCTGGGTCAGTCAGAGAGAGACGTATTGTATATATCCAGTTTTACATGTGAAAATCTCCTTCACTTTAATTTGGGGGATTTGTTTGATTCTTCTTCCCACAGAGCTAATAAGAACCATTTTATGTAGAGAGCTAAAGGTAGTCATGAGTCTTTTGCACGTAGGACAGACACTGCCACATGTCAGCTGCCAAGAAATACTGCTGCATTTTCTCCCACCATAGTATTAATCATTAATGGCTTTGTTCTCAATGAACAGCCCGAGTATCTTCAATGATGCTCTTGTGAGTGCTAATGCTTTGTGGTTGCAGTGAGAGCATCACATGAGAAATGTGTTTGTTCAGAGAGGAGATGAACCACAAACACAGTGTTCTGACCCAGACCAGATTTCAAACATTAGTAAGTACAGGTGTGCACAGATAAAGATTTTTAATTTGGCCTTGTCTCTAGCTTAGGTACTGGACCCAGGTTAGGAAGGATTGCAGTGGAGACAGTCAATTTTCCAGCAGCAGCAATTCCATTCAGATGTCAGGGTATTTTGCTACAACAAAGGCTGATGTTGACATTTTTTCTTGGATAGAGACAGATGCAAGAGCTTCTGCCTCAAGGTTATCCATTATACTGTATATTAACTAGATGTTTTAACACTGGGCTTCCTGCAGAGACAGCAATGAATGATGATTAATATTTATCAATTAAAATCTAATCTTTTCCCTTGTCTATTTGTATGCTGAACTTCAACCTACAAGGCAATTCTGTGACAGGAATTAGATATTCTTTTGTTGGAGAGCACTGGGTTTATGGTCAGGGATATATTATTCACTCGTTTATTATGAGTATTGCATTTGTGCCTAGATTTTGCCTAGGCATTGTATATAAACATAGTCTCTGTGCAAAGGAGTTTATAAACAATTACCATTAATGGGACAATTATTTTCTCCCCCTCCTTGTAGCAATACTGAGTAGGAGGTGAGGGATGGAGGAGAGAGGAAGCAAAGGTTGTACATGTTTTATGACCATAATTATAATTAACTATTTCAGAGATTAAAATTAAATTTTAATTATAATTTACTATTTCAGAGATTAAAACTGATTAAAAAAGACTCAAGGTTATGAGCTACCTCAGAGATCTATGAGTTATCTAGCTCAGTCTAAACATACAGATATAAATCTTTTTTTTTTTTCTCTTTTTTAATCTAGCCACAGTTTAACAGACAGTGCCCACAAGTGTGGTGTGTGCCTTACAGACTGGAGACGCCAGTGCTGCATCGCAGACGCAGTGCTGGCCCACGGGCCATGGTAACAAAGAGCTCCAATCCTGCAGCCGTGCGGAGAGGAGCTGCTCGCGGGAGCAGCAGGGAAGGCTGGACTCCGAACAAGGAGTGGGAGAGCAAAGGAGAGGCAGAAGGGATTTGCATTTCAAACTCTGGTTGGCAGGGTTGTTAAGCGCCATTTAATTCAGATACACTGTGCGATAACCCTGGTTCGTGAGCGAGAGGCGGAATGGAATAGCAATCCAGGTGGAGAGTTTTGAAGTGGGCAGGTGGTCTGGCTGGTTAGTTCTGACTTATTACAAAGGCATCTCCATGCTTTTTGATTTGCTTTCCATCACTCGTGTTAAACAACTGCATTCTTATAAGGCAGTTCATCTGCTACATGCGAGCACACACTAATTGCTCATGTCACACTAACAGCACAGGCACATGAAGAAAGTGCAGTAAGTGATGCCTCTTACAAAATTTTTTTTTGTTTATCATACTGAAAACAAGCACTTTAATAAAGCCATTAGCAACTGGTTTAGATTTACAGCACTCTATCAAGATTTTCAGAGGCATGGTGACTGTTAAAGGTGTGAGACTTTTTCTGGTTTGCAGCAAAATTGCTTTTCACAAGTTGTCCCAGAAGATCTTTGTTTTTTTAAAAAAAATATTTTGCAAATGAATTCTGTAACAGGGAGAGGTGTAGAATTATGGGGATGAAAGCACATGTGGGGAAAATCATCAGCATCATCTCTCTGTTTGTATTTTTTGATGTGATGTTTCTTATCACAAGGGAAGGAGGCACTTCTGCAGCTTCCCTACCCCTGAGCCTCCTAGTAGCTCAGAGAGGTATCACGAAGCCACTCACTACTCCATCTCCATTTTATTTCTTGTCATTCATTTAACACAGCCATACTGTTTTGAGACCTCTGCCCATTCCTAAGTAAAAGCATCCAAAGTGGCTGGAACAACTGGTGAAAAAATTATAAACATTTTCAGCTGCAGTTGTTCAGATTCTGGATGAGTTGTTTATAAACATCCTGTCTAGAACTGTCAAGAGGTGGAGCTAACATCATTGAAAGATGATAAATTCTGACACGGTGCTCTGAGATTTCACTGCCACCGAATGTAGGTTAATATGGGATTCAATAGGAAATCTGGCTTGTGTATTGCTGCATATTACAGGAAACGAAGGAACTTGTCATTTGTCTGCAGATTGCTAATTGCAGTTTATTGCACATGCAAAAGGTTAATTTGGGTATGTTATCACAGTAATCACATGAACTGTCTCAGAATAAACTATACCCCTACTCTTACTGATGATCTGACCTATGAGATTTGGGACATTATTTTGTAAGATTATGGCAAATAAGAATTTTGAGTAAATGCTGTAACAGTGGGCAGCAGTGTCCTTGGGTGTAAACAACAGAGTGGAGGTGCAAGTCTCTGGTATGAAATACTTTTCCTTGACCCCTAATTTAATTATTCCCTGGGATGCCTGCAATTTATTCTTTGTGATAACACACTGAAAACAGAAGTCTCATCTATTCTAAATGAAAATTATGTTCTATTCTTATTATTGCTAATGCTTTGTATTTACAGTAGTATTTAAAGGCCTGAGATTAATTCATGACCTCTTCATGCTAGGTGCTGTATATATACACACAGTAAGCTCACTGCCCTAAAGACCTTACACTTTAATTAAATAAAGGTTGGAGGAAGGAAGTTTTATTACCTCTGTCACAAATGGGAAATGATAACAGAGAGAAACTAAAAGGACTGAGAATTACACTCCTCCTGCAGTGAGTCCTGTATTTGCCTGTAATATATCCTCCCTTCCTGCTTTTGTTAAATTGCTGTAAATTGGTAGGTAGATGGTTGGTCTCTCCCCCAGAGATGGAGTTTAATTCTGTGCATGTTTCAAGGTTTTATGGAATGAAAGGCATTATGTAGATAGGTAACACTTTAATTTAGACTTGATTAAGTTATTCTGAAGAAACATTTCCATGGAGGGAGTAAATTCATATAAATCTGGTGTGTGTTGCTTGTTGCCATACGAGCACACCACTGCATAGATGCTGTGCTCCCTGGGGGCTGTGCTGTTGGTGCATGTGGGTTTTAAGGTACATCAGTAGAACTTTTTAATTGTTATTATTCCCTGTAGTTTGCTCTTAAATGTTTTCTAAAACACTAAAAAAAGTAATAGTCCTCAAGATGTGGGAGCATTCCACAGGATTCATGGGACTCTTGGAACACCAGGGCATGCTTAGTCTCCCAGAAATGCATCTTCTTCTCCCCCTGCCCCCTGAAAGGATCATGCTTATTCTGAAATGTATTTTAAACATTTTTAATTAGAGCGTCTAACTTGACATTAAAAAAATAAAGCTAGATCTCCCTGGGCTCTTGCTTTGGGAAATTTTTTCCTGTAGAGGAACATAAACCTGAAGATAACTCATTTTCCTTTTTCTCCTCAGTCAGTACATGGATGTTTAGTACAGTACAGTGATCTTGGGCAGAAACACATAGTTTAAGCACATGGAGTGGGAAGGGGGAGGGAGAGAAAAAGGGATGAGTCAGGTGAAGAAACAAAACAAAAACCAGGTAAAATCCAAGCACAACCCAACCGCTCACCTCATATCTTTGCACTTACAGCATTTGTGACACTTGCTGTTGGACTTCAACACCACCAGTCCTCTACACTGATGTGTCTTTCCCTCACCTCTGTCCTGTCCTGCCCCTGTCTGGTAAATGGGTACAGTTATGTTCTGTCTCACAGGTTTTAGAGTCCTTGACTTAAAAATACTGCAAAGAAGCAGACTTTTAATTTCTATTTTATTTAATAATAAAGAGCATTATTTTGTTGTTATAAGCCTTATGGATCCTTGAGAAGTAATCTCTCATTTACCCCGTGGAAACCACTGCTGCTGCCTATGGAATTTAATTTGTAAAATAAGTAATCTTTTAAGTATGAAACTTAGTTGATGGGACAAGCTCAGCACTTAGGAAAGCACATCACCAGTGTATACCCTTGCTAGAAAACAATCCACTGGAGCTTTGTTATACAACATGCTAACATCCTGAGGAAGTGACAGTAATTTGCAATAAACACTGTGTGTAAACAATTACCTGTGACTTGTTACACTTGTTTGTACAGGCAGCTGGCTAAACAGATCCGGGTGCACTTGTAAACGTCTGTCCCCCGTCATACCTGATACTGGAAAACAATTACTTATTATGTGATTTCTCTGAAGTATGAAAATGTCAGTGGTTTGAACCTGACAGCTGGCAAGGACTGAGTATGCGTGCTTATAGATACAGGGAGAAGAGCTGGAGAAATAAAATGTGATTGGTGGCGTTTTTATGACAAAGGTGAGGACACTTTCATATCTAGTCACCAGACCGAAGCAAAGTTTTTGGGACAGGGTACTTGAGAGCAAAACCAACTTTCACTGGTTGAAGGGTCCTTTGGCGGTACAAGGTCCAAGGAAGAGGCGGGGTGATCTATTTTCCAGCGGTTTAGCAAAAGCCCTGGGATGCTGGTGGCACTGCGCTCGCTGCACGAGCGGCCGTGCGAGAGGCGCTGTTCCCCTGCGGGCTCTCTGTG